>NC_055990.1:88262021-88570185 GCF_018446385.1 Zingiber officinale
AAGGCGAGCTCAATTAAGTGGCTTGCTAAGATTGCGGCCAGTCGCGCTGACGGTTGCCAACTAGCTAAGTAGTCGACTGCGAGCTGACGAGCAGCTAAGTAGTCGGTTGCGACCGGCTAAGCAGTCAATTGCGACCGGCTAAGCAGTCGACTACAAGCTGATGGTCGTGGGTAATCCTATTTTTTCTCGTAATTAATAAAATTACCGACGGAAGTTGTGTGACATCGGTAATATTGAAATTATACCAAGGAAATAATATTTCATCGATAAATTCCGTCTGAAAATCTGATTATGTTTATAGTGTGATTCGAACATTCATGAAAAACTTAAAGATATTATTTATGTTTGTGTAATACACGCAAGATCAATTAAATTAGTAAATTTGAATAACTTATTAAATTAAATAAATAAATTTGAACACATGTATTAAACTTGTTAATATTCAGCAATAATATTCTTAAACCTTGTTCATCAATCAACTATTATCAACCTACTAAATAAATAAATAAACTTTTAAAATAAACAAATAAATTTATATTATCAAACTTAATAATCAATCAAATAAATTTAAAAATATAAAAATATTAATCAAATGAGTTTAAAATATGAAAATCTTAAATAAAATTGAATTAAGAGTTCAATGACATCTAAATTAACCCAGCTTAAACTAAACTTATATAAATATAAAAAAAAATAAATTTAAATAATCATTCTCAGTTTAAACTAAACTTATATTAATTTTAAATTTAAATAATCATTTAACGAGTTGATTCATTTTAAACCAGGCTTTACTCAATTACTTTATCAAAAAGCTTTAAACACCATCAAACTTGGCAGAATTAAGTAAACATCTTCGACAATCTATGTAGTCTCACAAAATTTTTTCAAAATACTCAAAGGACGAACAAAAGGTCATGATACGGTGCATGATAGAAGGTGCATGATAGAAAGGTCGGATAGTTAATGTGGTCAGAAGTCAAGCTCACGTGGCGATCAGAAGTCAAGCCCATGTGGAGGTCAGAAGTCAAGCTCACGTGGTTGTCAGAAGTCAAGCTCATGTGGAGGTCAGGAGTCAAGCCTAAGTGGTGGTCAGAGGTCCATCCTACGTGGTGGTTAAAGGTCCGGCCTACGTGTTGGTTAGTCCTAGGAAAACGTACCGGTTCAACTACAAAATTTTTTGTACAAGTGTCGAACCTTTCCTTAAATAACCTATTGTGTTCTTTAGAAATTAAATTAGGAATCGCAGACGGAACTTAACATCATTGATTCCAAATTTAACCTATCTATTCTTAATGGTTTAGATTTGGATCGCAAGCGGAACTTAACACTATTGATCTAAATCCACCTATGTTATTGTTGGGTTTTTCGGGCCGCGAAAACCGCTTTTCGCGTCGCGGAAACCCCGAATCACCCAAAGCCGTAGATCCGTGCAAGGAAAACCGAACGAAAATATGAGTACGAGTTTCAAAGACTCTAGATCTATACTAGATGAGAGTTATACCTTCGAAGTGTGCCCTTTCGCGTTCCCGCTCGTCCAAGGAATTGCCGGATGTCTAGAGTATCAAAATAGATACTCCTCTAGAAGTATCCACACGAACACGTAGGTGGAGAAAACACAAAAGGTGTGCTAGCACCTTGTGTGGTCATGGCAAGAGGAGGAAAGGGAGAGAGCTCTCTTGAGGAAGAAGAAGAAGAAGTAATACCTTGAATGAAAATCAAATTTCATTCACAACTTTTGTGTGGCCGGCCACTCCATGGAGTGTAACTCCCATTCCACATTAATCACAATTAATGTGAAGCCATTAAGAGGTGTTGTGTAACTCCTATGATGTGGCACATCATGAAGATGTGGACCATTACCATTGATCCACATCTTGCCACCTCACAATGATGTGGCAAATGAGTAACCTCCACTCATTTAATGTGGCCAACCCACATTAAATGCAATAGAGGCTTGTAACCTCCATGAGGTGGCAAAACAAGATGATGTGGAACAACACTATTGGTCCACATCTTGCCACCTCACTCATGATGTCGCAAAGAGTCAAGTCAAACTTGACTCTTCCTCTTCTTCTCTAGTCAAGTCAAACTTGACTCAATCTCTCTCATGGTTGATCTAATCTAACCATTTGATTCAAGCCAACTTAATATAATGAATCTAATTCATTAAATTAAATTGATCTAATGAGTCATAATCTAAATTATACTCATTAAATACATGAATCAACTTGAGTCTAACTCAATTAGCCCAATTTGGATTACTCTTAATCCAATTTGATTTATCAAATGAATCTAATCCTCTTGGTTCATCATATGAACCAAATCTCCATCTAAATGTCCTAAGTGTGCGACCCTATAGGTTCTTGTAACGTTGGCAATGCCCTAAATCCATTTAGGAGCATAAGTATTGAGCGGTATCTAGCAACACATCATTACTACCCAAGTTACAAGAAATGTCGAGATCCAACATCACCTTGTGACTACTAATTGTGACTCCTCACAATATGTGACATTGTCCTTCTATCCTAGACATCTAGATTGATCAATGTGAGGCATAGACCGTGTCATCCTCTAATCAATCTAAATCTTGAACTCCAAGTAGACTCACTCGATCAAATGAGCTCAACATCTAATGTTGACTCATTTGGGCATGGTCATGCACTTCGTGGTCTAACTCTATCAAGAATATTGATATCGCTCCCGTCATATGGGAGGGATAGATCCCATCTACATCACTCACATCCCTCTGCATAATTTGTTACATACCCAGTAATTGCCTTTATAGTCCACCCTGTTACGGGTGACGTTTGACGAAACCAAAGTACATAACTCCTTATGTAGGGATCCATGGTGACTTCAGGTCAAAGGACTAATAGTCATACTAATAGCCACATGAGAAAGTATATGACACTCATATAACGATCCATGATACTTTCTCATGGCGGGTCATTCAGTATACATTCTCTAATGCATACCCATGTGTCAGCTTGATATCTCTATATCCATGACTTGTGAGATCAAGTGATCGAGCTGACCTACATGCTAGTCTTATTGTATTAACATTGTCCCTGAATGTTAATACTCGACTAGGAATGATTTAGAGTAGTGTTCCCTATATCATCTCACTATCGATTCAACCAATCGATTGATATAGGTAAGAACCTTCTACTCAAGGACGTTACTATACTTATTTTATCTGGCACTAATACAAATAAGCATAATAACCAAAAACCAAATGCCTTAATATATATACAAGAATATGATATACATGAGTCCATACAATCATCAAATGATTGGCTCTAGGGCTCTAACTAACAATCTCCCACTAGCACTAGTGCCAATCAGTATAGGCTCTAAGGCCTAATGACCTAGTGTGACCATCATGCTTTCTCTGTGCCAAAGCCTTGGTCAAGGGATCTGTGATGTTAGCCTCTGTAGGTACTCTGCAAATCTCCACATCTCCTCTATCGATAATCTCTCGAATGAGATGGAAACGTTGTAGAACTGCTGTGAACTCTGCCAGCTCATAGCACTACCATTCAAGCAAAACACGAACCTCGACTGTGATCTTTAATTATCCTGATCGGTCTGGAAGCTGGCATCACTGTAACCCTTTACAGTTAGCTCATCATTGCCTCCATATATCAAGAAATATTCTTTATTCCTTCATAAGTATTTAAGAATATTCTTGACCGCTATCCAGTGACTTTTACCTGGATCTGACTGGTATCTGCTCGTCATGCTCAAAGCATACGAGACATCAGGTCGAGTACATAGCATGACGTACATGATAGACCCTATGGCTGAGGCATAAGGGATCTGATCCATGCGGTATCTCTCCTCTCTAGAAGATAGACCTTGAGTCTTCGAAAGACTCACGCCACGTGACATCGGCAGAAATCCCTTCTTGAAGTTCTGCATGGCAAACCGAAGGAGTACCTTGTCAATATATGTACTCTGACTGAGGCCAAGCAATCTCTTAGATCTATCTCAATAGATCTGTATCCCTAGAATGCGGGATGCCTCATCTAAGTCCTTCATTGAGAAGCAACTCCCTAGCCAGGTCTTGACAGACTGAAACATAGGGATGTCCTTCCCAATGAGTAGTATGTCATCCACATACAATATGAGGAAGACAACTGCGTTCTCTACAACCTTCTTGTAGACACAAGGCTCATCTTCATTCTTGATGAAACCAAACTGTTTGATTGCATCATCGAATCAAAGATTCCAGCTCCGAGAAGCTTGCTTTAGTCTATAAATGGACCTATGCAGCTTGCATACTCTGCTAGTATGCTGTGGATCTACAAAACCCTCATAGATAAGTCCATCCATGTCAGTCTTTCTCTTAAAGACCCACTTACACCCAATGGGTTTTACCCCTTCAGGTGGATCAACCAAAGTCCATACTTGGTTGGTGTACATGGATTCCATCTCGGATCTTATGGCCTCTAGCCATTTCTCGGAATCTGGTCTCATCACAGCTTCCTGATAGGTGGTAGGCTCATCCTCTATGAGCATAATGTCATCATGGTCAGACAAGAGAAATGAGTATCTCTCAGGCTGACGACATACCCTATCAGACCTGCGAAGAGGTATGTCTACTTGAACTGGTTGTTGTTCCTCAACTCCTTGTGGAACAACATCATCCACAACACTTTGTGGTTCCAGTTCAATTTCCATCGAGGTTTCAGTGCTAGTATTCGCATCTTGAACTTCTCCAAGATCGAACGTGCTCCCACTAGTCTTTCTAGAAATAAAGTCCCTTTCTAGAAAGACCCCAGTCTTTGCCACAACTACCTTGTGCTGACTGAGAATGTAGAAGTAATATCCCTTAGTTTCCTTGGGATATCCGATGAAATAGCACTTGTCGGATTTGGGTCCTAATTTGTCTGAGACTTGACGTCGAACGTAAGCCTCACAACCCCAAATCCTCATGAAAGACACCTGGGCATCTCTCCCAGTCCATATCTTATATGGTGTCTTTATCACGGCTTTGGATGGAACTCGGTTGAGAATGAAAGCTGCCGTGTCTAGAGCATAGCCCCAAAGGTATGTTGGAAGATCTGTGTGACTCATCATAGATCGTATCATATCTAATAAGGTACAATTCCTCCTTTCAGATACATCATTCTTCTGTGGTGTTCCAGGAGGAGTGAGTTAGGATAGAATCCCACACTCAGCTAAATAGTCACGAAACTCATGGCTTAAGTATTCACCACCTCGATCTGATCAAAGTATCTTAATACTCTTGCCAAGCTGGTTCTGTACTTCATTCTTGAATTCTTTGAACTTTTCAAAGGATTTGGACTTATGTATCATCAAATACACATAACCATATCTACTGAAGTCATCAGTAAATGTGATGAAGTATATATAACCGCCTCTAGCAGCGACATTGAAAGGGACACATACATCACTATGTATGAGTCCTAACAAATCAGTCGCTCTCTCGCTGTGCCCACTAAAGGGAGTCTTGGTCATCTTGCCTCGTAGGCATGACTCGCATATCTCATATGATTCAAAATCAAATGAGTCCAGCAAATCATCCTTATGGAGTTGGGATAAGCGCTTGTCATTTATATGACTTAAGCGACAGTGCCAGAGATAGGTTTGGTTCAAGTCATTTGACTTGAACCTCTTGGTACTAATGTTATAGATAGGGCTCTCAAGGTCTAGAATATAGAGTCCGTTTATTAGTGGTGCAAATGACTTGAACCTCTTGGTACTAATGTTATAGATAGGGCTCTCAAGGTCTAGAATATAGAGTCCGTTTATTAGTGGTGCACTACAATAGAACATATCTTTTAAATAAACAGAACAACATTTGTCTTTTATTAAAAAGTAACCTTTCTTGTCCAAACAAGAAACTGAAACTATATTCTTAATAAGAGCAGACACATAATAACAATCGTCTAAATCTAGTACAAGCCCAGAGGGCAGAGATAGATGGTAAGTCCCTACAGCAACAGCAGCAACCCGTGCTCCATTGCCTACTCGTAGGTCCACCTCGCCCTTTGTCAATGCTCTGCTATTTCTCAGCGCCTGTACATCAGTACAAATGTGAGAAGCACATCCAGTATCTAATACCCATGATGTAGAAATAGATAGATTGACTTCTATAACATATATACCTGAAGTGGAAGTCTCACTTCGCTTCTTCTTTAGATCCTCCAAGTATAACTTGCAGTTCCTCTTCCAGTGCCCAGTCTAACCGCAGTGGAAGCAGGTAGCATCCTTGGCGACCCCTCCTTTAGGCTTCAGTGCCTTGCCTTTGCCCTTGGTTTGGGACTTTCCCTTACCTTTGGGCTTGCCCTTGCCCTTGTGCTTCTGGACCATCAGAATGGGCTTAACCTTCTTAAGGTTAATCTCAGCAGTTCGTAACATACTAAGTAGCTCAGGCAGTGGCTTGTCAATCTCGTTTATGTTATAGTTGAGAACGAATTGACTATAGCTATCCGGCAAGGACTGCAAGATCAAGTCAGTGGCCAGCTCTTGGCCAAGTGGGAACCCCAGTCTTTGTAGGTTCTCTATGTACCCAATCATCTTGAGTACATAAGGACCTATAGGAGCCCCGTCTGACATCTTGCACTGAAACAGTGCCTTCGAGATCTCAAATCTCTCATGCCTCGCTTGTCCCTGATATAGTTGGCGAAGATGCTCAACCATATCATAAGCGCCCATCAACTCATGTTGCTTCTAAAGCTCTGAGTTCATGGTCGCGAGCATTAGACAAGACACATCTAATGCGTCATCTTGATGCTTCTTATAAGCATCTTTGTCGGCTCGTGGGGCATTGGCAGGAGGAGCCTCCGAAATGGGTTGCTCCAGAACATACAGTTTACGTTCTTGGGTGAGAACTATTCTCAAGTTCCTGTAACAGTTCAGGAAATTCGCTCTGTTAAGCTTGTCCTTCTCAAGGACAGATCGTAGGGAGAAGAAATTCGTGTTCGACGTCATAGTTATATACAACAGAAAAATTTGCAGAAATAAATATCATATTCTTAAAATCATTTAATTAGGCATTTAATTAAATGATGCTCCCACTGAATTCTATAATTCTTGTGGGACAAGATCCACATCATACTAATCCTTGAGTTAGCTTTGGCTAATACGCCCAAGGCTTAGCATGATCGGTAGGTAACGATTACCAATTACATCTCTAATCAATATCCGCATTTATATTAAAACTCGAGTTAGCTTTGGCTAATACGCCCGAGAGTTAATATAGATGTGATTTTGACCTATCTTTTCCAACCGTTGGAATAATGCCTATAGTTGACTCGATCCAACCGAGTAACTAGGAATACTCAATCTAATTGAGTTTGTATTCACCCATGCGTTGATAGGCGGGACCAAGATTGTTTCTCCGTACCCTACCAAGATAATATGTATTGCTCTGCTTTGGCAGATTCAACAATACATGTGATCGAGGTAGTGATAGGTATCACGGCACGGTTAGGCATTTAGAGTTGGTTCGATCGAGATCTAATCTAATCGAAAAGGATGCATCTTGTGCACGACTTAGATCTAATATAATCGCAAGGGTGTATCATGTGCACGACTTAGATCTAATCTAATCGTAAGGCACTAATTAATTAATTACTTATTAAACATGCATCATATACATAAGCAATTAACTAATTAATCTATTTGTGATTTAGTCATGGCCCTACTACGATCTTCTCAAGCCAATGAGAAGACCGAATGGTCAACCTAGGGTCAACAGCTTCTCCAAGCTCCTCCCTTTGACCACCTTGTGTTGCTCGTGCCCGCCTCGGAACTCCGTCTCGTGTGGACCCTCCACCCCTCCAATTTGTACATTACAATTTGAAACTCGAGTTACATTCGAGTCTAACTAATTTACAACAAGAATATAAGAGAAGGCACAACGCGCAGGTCGCGAATATAATACAACACTCGTAAACACATAACGGCACGCAGGCCGTATTATGAATTACAACACAATCCAATCATATTGGGTTTTTGGGCCATGAATATCACAAAATTAATATATAATTCAAAATTATATATTTTCATAATTTTCTGTAATTTTAAAATTAATTTTTACAATTTTTACGAGTAAAATTTCCCGGCGGATCCGTTTAGCGGTTTCGGGCGCAATCGCGGAACGGATCCCCTTGGGGGGCCAGGGGCAGCGCCCCTACCCGCGATCTAACCATCGCGAGGGTTCCTTTTCGATCCAACAGCACCTAAACCCGCTGTCCCAAAATGATTTGGGCCGAGACATTGCCGTTTCGAAAAAATCTTCCCGGCGGGTTCGTTTTAAGCGATTTCGGGTGCAATCGCGGAGCAAATCCCCTTGCGGGGTTAGGGGCAGTACCCCTACCCGCGATCTAACCATCGCGAGTTGCTCCTAAGCGATCTAATGGCACCCAAGCCCGCTGTTCCAAAAATTTTTTGGGGCGAAACGAAGCCGTTTTGGAAAATCTTTCCGGTAGCCGATGCCTACAAGCGACTAAACACTTGTGCTTCGATTACTCGAGAAAAATACTCATAAAAACCCAAAAATTATAATTTTACAGAAAATTACAGAAACTTTAGTTTTCATAAAACCAAAAAAAACAAACTTGTACTCGCCTTGCACGTGGCTCTGATACCACTGTTGGGTTTTTCGGGCCGCGAAAACCGCTTTTCGCGTCGCGGAAACCCCGAATCACCCAAAGCCGTAGATCCATGCAAGGAAAACCGAACGAAAATATGAGTACGAGTTTCAAAGACTCTAGATCTACACTAGATGAGAGTTATACCTTCGAAGCGTGCCCTTTCGCGTTCCCGCTCATCCAAGGAATTGCCGGATCTCTAGAGTATCAAAATAGATACTCCTCTAGAAGTATCCACACGAACACATAGGTGGAGAAAACACAAAAAATGTGTGCTAGCACCTTGTGTGGTCACGGCAAGAGGAGGAAAGGGAGAGAGCTCTCTTGAGGAAGAAGAAGAAGAAGGAATGCCTTGAATGAAAATCATATTTCATTCACAACTTTTGTGTGGCCGACCACTCCATGGAGTGTAACTCCCATTCCACATTAATCACAATTAATGTGAAGCCATTAAGCGGTGTTGTGTAACTCCTATGATGTGGCACATCATGAAGATGTTGACCATTACCATTGGTCCACATCTTGCCACCTCACAATGATGTGGCAAATGAGTAACCTCCACTCATTTAATGTGGCCAACCCACATTAAATGCAATGGAGGCGTGTAACCTCCATGAGGTGGCAAAACAAGATGATGTGGAACAACACTATTGGTTCACATCTTGCCACCTCACTCATGATGTGGCAAAGAGTCAAGTCAAACTTGACTCTTCCTCTTCCTCTTTAGTCAAGTCAAACTTGACTCAATCTCTCTCATGGTTGATCTAATCTAACCATTTGATTCAAGCCAACTTAATATAATGAATCTAATTCATTAAATTAAATTGATCTAATGAGTCATAATCTAAATTAGACTCATTAAATACATGAATCAACTTGAGTCTAACTCAATTAGCCCAATTTGGATTACTCTTAATCCAATTTGATTTATCAAATGAATCTAATTCTCTTGGTTCATCATATGAACCAAATCTCCATCTAAATGTCCTAAGTGTGTGACCCTATAGGTTCTTGTAACGTTTGCAATGCCCTAAACCCATTTAGGAGCATAAGTAATGAGCGGTATCTAGCAACACAACATTTCTACCCAAGTTACAAGAAATGTTGAGATCCAACATTACCTTGCGACTACTAATTGTGACATTTTCCTTCTATCCTAGACATCTAGATTGATCAATGTGAGGCATAGACCGTGTCATCCTCTAATCAATCTAAATCTTGAACCCAAGTAGACTCACTCGATCAAATGATCTCAACATCTAATATTGACTCATTTGGGCATGGCCATGCACTTCGTGGTCTAACTCTATCAAGAATATTGATGTCGCTCCCGTCATATGGGAGGGATAGATCCCATCTACATCACTCACATCCCTCTGCATAATTTGTTACATACCCAGTAATCGCCTTTATATTCCACCCTGTTACGGGTGACGTTCGACGAAACCAAAGTACATAACTCCTTATGTTGGGATCCATGGTGACTTCAGGTCAAAGTACTAATAGTCATACTAATAGCCACATGAGAAAGTATATGACACTCATATAACGATCCATGATACTTTCTCATGGCGGGTCATTCAGTATACATTCTCTAATGCATACTCATGTGTCAGCTTGATATCTCTATATCCATGACTTGTGAGATCAAGTCATCGAGCTGACCTACATACTAGTCTTATTGTATTAACATTGTCCCTGAATGTTAATACTCGACTAGGAATGATTTAGAGTAGTGTTCCCTATATCATCTCACTATCGATTCAACCAATCGATTGATATAGGTAAGAACCTTCTACTCAAGGACGTTACTATACTTATTTTATATGGCACTAATACAAATAAGCATAATAACCAAAAAACCAAATGCCCTAATATATATACAAGAATATGATATACATAAGTCATTACAATCATCAAATGATTGGATCTAGGGCTCTAACTAACAGTTATTAATTCCATTAAATATTAATTTCCAAAATTGGCTTCCAGGACTGCATGGCGAGACACATGTCCTTCTTGGATATGGGAGCAACCACCACCGCCTAGACAAAGCCTTTTAAGGAAAGTTAATATTTAATTTTCTTAAATAACTCTATGTTAACCAAAAAGAACAATCGAATCACAAATTCTAAAAATAAAAGAAAAGAAACACATCTTCGAAACAAATCCGAAAATCTAGAATCTAATGCTTCTTGTGTTTGGAATTCATACAAAATAAATACAACTAGTATGATGCGGAAATTAATTACTAATTATAACTTCCTTTGTAAACTTTAATGACCTCTTGATCTTCTATCGTATTTCTCTTCTAACCTCGAACGTTGTGTGGGCAACGATCTTCCGAGATGAGAACCACCAAACACCTTCTTCTTCCTTCTAGGCTTCGGCTACCAAGAGTCCTTCTTGATGGAGAGGTTCAGCCACCACCAATGCTCCAAGGGATGCTAGAGAGTAGGCTTCCTTTCTCTCCTTCTTCTCCTTGCTTGATCCGGCCACCAAAGCAACTCCACCAATGAAGAGGTTTCGACCACAAGAAAGGGAAGAGAGAAAGAGGAGGGGCCGGCCACATCCAAGAAGAAAAAGAGAGGAGAAAAATAGAATAGAGGTTATCACCCATGAAGGAACTTCTACCCACTCTTTTATATTCCTTGGTCTTGGAAAATAAGGAAATTTTAATAAAAACTTCCTTAATTCCTTTGTCATGAAAAAGAAAATTTAATTGATTTAAAATCAATTTCCTTTTCTCAAACCATATGGTCGGCCACTATTATAATGCCAATCAAGGAAAATTTAATTCACGCAAGAATTAAAACTTCCTAATTTATTTCCGGAAATTTATAAAAAATTTCTCCAATAATTTTTCCCTTCATAGTGATTTGTAAAAAGGAAATTCTATAAATTAAAATCTTTCTTTTAAACATGTGGATGATTTCCAAAAAGGAAAGTTATCTCTAAAAATTAAAATCTCCTTTTAATCTACAAATAAGGAAAGATATCAAATCTTTTCTTAATCTTTTGTAGAAACTAATAAAAGAGAATATTTAATTTTTAAACTCTCTTTTAAATCATGAACATGGTTTAAAAAGGAAAGTTTTCTCAAAATTAAAATCTACCTTTCAATCTACAAATAAGGAAAGATTTCAAATCTTTTCTTAATCTTTTGTAGAAATCTATAAAAGGAAAGATTTAAATTTTAAACTCTCTTTTAAAACCATGGAATCCATATAAGAAAAATTTTAAAAATAAAATTCCTTTTTATTTTAATAGGATCGGCCACCTAAGCTTGGGTTCAAGCTAGGGCCGGCCACCTCATGAACCCATGAACCATGCCTTTGGCCGGCCCTAGCTTGGACTCCAAGCTAGCTTTGCCGGCCCCTATAGGTTGGGTAAGAAGGTGGGTATAGGTGGGTATAGTACTCTATAATTAAGAGGCTACGATAGGGACCGTGAGAAGGAATTGATTTTGGTCTCCCGATAAAATTAAGCATCCCGTGTTTGCCCTGAACACATAACTTAATTTCATCAATAATAATTCATTCATCTAAAGAACTATTATTGAACTACCGCACCAATCCCAAATTATATTTTGGGATCCTTATTATGAGTGTGTTAGTCTCCCTGTGTTTAAGATAATGAACGCCCACTAATTAAATGAGTTACTGACAACTCACTTAATTAGTATCTTAGTCCAAGAGTAGTACCACTCAACCTTATCGTCATATCGAACTAAGTCCACCTGCAGGGTTTAACATGACAATCCTTATGAGCTACTCTTGGGGTCATTCTCAACCTAGATTACTAGGACACAGTTTCCTTCTATAATCAACAACACACACTATAAGCAATATCAGTTCCCAACTGATCGGGCTTATTGATTTATCGAGCTAAATCTCACCCATTGATAAGTCAAAGAAATAAATACTAAATATATGTGTTTGTTATTATATTAGGATTAAGAGCACACACTTCCATAATAACTAAGGTCTAGTTCTTTTATAAAGTCAGTACATGTAACGACCACCCATCTTACTACTACTCTCTAAGGGCGACCATTACCTAACTATTACTCTACTTACTAGTGTCACTTATGCTATTATTAGCGAGACTTAGATTTATCACGACCCAGAGGAATTCATACCGAAAAATTTCGGCAGAGTCTCCCCTGTACCGGTGACCAAATCCATAATACAAACAATATATACGCAGCCACAGGCGGCTGGAACACATTTTATTCACAACCACGCAGTAATAAATCAACAGTAAAAGAAAGAAACTACTCTAGCAAAGCAACCAACTACATCACTCCACCAATAATACAAGTGAACTACTTACAAGTGCGGAATAAACTTAAATACAGTCTCAACTCGAAATAACACTTAAGGAAATCTAAACGAATTAAACAGAAAGTCTTAACAGTTTTGTCAGCTAATTCTGGATCTCTCCACAGTCCAGACATCACACACCTTCATCACCACCACCATCCTGTCGCCTCCCTTTCATATCTTAGCTTTTCCTTTATCTGCAGTAGGAGGAAAGAAAATAAAACTATAAGCGAAAACGCTTAGTAAGTACTAATCTATCTCACAAAAACTCGAAGTGCATAAAAGTAATGCAATAATACTAAAACTGAAATGCTAAAGCAAAGCTGCATGTACTCATGGTATACAAAAATAAAACTGAATACTAAACATGCTCACTAACTGACAGGAAAGTAATGAAACTACTACTGTAGGCTTAGAATTAAAGAACTAAACTTTTATTGATTCTAAGCATAAACTTGTTTCATTTTCTTATATCCTTATACTAGAAATTGATCTTTTAATTTCTCTTTCACTTTCTTCTTCTTGTTCTTCTTACTTTTCTTATACTAGAAATTAATCTTTTAATTTCTCTTTCACTTTCTTCTTCTTGTTCTTCTTTTCTTTTCTTTTCTTTTCTTCTTTGGGCCCAGGCTGAGTACCATCTTTGTTTTGCGCGCTCTCTAATAGTGACTGAGGTAGCGAGCCTCTAGTCCTATGAGGTAAAGACCTTGGTCTTACCAAGGCCAAGACCTTGGAATTGGTCTCCTGGATTTGTTTAACGACAACCTTGGAAGTCGGGTACGAGCCTCTTACTTTAGTTTACTTGTTATCTCTTTTTAACTAGACCTTGGTCTTTTTCTTTTTACTCAGTTTTCTCATAATCCTTTATTAGAGTTTATTGGAATCCTTTAGATATACCTAACAAGTGTAGGATTACAATTAACTAAGCATGCTATAAAAATAATACAAGGGAAATAAATCTAAACTCTCTCTAAGCATGTTATAAAACAAAGCAACAGAAAAGCAAATCTAAACCTTCTAAACATGCTGTAAAACAAAGGAAAAGAAAGCACATCTGAACTTACGAATCATGCTATAGAATAGAGCAAAAGAGAGCTAGTTTGAACTTTTAAAACATGTTGTGATAAGAGCAAAGAAAGCTAATCTAATCTTACTAATCATGCTATAAAATAGAGCTAAGAAAGCAACTTTAACTTACTAATCATGCTATAAAATAGAGCTAAGAAAGCAACTTTAAGTTTACTAATCATGCTATAAAATAGAGCATAAGAATGCAACTCTGAGCTTCCTATACATGCTGTAAAATAGGACAAAAGAATGCAACTTTGAGCTTTCTATACATGCTGTAAAATAGGGCAAAAGAATGCAAACTACCAGCCCCATTAATCCGAGATAATGCAAGCCACATAAGCTAAACCAAATCTGCAATACTTCTTCTACTTATATAGGCTACTCCTGCCACTATTCAGCACCCTAGTAACAAACAAAAGAGACCAAAAATGCTACCCATGACTATCCATTCCAGTGACCACAACCTGTCCCTTCTTCACCTTCCTTTAAAGGCCATGGCAGCAAGCACAGAAGCATAAAACATCAATGTTTCAAGTTTTAAACACTAATTGTCAAGGCTAAATAATGGAGGAGGCATAACTCACAGCTATCTAAAAAAACAAACAACCGAATTCTGAAACTGCACTTCCAAATCACCAACTGTACAGGCTTGTTAAACTACAAGGGAACCAACCAATAAGGCTAAATCTGGTACAATAGGTTTAAAAGCAAGGAAAGAGCAACTAATTCCCTAACCACATGATCTGTTACAACAGGAAATAACAGAAGAAATTTCAATCTAACACCTTGTAAGGATTTCTGCAAATGAACCTAAACTATCTCAAAATAGCAAACCTTAAGGTCGTTCTTATTCGGTTCTGCAAGGAAAAATTGAAGAATCCAAACTACATAGCACTACGCGGCAACATAACTAAGCAGCAATTGAAGGAAAGAATGATACTAATCCCTAGCCTGTTTAATTCTGTACAGTAGGTACTCAACGCAAAGAAGGAAAATTGAAATTCGAACCTACCCCTTCATACAGATTTTTCTGAGTTTCATAACACCCTATCCTCTCTAGCATGCTGTGGAAGGTAAAGAAAAACCCTAGCATGGCAATTCTGCACAACAACTCAACTTTAGAAATCCGGCCAGAAAAATAAAGCAAAGAAAGGAAATGCTCTAATATACAATACTACTCGGCACAGCAAAATCTGAAATAAAGGGAAACGGAAACCCTAAATTCGGAGCAAGGAATAAAATCGAAGCTCAGAGCAACTCCTACCACAGGTGAGTAGTACTTACCCCTTGTTCTTGCACTTACAACCGAAAAGGTGAGGAAGAAGGCTTCCAGGGTTCGGACAGCTCAATCCTCCGGCGATTCCCTTGCGTCCCCGTGCCCTCCTCGACGAAGAACTCGTGAAGATGGATAGAGCTCCTCGGGTTGGACCTTGGCCGGCCACCGGAAATCAAGCCCTAATGCTTGCTTCTTCGATTTTCCGCCGAGAGAGAAGACGTCGTCGCCTTGGTGTATTTTCCGCCCGAGCCGCCGCTGTCGCGCGAGAGAGGTGAGGAATTTTGAGAGGTATTGTTTTGATTTTCCGGAAAAATCAAAACCTAATTCCTTTCTTATATCCGGGTTTAATCAAAACTATGCTATAAAATTAATTCTCTCCATATAAGGTTAACAAAACCGTGTAGCTCAGCTGGTTGGGGGAATTTTGCTTGGGTCAGTCCGACCCGAGGTCATGGGTTCGAACCTCGTCTTCAACAGTTTTTGTCAAAATTTCTTTCTTTTTGTAAACATACTAAACGACCTCCAAAAATTGCGTAAAAATACTCTAAAAATTTCTAAAATTCTCTAGAATATTTTAAAAGTATTTCCAAATATTTTTATGGACATTTGGAACTCAAAATAGGGAAAATTGGGTCGTTACAGTACAAAAATAACTTACCTAAAATGGTCCTACTCAAAACACTTGGAGTGTATCAGTGTAATTTATTAGTTAAGATAAACAAATACTTAATTACACTACGACTACTTCAACGGTTTGTTCCTTTCTATTTTAGTCGCGAGCAACTATTTATAATTTATAAAGAACCGACAACATGATCTTCTGTGTGTGACACCACACACCATGTTGTCTACTATATAAATTATTTGAACAAATTATATTTAACAAATAAATGTAGATAATTGACCATTGTGATTCTTTATTTTTAAATAAATGTTTATACAAAAGCTAGCCTTTTAGTATACACTCTAACACTACGTGGGGGTCAAAAGTCAAGATTATATGGCAGTCAGGGTCGAGCCTATGGGGCATTCAGGGGTTAGACCTATATGGCAAGTAGGAACTCGGAAGGTAGGACACACAGTTTAGGATAGACAGACTAAGGCTTATAGGTCAGGACTTACAGGATACGACATGTAGAACAGGATATATGGACCAGGACGTACAGTTCGGGATAGGTGGACTAAGGCTTACAGGTCAGGACTCACAGGATAAGACATGCAGAACAAGGGCGTACTGTTCAGGATAGGCAGACTAAGGCTTACAGGTCAGGACTTACAGGACAAGACATGCAGAACAGGATATATGGACCAGGATGTACAATTCGGGATAGGCAGACTAAGGCTTACAGGTTATGACTCACAGGATAAGACATGCAGAACAGGGGCGTACAATTCAAGATAGGTGAACTAAGACTTACAGATCAGGACTTATAGGATAAGACATACAGAACAGGATATGTGGACCAGGACGTACAGTTCGGGATAGGCGGACTAAGGCTTACAGGTTAGGACTTACAGGATAAGACATGCAGAACAGGGACGTACAGTTCAGGATAGGCAGACTAAGGCTTACAGGTCAGGATAGGTAGACTAAGGCTTATAGGTCAGGACTTACAGGATAAGACATACAGGACAAGATATACAGACCAGGACGTACAGTTCAGGATAGGCGGACTAAGGCTTACAGGTCGGGACTTACAAGATAAAATATGGAGCAGGGTCGCGTATACAGGACGAGACTTAAGGAACGGTAAGCGCGGGTCTCGATTGGCAGGGCGGTAAGCGCAAGTCTGGATTTATCGTGATTTACTGAATGGTTAATGTAGGGCTAGACATACAGATCTAGATTTATAGGGTGGCAAACACAGGCCAGGGAATGCAGGTTTGTGCCCACAGGTCAGGGTGTGCAGTTACAGGGACATAGTCCAGGGTTAACGGCCCTGGGTGGGCACACACTATGCAACAATCAAGCCAAGGAATCATAACTATTGGATCGAAAAGAATTTATATATCTCCACAATGGTATGATATTGCCCACTTTGAGCCTAAGCCCTCATGGTTTTGCTCTTGGGCTCTACCCAAAAGGCATCATGCAAAATGGAGATATCTTTCCCATATATTTTCAATGTGTGACTATGTTTGCAACCTTACAACCCCAACAATCCCCCCCCCAAACAAAGAACCACAGGCTTCCCACGTCCGATCCTTGACCCTCCAGGTCTTCCTGCCCCTCGGTTCACCCAACCTACTAGGATTTCCTTTGCCTAGCCGCAACTAGGACTTCCTGCGTAGTGTCTGGTCCTCTTGATTCGAACATAGGAGCCCCCACTTTCTTTTGTTCGAGGTCAATATTGTACCCACATGGCTCAATCAGATCATAGCTTTTGTGCACAGTCGGTGGTTAAACCTTCTGGCAGTCCGTGTAGGACCGTTGGGTCGGCTAAAAGGGGTGGTTGAATAGCCCTGTAAAAAATAAACAAAAACCCTTCCCGACTTTTCAAACTAACACTTGTAAAATAATCAAAGCAGTAAATTAAAAGCAAAAAAGAAGAGGCACAATTGTTTACTTGGTTACAACCGGGGAGGTTGTTAATCCAAGGAAAGGATGAAGCGCACTATCAATCTCCTTCAGGCGGAGAAGCCTCTTACAGTGTTGAAGCACAAAAAGAAAGAAGCTAATCTAAACAGTGGAAAGCGCACAAGCATTGTTACAATTTCTGAACTGATTCTAAGCTTCTGGACCAAGGCTATATTTATAGCCTTGGTCGGGGCGCCTGGAAGGGTTCCGGGCGCCCTGCGGGGGATAAATTTTATCTCTCAACATTCAGATCGAGATTTGACTCGATCTAGTCAAAACTCAATCTCCGGGTGCTCGGAAGGGTTCCGGGCGCCCTGGGCTGGTTTGGGCGCCCCGGACTGCTCCGGGCGCCCCGAGTTGGTCCGGGTGCCCCGAGCTGGTCCGGGTTCCCCGAGCTGGTCCGGGTGCCCCGGACAATTTCGGGCACCCCGGACCCTAAGTCAACTCCGGTTGACTTATTTTGCCTCGGTCCGAGTCTTCAACTCTGGTTCTCTCTCGCTTGGGTGATCTCTACCATCCGGAAAAGGGCTCACCCGAACCCAACTTCCGGTCTTCGCGAGCGGGCTTCCTTCCGGCTTCTCATCCCTATGAATCGCCGCGTGTTTCCCTCTCATCCACCGGCGTACTCATCCGTAGTCTTCATCCCTCGGATGCACCTCGTGCCGTCCTTCTCGCTAGCTGCGTCTATTGCTCCCCGAGCAATATTCCGCTCCGGCTTTCGTCCCTCAGAACCACCGTACACTTCCTTCTCGTCCACCGATGTACTCTTCCACAGCACCTCATCCCTCGAACTGTCGTCCTTCTCGCTAGTTGTGTCTTCCGCTCGACTACCTGTGCTCCTAAGTTCCTGCACACTTAGGCACAAGGTTAGAAACAAACATGACCTAACTTAAATTGTTGATAACGCCAAAATAACCTTGGGGTTCCAACAGTCTCCCCCTTTTTAGTGTGAGCAACCCAAGTTAAGCTAGGGTAAAAATAGACATGAAATAAACTTAACTAAATTTGCATTTAAGTGCAAAAAATAAAGCAAGTTAAATTTTGGTCTACCTCCCCCGAAACTTATACTAATCCTTCTCCCCTTTGATCATAAAAAAAATGGGATTTCAAGAAAAAAAATCTAAGGGTTAAAGACTTAGAAAAATTTGAGATCCTTAAAAATTTGCAATAATTTTCACATAAACAGTCTAAAAAAAAATTAATAAAATTTTCTAAGTGAAATTATAAGAAAAAAATTCTAACTTAAACAGTTTTACAAAAACATTTAATTTTTTTTAAGAAAAAAAAATATTTTTGACAAAAGATTTTCTTAAATCTTTGAAAAAATTTCTAAGTAATTAAATTTCTAAGTCAAATTTAAAAAGTATTTTTCTAAGTATAAAAATATTTTGAGAAAAAAAAATGTTTGAAAAACTTTGAAAGTATTAATTAATTCTAATTTTAATGCTTTGACAGAAATTTAATTAAACATTCATTTCAATATTTTGGCTTCCAGGTCGTGGCGAGGCACTGGTCTTCTTGGTTATTGGAGCAATAACCACTTCCTTAGACAAAGCCTCATAGCGAAATTCATTGTTTAATTTTTCTCACTGGAATCGCTAATTTTAATTTTAAAATTTAGACTAAGCAAGATTTAGGAACCCAATAAAGGTTCCAGCCAACTGCATTAACTAACAAGTTTTTAGGGACATAATTTCTTGAAATGTTCCTAATTTGTCCCGGGTGATATCTAAAGTACCAATTTAAATTATTGGATCTTCTAAAATTGGTTTTAGATGAACATGCATAATTTTTCAAGTTATCTATTTGAAGTTTCAAATTTTGATTTTATAATTTCAAATTTTCACTTTCTAATTTTGATTTGTCTAATTCTTCTAAGGGACAAGATTTAGCCAAAATTATTTTTAAATTTTTTATTTCCTTTTCTAATTTACAGCAGTCTTTAGTTAATAACTTAACGAACTTAAAATGTTTATCAGGAGGAAGAGAACGTACCTGACTTACCTTGTCGAGTTCGTTGTCTGTTTCTCCCCCTAAACTGCTGCTTTCTTCTGACAAAGCTCCCCCTTCATCGATGCTCTCGATGCTCATCTTGGAAGAGCTTGAATCACAGTCGTCGTCTTAATGACTCGCCATCAGTGCGAGTCCGGAGAATGCTTCGACTTCCGATTCGGACGGCGTATCGTCCCACATCGCCTTTAGGGCCTTTCGCTTTTGGATAGGCATCTTACCCTTCTTCTTGTCCTTGATCTTCAGCTTGGGGCAGTTGTCCTTGACGTGCCCTTCTTCGTCGCAGTGGTAACAGTGGATCCTTCTTCCCCTGCGGATGGTTAGTAGATCTAGATTTACAAAGTTTCTTGAATCTTCTTACCATCATTACCATTTCCTCATTGTTGAGAGAAGATTCCGACTCTGGTTCGTCTCTCGAAGCTTTGAGGGCGACGTTATTCTTGGTGATTTGTTTGCATACCATAAACAGGTAAGGGATTTAAGATGAGTGGTTAAGACTTATCCTGAGCTTCCAAATCTCCCTGACATTCAGCCTCATCAACCGTCTGATTTCATCGAGACGATGAAAGGTCTAAGTGTTGGGGGGGTGTCTATCTGCACAACCTTAGGCGAGTCTTCATGTTTTCTTTTCTTTTTACATTTTCCTTCTTATTTGCATATTTTTATTTTTAGTTTGTTTTCTGAATTTTTCTTGTTTCATGTTTTTTATTTTGCATTTCTAGTTTTGAGGTATATTTGAGAACATCAAACCTTCTACTTTTTCTACTACTTGTCCGATAGCAAAATGACTAGCATTTTCTTAGTTTATGAGTTGTTAAGATAGTGTTAGTATATTTGGTGTATCTCTTTTCTCTATCTCTAGTAGCATGAAATAAGCTAAGTATTGTACGGAGTTTGGTATAAGTTTTGTCCTAACCTTAAGGATCTTATTTACACTACACCTAAGTACTTAAGCTTGAATAGTGGAAATATTTTTGGAATAGTTATGATTCATCTGAATTGGTTAGTACTTGTGTTCTCATGGGGATTTCTTACTTACATTTTGGTTACTGGACAACCTCGGATCATGAAAGCTCATTTGGAAAAATCTAAATCCCAACATATGCATGTGTGACTAATGCTACATAGCACCATATATATATATATATATATATATATATATATATATATATATATATATATATATATATATATATAATAAGGGATAAAAAATAGTTGTCGTGAGTGGAAACTAGCAATTCACCCCTTTGAGACCGAGTTAGATTACTGGGGAAATGAATGTTATGTTTCTCTTGATTCCGAGAAGTATCCTTTGAGACCTTGTGTAATTTAAGGAAAATGAACCAAGTGTGTGGCAGGTAAGTTCCTATCACCGGGAACATTAGGAACTCAATCGTATTATGACTTAACTAGGACAAAGAATTGAAATTTGAAGAGTTTGAGCTACTTATTGCACCGATCACAAAGAACTGATGCTTAGGCCATACTTAGGTAACTTCACAATCATGCTTATCAATGAAACTAGTTGATAGAGTTAGGCGAATGCACTAGGGAGTATGAAACACTGTCAGGTGCTCATGAACATAGTTTGTAGTGTTTTGCTTGAGGACAAGCAAAGGTTCAAGTCTGGGGGTGTGATGTGCGTAAATATTATGATGGTTTATGCATACTTTTACGCACATTCACTTGCTTTGTACGTACGTATTCCTTGTATGATTGCCTCTTTTATCGTGTATTCATCATATATACTCTTTTGTACGGATATTTGCTCTTTGTTTGGTTTTGTGTTGACAAGGACAACTTTCGGAGCAAAAATGATATTTGTCGATGCACCGAAGCAACTCAGAGAACACGGCCGTGCAAACCTTGCTTGGCCGTGTGGCCAAACAGAAGGGGAGATGTTCACGGCCATGCGATCCTTGTACGGTCGTGCGACCAAACCAGAGACGGATCAGAACACGACCGTGCAACCTTCCACGGCTGTGCACCCCATTACCGAGGCCAAGCAGCACACGGTCGTGCAACCCTGCATGGTCGTGTCCCCAGGAATCGAGCCCTAGCATCACACGGTCGTGCCAATTGGCACGACTGTGCAACACATCCAGAGCCCAGTTAGGGCACGACGTGCCATCCTTGCACGGTCGTGCCGCCGCGTCGTGCCCTAGCTTATAAAAGGGGTTTTTACCCCTTTTCCGAGGGGGGAGAGCCGGAAGGCGGGCTGTGAAGAAGAGATTCATTCGGGTGCCGCTCTACGCCATCCAGGATATCGATCTAGCGACCTTCCATCACCACCTCAACTCTAGAAGCAAAGTATTAGATCCGTGGATCACTCATCGTCATTGGATAAGCATACTTCTTCTTTCTCTCTTCGTTTTTGAGGATTGTATGTTTAGATTCACCATGTCTTCGGGTTCTTCTCTAGCATTTATAGAGTAGAGTCTTTGTTCTAGGATGAGGGAGTAATTGTGGATTGGTTTGATGTAAAACTCATAACATGTTTATTTTCATTGAATGATTTTGCTTGCTTTATTTCGATTCCTCGATCTCTTTGTCGTGTTGATTGATTGTACATGAATTTCCAACCTCGTAGAGGGGATACCTTAGAGCATACACCCTAGGGGCCCTAGTGACAGGGGTAACCCGTTCACAGACATCTAGGGTACTTCCTTGAAAGGTGAGGTGACTCCTTCGCAAGGAAGTAAGAGAAAAAACCTAGTTTCTTAATTCTATCTATGATAACATTAGTAAGAGTCCTGTCCTTGCAATCTACCGAGGTGCCCTAGTGATAGGGGTTAACCGTGACAGGATTTCATAGGGTTTGTCTTTTTCTGGCGATCAAAGATAGTTGCTTTAGCTTTCGGCGAATGCATGCCGAAGGACAATGAGTATAGGATAGTTTGAGAAACATCAATACCACCACAACGAAATTGAACTCCTAGAACTCTTCTTTAACCAGGTTGATTTCCTCTTGTTACTAGTTCTCATTCCTCGCTTCCCGATATTTTCTCTTAGATTACTTACAACCATCGATAGTGTAGCTAATCCTAAGTGTGCCTTCACTAGTGCTTATAACCAGTCCTTGTGGGTTCGACAATCTTTTATATTACTGACGACGAATCCGTTCACTTGCGGAATCGTAACAGTCGTATATACTGTTAAGAATGTTTCCTGTTGAACTTATCTTTTATGATCAGGCGGACTTTGTCCAACCGAGCATATATGAGCATGTAGGTGCTCGCTCGACCTATGGTCGACCGGTTATATGTTGAGACTTATATACAAGCCTAAATGTCTTTATGTTCGGGCGATCTTTACCCGGTCGAGCATATATGAGAACGTGGGTACTCGCTCGGCCAGCGGGCGGCCGGTTATATGCTGAGAGTTATATACAAGGCTAAATGTCTTTATGCACGGGCAGACTTTCCCCGGTCGAGCATATATGAGCACATAGGTGCTCGCTCGGCCTGCGGTCGGCCGGTTAAATGCTGCGGTCGGCCAGTTATATACAAGGTTAAATGTCTTTAAGTGCTGCGGTCGGCCCTTGTATATAACCGGTCGAGCATATATGAGCACATGGCTAAATTTCTTTATGCTCGAGCGGGCCTTGCCCAGTCGAGCAAATATGAGCACGTGGGTGCTCGCTCGGCTTGCGGTCGGCCAGTTATATACAAGGCTAAATGCCTTTATGCTCGTGCGAGATTCGCCCGGTCGAGCATATATGAGAACATGGGTGCTCGCTCGGCCTACGGTTGGTCGGTTATAAGCTTAGAGTTATATACAAGGCTAAATGCTCGAGCGAGCTTTGCCCGATCAAGCATATATGAGCATGTGGGTACTTGCTCGGCCTGTAGTCAGTTGATTATATGCTTGGAGTTATATACAAGGCTAATGCCTTTATGCTCAAGCGGACTTTGTCCGGTCGAGCATATATGAGCACATGGGTGCTCACTTGACCTGCGGTCGGTCGGTAATATGCTGAAAATTATATACAAGGCTAAATGCCTTTATGCTCGAGCGGGCTTTGCCCGGTCGAGCATATATGAGCACGTGGGTGCTCGCTCAGCCTGCGATTAGCCGGTTATATGCAGAGAATTATATACAAGGCTAAATGCCTTTATGCTCAGGTTAGACTTGAATCCATCAGGATGTTGCTAGCCTATGCTGCACATAAAGAATTCAAGTTATATCAAATGGGCGTAAAGTCCGCATTCCTCAATGAGTTTATCAAAAAAGAAGTTTATATAAATCAACCCCCAGGATTTGAAGACTTAGACTACTCAAACCATACCCTTCGGTTAAAGAAAGCTTTGTATGGATTAAAACAAGCACATAGGATTTGGTATGAATGACTATCAACTTACCTAATATCTAAAGGATTTAACCAAGGTCAAATAGACCAAACTTTATTTGTTAAAACCTTAGAAAAAAGGAATTTTTATATCCCAGATCTACGTAGATGACATAATTTTTAGCTCAACTAATACAAAATTTTTAAAAAATTTATTAAATTAATGGAAAATGAATTCGAAATGAGCCTAATAGGAGAACTTAATTTTTTTTCTTAGGTTTACAAATAAAACAAATAAAAGAAGAAATTTATGTTTTTCAAATGAAATACACTAAAGAGTTAATTAAAAAGTTTGGAATAAAAAATTTAAAAACATAAATACCCCGATGGCAACCAATGTTAAAATTGACTCTAATTTACAAGGAAAAATAATAGACTTAAAATATTATAGAAGTGAAATAGGGAGTCCACTATACCTAACTAGAAGTCGACCTGATATTTAAATTGCAATAGCTATGTGTACTATGTACCAATCTTATACAAAAGAATCACACTTAATTAATGTAAAAAAAGAATACTTTGATACATCAAGGGAACACTAAGTGTAGGACTTTGGTATCTTAGGACAAGCACATTTGATTTAGTTGGGTACTCAGACTCAGACTATGCTAGATGCAAATTAGATAGAAAAAGTACAAGTGAAAGCTAACAACTTCTAGGTCAGTGCCTAGTAAGTTGAAACAATAGAAAGTAACATTGTACTACCTTATCTACTACTAAAGCAGAGTACATAGCTATGGGTGAATGTGCATCTTAACTATTATGGATGATGCACACTTTAAAAGATTATCAATTAGAATATAAACATATAAAAATTTTGATTGATAACATTAGCTCAATCAATTTAACCAAAAATCCAATACACCACTTAAGGACTAAACACATACAGGTTAAACATCACTTTGTAAGAGATCATGTAGCTAGGGGTGATATTATACTTGACTATGTTGAGTCCACGTCAAATCTAGTAGATATTTTTACAAAATATTTACCTAAACTTGAGCTAAGTACACTTAGAAGATAATTAGATATGTGCTTAATAGAATAGATTCTAAAGTTTTCAAAATCATTATTTTTATTATTTTGCCTTTTCAAAAATTATGATTTTTCAAAATTATATTATCTCTTCAAATACCTTATAACTTTATGTTAAAATTCGAGGATAAATTATTTTATTTTTTTTCAAAAAAAAACTCCCAATTTTACTAGTGTTTTTAAAAATTGGACTTAGCCTAGATTTTTTTTCCTAAAAAGCATGTACCCATAGGTTTCAGTTAGAGCATCTAACAAACACTCTAGGAATACCTTGCTTGTGAATGAAAAAATACATAGAATGGTGTGAGATATATAGGGTATCACCTAGACTTCAGAATACTTATGTCTGTGCATCAACATAAGTCTGGCTATAAATACCAATTCAAATTAATCAAGTTAAGTCATCTTTTTTAGTAAACCTAACTGGATCACATACTAAACTTGACAAACCAAATAAATGTTAATACTTTATGGTAAATAGATAGTAACTAATGGTTAAACATTTCTTCAAAGGAAAATAGATGACTATTTAAAAAAAAATTTAAAATTCTCTTTACAATGAGCGTTATATGCTTGGATTCTAGATAAAAATTATTGACTTTTCCCTTAAACTTACAACACTTACTTAAAGAATTCTTAAGGCATTAATGAAGGGGGAGATTAAAAATTATTTTTCTTACTAATAGCTTCTTTTCTCTACTTAGTATTTTTGTTAAATATCAAAGGGGGAGTAAAAGGAGTTAAGTTAAAAAAATTTCTCAAAGTTAAAGTCTTTTTTAAAATTTCAAAGTTTCAAAGTTAAAGTATTTTTCAAAATTTTAAAGCTAAATATTTTTTCAAAGTTAAAGTATTTTGAAATTTTCAAAGTTAAATAGTTTTTTCAAAGTTAAAGTATTTTCTAAATTTTCAAGGTACTTCTTCAAACTTAAGTATTTTAAAGTTAAAGTATTTTTAAAATTTTTAAAATACTTCTTCAAAGTTAAGTTTTTAAAAGGTAAAAGTATTTTTCAAAAAAATAAAGTTTAAATGCAAGACAAAACAAGTGTTTTTGAAAAAGTATTTTTAGTTAAGTATATGTAGCTAAGTATTTTGAAAGAAAAATTAAATTTTTAAAAACTAAGTATTTGCTAAGAAAGTGCTATACTTTAGGGGATTCTTTGAACTCTTAATTCTTAGATGTATTTTAAAAACTTAGAAACTTAGTTTTTTTTAGAAAAAATTTGACTTACTTGTAAAAATACTAAATCATTCTTACTTGTTATCTATTGTACTTAACTTAACTATGAACTGTGTTATCATAATAAAAAATGAGGAGATTGATGGTGCAAGGAGCTGAACTAAATGTTATTGTTGATCTAACAAGTTGAACTGAATGTGTAGGAAAGTCCTAAGTGATCTTAGGCAAAAGGAAAGTCCTAGCTGCGGTTAGGCAATGAAGTCCTAGTCTGAGAGACTTGGCAAAGTCTTGGCGGATCGAGGATGTTGGGCAAAATCCTAGAGTCGAGAATGCTAAGTGAAAATCCTGGGGGTCATGGACACCAGGTGAAAAACTGAACAAGTCGGGGATCGGACATCCAGCTTGAAGTCCTGAAGTCTCATACGCTGAGTAAAAGTCTAGATGGTCTAGAAGACCAGTCTGGCAAAAGATAATTCCTCTTGAGAGGAGTAGGTGAGGACGCGTTCCCCGAAGAGTAAATAGTAAGCGTCGGTTCGACCAAGAGTTTCAGTGAAACTCAAAGTCAGGATCGGACAGTCGGAAGACTATGAAAAGCATACTTTATATATATTATTTTATCTAGACTAACTTTATTTTACAGAAAGAAAGTTTGATTAAAAAGTTGGTCTGGGCGCCCAAAGTATGAGTGCTCGGAGTTGGTCCGAGCGTCTAGGAAGGCTTTGGCAAAGAGGCGCCCTTGGAGGGTGTCTGGCCAAGCGCCCGAATAGCCAAAAGTTGATTGGCATGATGAGCTAGAGCGTGATGACTGGTGAACTTACATCACATTTTAGGTGTCCGAGGGTGGTCCGAGCAACCGGAGATGGATAAATTTTGTCAGATCAAGTTTCAATGAGAGCACGCAACGTCAGCCCTGTGGGGGCACCTAGGGGAGGTTCCAGGGACCCGAAGTGGGCTATAAAAGGAGAATTCAACTGCACCTTGCACACATCATTCTAAACATCTTCTGCTTCTGCGCGCTGCTTCGAAAAGGTCTCTACGACATCGGAAAGCTGCTCCGACAATGACTACACTGAAGATCTAATTTTCCAAGTTGTCGGTATTATTTTATTCAAATTACTTGTAATAAAATTGTAATCAATCTTGTAACCTTCAGATTGATTAGTATTTGTTAGAGTGTATACTGAAAGCCTAAGCTTTTGTAAATATTTATTTTGAATAAAGAATCACATTTGGTCAAATTGTCTACATTTAGTTGTAGCTGTTCAATTAATTTATATTGTAGATAACATAGTATGTGGTGCCACATACAGAAGATGATGTTATCAATACCATATAAATTATAAACAGTAGCTCACGACCAAAATGGAAAGGAGCAAACCATTGGAAGGTCGTAGTGTAATCAGAAATTAGTTTATCTTGACTATATAATTACACTAGTACACTTAGAGTGTATTGAGTAGAACCATTTGAGGTCGTTTCTTTTATACTGATTTTATAAAGGAACAAATACCTCAATTATTATGGAAGTGTGTGCTCTTAATTCTAATATAATAACAAGCACATATATTTGATATTTATTTATTAAATTTATCAATGGGTGAGATTTAGTTCGATGAATCAATAAGCCTGATAAGTTGGGAAATGATATCACTTATAGTGTGTATTGTTGATTTTAGAAGGAAATTGTGTCCTACTAATCTAGGTTGATAATGTCCCCAAGATGATCTCATAAAGATTGTCATGTTAAACCCTACAGGTGGAATTAGTCCGACATGACGATAAGGTTGAGTGGTACTATTCTTGGATTAAGATATTAATTAAATGAGTTGTCAGTAACTCACTTAATTAGTGGACATTCGACATCTTAAACATAGGGAGACTAACACACTCATAATAAGAAGGAGCCCAAAAATGTAATTTGGGATTGGTGCGGTAGTTCAATAATAGTTCTCTAGTGGATTGAATTATTATTGATAAAATTAAGTTGTGTGTTCGGGGCGAACACGGGATGCTTAATTTTATCGGGAGACCAAAACCAATTCCTCCTCTCGGTCCCTATCGTAGTCTCTTATTTATAGAGTACTATACCCACCTATACCCACCTTCATACCCATGATGTAGGGGTCGGCCAAGCTAGCTTGTGGATCAAGCTAGGGTCGGCCAAGCCTTGATTCATGGGTGGCCGGCCCTAGCTTGAAACCAAGCTTAGGTGGTCGGCCCCCATTAAATTTAAAATAATTTTAATTTTAAATTTTTCTTATGTGGAAGATATAATTTATTGGAGAGGATTAAAATTAAAATATCTCTTCTACAAAAGATTAAGAAAAGAGATTAGATCTCTTTCCTTATTTGTAGATAGGAAAGATATTTTATTTTTTCTCTTTGTAAATTATTCACATGTTGAAAAATTTTATTATAGAAATTTCTTTTAATCAACCATGAAGGGATTTTAAAGGGAAATCTTATTTTTTAAAAATTTCCAAAGACAAATAAGGAATTTTAATTGTTGATTGAAATTACTTTGTTTGCCCTTGTTGATGTGGCCGGCCAAGACATGGAGTTTTAAGAAATTTTGTTTAATTTTTCGTAATTAATTCATGTCAAAGAAAGTTAAGGAAATTTTATTATAATTAAAATTTTCTTATTTACCAAAGCTAAGGAATATAAAAGAGGGGGTTGGGGTGCCTTCATGAGACATAAACTCTATTATTCTCTCCCTCCTTTTCCTTGTTGTTGTGGTCGGCCATCCTCTCTCCCTCTCTTCCTCTTTGTGGTGGCCGAAACCTTATTTTGCTTGGATCTCTTGTGGTGGCCGGATACTACTTGGAGAAGAAGAAGAAGGAGGAGGAGAGAAAGCTTGCATCCCTTGGAGCTTAGTTGGTGGAAAAAGTTCTTCATCCTTGGATTTTGGTGCTTGGCCGAAACTTGAAGGAAGAAGAAGAAGGTGCTAGGTGGTCCTCATCTTGGAAGATCGTTGCCCACACAACTTCCGAGGTTAGAAGAGGAATATGGTAGAAGATCAAGAGGTCTTTCTAAAAGGTATAACTAGTATTTTTCGTTTCCGCATCATACTAGTTATTTTTGGAAATAATACCAAATACAAGAGGCATACGATTCTAGTATTTCGAATTTGTTTTCGATGTTGTGTTCTTTTGTTTTTTTTCTTTTCCTTGTGATTTGATTGTTCTTTTCGGTTGACCTAAAGTTATTTAAGGAAATTAAATATTACCTTTCCTTAAAACGCTTTGTCTAGTCGGTGGTGGTTGTTCCCATATCCAAGAAGGCCATGTGCCTCGCCACGTCAGTACTAGGAGCCAATTTTGGAAACTAATATTTAATGAAATTAATTACCTAGGTGATTTGGATCGAACGTGTTAAGTTTCACAGGAGATCCGAGTCTAAACCTAAAAGAACAAATAGATTAAACTTTGGATCAAACGTGTTAAGTTTCGCAGGCGATCCAAGTTTAATTTAAAAGAACACATGGTAGCTAGGAAAAGGTTCAGACCTATGTACAAAATTTTTGTACAGTGGAACCATTAGGTTTTCCGAGTAGCAACCAACAATTGGTATCAGAGCTAGGGTTTTGCCTCTGTGTATTTTGTATTAGTTTAATTATGCACATGTCATACAAAATTTAGGCAGGTTAATAGTAGGATGTGCTAACTTTGTGGATGCAGGATCCAACTATTATGGCTTATAGTTTTTTTTTATGTGTGTGATTGGACCCTTGGACATGTCAAGGGCATTTATATGTGTGTGCATGATTGTATTATAAAATACAGCAGGAGCTGTATTTAGTTTTATTAGGATTTTATTTTTGATCTAGTTACATGTACATTCCTTTTATGGAATATAGGATCGATGGATGTAAATTTTTATTTTATGTTTGATCTAGTTTACATGTATATTCCTTCGAGGAATATAGGATCGAAAAATGTAAAATTCTATTTGTGTCGCGGATCGAATCTTGCAAGGCGTGGAACCTTTTGAGGACCAGAGGCGCAGCGGAACAAGGAGCAAGATGGATGTGAGAGCAAGACCCGGTGGCGGTGGCCAAATATGGCAGCAGCTTGGGATGACAACACACGAAGGACAACCATAGATAAAAGCCATAATAGTTGAAAATTAGATTTTCTAATGCTTTTATATTGTGCTGTGTGTGTATGTTAGTATACATGTTTAGTAGGCTAACATAGTTAAAATTCCTCATTTATAAATAACTAAGTGGGAGAGGGATTTTAAATAAATTCCACGGTCTCCATTACTGGTTTGTAAGTGATGCAAACAAGCTTGCGCGTTGGCTCTGAGTGCCTTTCTCCATATCGGATGAGCTTTTTTGTGGATCACTAGAACAAACTTCCATTTGGGATGACTATAGGAAGTTAATTAAGAGTGTGTGATCTTCCCCATCGGAAGGGGCACAATCTTATTAATGGACTTAGTGTCAAGTTATGGTATACACTTAGGCACAACTAATAGTATCCTCCCCATCGGAGTCACTGTTATTATTTATGTGACCAAAGGATACCAACTATTAATTTTATTTGTCAAAAAGTTAGGTTGACAAGATAATAAAATTAATGGGTTAAGCCCTCCTTTTACAAATGCTGAATTTGTATACGTCCACACTATCGTGGCATACAATATTCGCGGTGTTTTGAGGTGTTGGTTAATTTAAAATAGTATTGTTTGAGGAATCAATATTATTCTAAATTTAGAGTTCTGGCCAAAAGTTATTTGTGATTCTTAGGATGACTTTCAACCCACTGTCCATCATACTACAACAGAATAGACTTACTGGTCCTAACTACATAGATTGGAAAAGGAACCTGGACATTGTTCTTACTACTGAAAGCTATAAGTTTGTACTGACTGAGCCTTGTCCTGATGCACCCACTGGTGAATCTACCCAAGAGGAGATTGAATATCATAAGAAATGGGTAAAAGCAGATGAGATGGCACGGTGTTACATTTTGTCTTCAATGTCAAATGTATTGCAACATCAGCATCAAGATTTACCAACAGCTTATGATATTATGAACAATCTCAAGGAACTCTTTGGTCATCAGGATCGGGCTTCTAGACAAGAAGCCATGAGAAAGATAATGACAGCCACCATGCAAGAGGGTACTCCTGTGAGGGATCATATCCTAAAGATGATGGCTTATCTGAACGAAATACAGATCCTTGGAGGAGAAATTGATGGGGAAACCCAGATCGATATGATCCTCCAAACACTACCTAGAAGTTTTGAGTAATTTCGCCTGAATTACAATATGAACAAAAGGGTATATTCATTGATGGAACTATTGACAGAACTTTAGGCAGCTGAAGGTTTGTTTCGTCACAATTCTCATACTCACTATGCTGAAAATGGTTCTACTTCTAAACCAAAAGGAAAGAAGAAGAAGAAACAAGTTGGTTAAGCAAAGAAAGTGAATAAATCTCAGAGTACAGGACCTAAAGCTGGAATGAAGAAGCCGAAGGGCAAGTGCTTTATCTGTAAGCAGTCAGGGCATTGGAAGGCGGACTGTTCTCGTAGGAATCAAAACAACAAAGGTATATCTCATGCTCTAGTTGTTGAAATATGTTTAGCAGTGTTATCTACCAGCACCTGGTGTGTAGATACGGGAGCCACTGATCATGTCTGCAATTCCTTGCAGGGGTTCCAGGAAACCCGACGACTAACTGAAGGAGAGATTACCGTCTATATGGGCAATGCTACTAAGGTGGCGGCTGTTGCAGTGGGAGACGTCTACTTATCTTTTAATAGAAATAGAAATTTGGTTTTAAGAAATTGTCTTTATGTACCCAGTTTCAAAAATAATTTAATTTCAGTTTCTAAACTATTTTTGGATGGATATTCAGTTTCTTTTAGTAATGATGTAATTATTAAGAGAAATAAAGTGATTATCTGTTCTGGTGCATTAGTTGGCAATTTGTATACTTTAAATTCAATTTCTCCCACAAAGCAAAACATGGAAATTTATAACTCATCTTCTAACTCAAATAAAAGAAAAGAACCTTCGGAAATGAACCAAACATATCTTTAGCATCTAAGGCTTGGTCATATTAACTTAAGTAGGATTCAAAGGCTTATAGCCGATGGACTTTTGGGTTCATTAGAGTTGGAAAATTTTCCAACTTGTGAATCTTTCCTGGAAGGTAAAATGACCAAGAGGCCTTTTAAGGCCAAGGGGTATAGAGCCAAAGAAGTGTTGGAATTGGTTCATTCTGATTTGTGTGGTCCTATGTCTGTCCAGGCAAGAGGAGGTTTTGAATATTTTGTCTCTTTTATAGATGATTATTCAAGATATGGATACATTTACCTAATGCGCCGTAAGTCCGAGTGCTTAGATAAGTTCAAAGAATACAAGGCTGATGTGGAGAAACGACTAGGTAAAAGTATCAAGACACTACGGTCTGATCGTGGTGGCGAATACCTCTTAGGAGAGTTTAGGAATTACTTATCAGAGGTCGGGATTCAATCCCAACTATCCGCACCTGGTACACCCCAACAGAATGGTATAACAGAATGAAGGAATAGGACTCTTATGGAAATGGTTAGATCGATGATGAGTTATTCAGAATTACCAAATTCGTTTTGGGGATACGCTCTGGAAACAACAGTGTACATTCTGAACTTAGTACCTTCTAAATCAGTTTCTACTACTCCCACAGAATTGTGAAATGGGCGAAAGCCTAGTCTAAGACATATTCGGATTTGGGGTAGTCCAGCACATGTGCTGAAACCAGATGCTGATAAGTTAGAATCTCGTACAGAAGTTCGCGTGTTTGTGGGGTATCCCAGAGGAACGAAAGGTGGTTTATTTTATAGTCCTAAAGACCAGAAGGTCATTGTTAGCACCAATGCCCAGTTTTTAGAAGAAGACTATATAATGGATCACAAGCCCAGTAGCAAAGTTGTTTTAGAAGAACTTAGAGAGGACACGTCTACTTCAGTACCAACAGTACAAGATGAAGTACCACAAGAGACTGTAACACGTGTCACACATGATACACAACCACAGACAGTGCCTCGTCGTAGTGGGAGGATTGTAAGGCAGCCTGAAAGATTCATGTTTTTGGGAGAGTCTTCGTACTTGATCCCAGGTAAACATAAACCTGATCCCCGAACATATGATGAAGCACTCCAAGATATAGATGCAGCATCTTGGCAAAAGGCAATGAATTCTAAAATAGAGTCTATGTACTCTAATAAGGTCTGGGAGCTCGTAGAACCACCTGATGGTGTAAAAGTCGTTCGATGCAAGTGGATCTACAAAAGAAAAAGAGGGATAGACGGGAAGGTAGAAACCTTCAAAGCTAGGCTTGTTGCGAAAGGGTACACTCAGAAAGAGGGAATCGACTATGAGGAGACCTTTTCACCGGTAGCCATGCTTAAGTCTATCCGGATACTCTTATCCATTGCTGCTCATATGGATTATGAGATTTGGAAAATGGATGTCAAGACAGCTTTCCTTAATGGAAGTCTTGAAGAGAACATCCATATGAAGCAACCAGAAGGGTTTATTGAAAAAGGCAAAGAGCATCTAGTGTGCAAGCACAATCGGTCCATTTATGGACTCAGAGCCAGCTCAATCTTGGAATCAAAATTAACAATATATTGAAATCCTAAGCTTGTGTATACACATTCTTTCGTACGAGTATCTTGTACTATACGTAGATGATATTTTGTTAATTGGCAACAATGTCAAGGTATTATCAGACGTAAGGGTATGGTTGTCCAAACAATTTGATATGAAGGACTTAGGAGATTGTGCACACATTCTTGGGATCAAAGTCATAAGGGATCGTAAGAAAAGAATGTTGTGTCTGTCCCAAGCTTCATATATAGATACAATCCTTGCTCGTTTTAGCATGCAAGATTCCAAGAAAGGTTTCTTACCTTTTAGGCATGGAGTAGCTCTATCTAAAGAGATGTCTCCAAAGACATCAAAGGAGATAGAGGACATGAAAGCAGTTCCTTATGCTTCGGCTGTAGGAAGCCTAATGTATGCAATGCTATGTACGAGACCTGATATCTGTTTTACCGTGGGCATGGTAAGTAGATATCAGAGTAACCCTGGAAAAGGATATTGGACTGTGGTAAAGCATATATTAAAGTACCTGAGAAGGACCAGAGATTATATGCTAGTTTACCAAGCAGATGATTTGCTCCCTGTGGGTTACACGGATTCAGAATTCCAATCAGATAGGGACAACAGTAAGTCTACATCAGGCTATGTGTTTACTTTGGGAGGTGGAGCCATTGGATGGAGGAGTGTTAAGCAGAAATGCGTTTTAGACTCAACCATGGAAGCTGAGTATGTAGCAGCCTCTTAGTCGGCTAAAGAAGCAGTTTGGCTCAGGAACTTTCTAATGGACTTAGATGTGATTCCTGGTTTGCCCAAAATCATCACAATTTATTGTGATAATAGCGGTGCAGTTGCAAACTCGAAGGAACCACGAGCCCATAAGGCAAGTAAACATATAGAGCGCAAGTACCACCTGATACGAGATATCGTGAAGCGAGGAGAAGTTGTCATCGCCAAGATTGCATCAGCAGATAACCTGGCAGATCCTTTCACTAAGGCCCTTCCAGCAAAAGCTTTCGATCGACATGTGGAGGGAATGGGAATCATATGTATGGTAGAAAATATGGCAGCTTAGTCATTAGTATAAGTGGGAGATTGTTAGAGTGTATACTGAAAGCCTAAGCTTTTGTAAACATTTATTTTGAATAAAGAATCACATTTGGTCAAATTGTCTACATTTAGTTGTAGTTGTTCAATTAATTTATATTGTAGATAACATATTATGTGGTGCCACATACAGAAGATGATGTTATCAATACCTTATAAATTATAAACAGTAGCTCACGACCAAAATGGAAAGGAACAAACCATTGGAAGGTCATAGTGTAATTAGGAATTAGTTTATCTTGACTATATAATTACACTAGTACACTTAGAGTGTATTGAGTAGGACCATTTGAGGTCATTTCTTTTATACTGACTTTATAAAGGAACAAATACCTCAGTTATTATGGAAGTGTGTGCTCTTAATCCTAATATAAAAACAAGCACATATATTTGATATTTATTTCTTTAATTTATCAATGGGAGAGATTTAGTTCGATGAATCAATAAGCCCGATAAGTTGGGAAATGATATCACTTATAGTGTGTGTTGTTGGTTATAGAAGGAAACTGTGTCCTACTAATCTAGGTTGATAATGTCCCCAAGATGAGATCATAAAGATTGTCATGTTAAACCCTGCAGGTGGACTTAGTCCGACATGACGATAAGATTGAGTGGTACTATTCTTGGATTAAGATATTAATTAAATGAGTTGTCAGTAACTCACTTAATTAGTGGACATTCGACATCTTAAACACAGGGAGACTAACACACTCATAATAAGAAGGAGCCCAAAAATGTAATTTGGGATTGTTGCGGTAGTTCAATAATAGTTCTCTAGTGGATTGAATTATTATTGATAAAATTAAGTTGTGTGTTCGGGGCGAACACGGGATGCTTAATTTTATCGGGAGACCAAAACCAATTCCTCCTCTCGATCCCTATCATAGCCTCTTATTTATAGAGTACTATACCCACCTATACCCACCTTCATACCCATGATGTAGGGGTCGGCCAAGCTAGCTTGTGGATAAAGCTAGGGCCGACCAAGCCTTGATTCATGGGTGGCCGGCCCTAGCTTGAACCCAAGCTTAGGTGGTCCGCCCCCATTAAATTTAAAAAAATTTTAATTTTAAATTTTTCTTATATGGAAGATATAATTTATTGGAGAGAATTAAAATTAAAATATCTCTTCTACAAAAGATTAAGAAAAGAGATTAGATCTCTTTCCTTATTTGTAGATAGGAAAGATATTTTATTTTTTCTCTTTGTAAATTATTCACATGTTGAAAAATTAAAATTATAGAAATTTCTTTTTATCAACTATGAAGGGATTTTAAAGGGAAATTTTATTTTTTAAAAATTTCCAAAGATAAATAAGGAATTTTAATTGTTGATTGAAATTGCTTTGTTTGCCCTTGTTGATGTGGCCGGCCAAGACATGGAGTTTTAAGAAATTTTGTTTAATTTTTCTTAATTAATTCATGCCAAAGAAAGTTAAGGAAATTTTATTGTAATTAAATTTTCTTATTTACCAAAGCTAAGGAATATAAAAGAGGGGGTTGGGGTGCCTTCATGAGACATAAACTCTATTATTCTCTCCCTCCTTTTCCTTGGTGTTGTGGTCGGCCATCCTCTCTCCCTCTCTTCCTCTTTGTGGTGGCCAAAACCTTATTTTGCTTGGAGCTCTTGTGGTGGCCAGATACTACTTGGAGAAGAAGAAGAAGAAGGAGAGAAAGCTTGCATCCCTTGGAGCTTAGTTGGTGGAAAAAGTTCTTCATCCTTGGATTTTGGTGCATGGCCGAAACTTGAAGGAAGAAGAAGAAGGTGCTAGGTGGTCCTCATCTTGGAAGATCGTTGCCCACACAATGTCCGAGGTTAGAAGAGCAATACGGTAGAAGATCAAGAGGTCTTTCTAAAAGGTATAACTAGTATTTTTCCTTTCCGCATCATACTAGTTATTTTTGGAAATAATACCAAATACAAGAGGCATACGATTCTAGTATTTCGAATTTGTTTTCGATGTTGTGTTCTTTTATTTTTTTTCTTTTCCTTGTGATTTGATTGTTCTTTTCGGTTGACCTAAAGTTATTTAAGGAAATTAAATATTAACTTTCCTTAAAAGGCTTTGTCTAGTCAGTGGTGGTTGTTCCCATATCCAAGAAGGCCATGTGCCTCGCCACGTCAGTACTGGGAGCCAATTTTGGAAACTAATATTTAATGAAATTAATAACCTAGGTGATTTGGATCAAACTTGTTAAGTTCCGCAGGCGATCCAAGTTTAATTTAAAAGAACAAATGGTAGCTAGGAAAAGGTTCAGACCTTTGTACAAAATTTTTGTACAGTGGAACCATTAGGTTTTCCGAGTAGCAACCAATAGTATTTACCCACCGAAAGCACTCTCATATGCAAACCTTGAAGTAGGAGTCACCACAGGCTCCGAACCAAGTAAATATTGGTTGTGTTAGTATTGTCTCTTTTTTTTTGTCTTTATTTCCGCTTCTTCTCTCGATACGTTTTCGAAAAATGTGAAAGTCATGAACGTTATTCCCCCCCCCCCCCCCTCTAGCGCAACGATCCTATAGATGCTTCTTCAACTATATAAGCATTACATATTAACTCCTCAACTCTTACTTTGTTACGAACATTATTGTCTAATTTCTTCAAAAATAGTTTAAATAGATACATCCATCTATACTGCACAGAATCAACTATTTGTGCCTTGTATGGTAAATGTACTAGTAGGTGTTCCATTGAGTCAAAAAAATTGGGTTAAAATATACGCTCTATCTTACATAGTGTAAAAGGAATATCTATTTCTAGACGAAGCATATCATTCATCATAATACACATACCTCACTGTCAAATCTCTAAAAAATATACTCAATTATGTGAGTATTTGTCAAACATTATGAGGAAATAAATAATAGAAAGCTACTAGAATAAGTCTTTGCATAAATGCATGACAGTTATGACTCTTCATTCCAAACATCTTTAACTTGTTCATTCCACTCATTGAGCCATATTTGAAGCATACTCATCATGTAATTTTATTTCTTTCAACCAACTACATAAATTTTGTTTATCATCTTTGTCCAATGTATAATAAGCCTTTAGAAATCTATTAGTTATTTCATTCTAATACAACTCTGATCTATTTACGAGTTCTTTTAATTCTTCACATGATGTTGTAGTGTCTTTAATTCTTCCAGGCATGTTGATCATAGTGTTGAAGATATTATCGAAGAAATTTTTCTAAACATGCATGACATCTAAATTATATCGAATGAGTAGATACTTCCAATAGGGAAGCTCCCAAAAAATATTCCTGTTCTTGCAACCATACTTGCACATCCTAACAATGTATTTATTTATCTCATCAGAACTAGGTTAAGATACTGGTAGAAATTCATAACTGTCTATTTGTTCAATGATTTCTTCACCTGAAACATGGATTGTTGGAGGAGGTTTTCTGACAAAACATTCTTTAGTATTTTTTTTATTTCACCTGAAAGGTTGATCAACAGGTAAAAATTTACAATGGTTATCAAACCAAGATACCTTCCCACTGCAAAGTAAAGAAAATGCATCAGATCACTATCGTGTAATGTGGGCATGCTAATTTACCAGTTGTGCTCTATCCCGACAACATTGAGTATGCTGAAAAATCACTAATCATCCATAATAATGCAGGATGAAATTTAAAATTAGTTTTACTTGCAACATCAAAAGTGACTCACCCTACATTCCATAATTTATTCAACTCGCCTATCAGATGTTGTAAGAAAACATCTATCTTCTCTTTTGGATTGGTTGAACCAGAAATAAGCACAGTAAGGAATATAAATTCATCTTTCAAGCACATCCATGGTGGTAAATTGTAAAATATTAATATAACTAACCAAGATGAATATTGTTATTCTGATTGATCAAATGGCTTAAATCCATTTGTGAAAAGTCTCAATCTCACATTGCGTGGTTCCACTGCAAAGGAGGAAAATGTAGTATCAAGATGTTTTCATGCAAGGGAATCACAAGGATGACACATAATACCTCCTTCGTGCTCATGTTCATGATGCCAAATCATGTGGCAAGCTGTAGTGGCAGATACATACAAACATTGAAGTCAAGACATTAAAGGAAAGTAATACATCCCTTTCCAAGTAATATGTTTCTTCTTCTTCCCTAGAATGTGAGTATAATACTTATAATGAGGGTGAGTACAAATTTTATATTTACTCAGATTGTTGTTTTCATTCCAAAATATCATACAGTTATTTGTACAACAATCAATCTTCTCTACAGGTAAATTTAAACCTCTAACTAATTTCTTTGTACTGGTAAAACTATCAGTCATTATCTTATTAGTAGGAAGCAATTCTGACATCAATTAACATATGTCATCATTGTAACGACCACCCTTCTTACTACTACTCTCTAAGGGTGACCGTTACTTAACTACTATAAATTCTTACTTAACTAGTATGACAAACTGTACTTAACTTTTTTTTTTCTAGAAAACATAAAATTTCGGCAGAATGTATGCAGTACAGCAGGACTAAATGCAATACAATACTGACATGCATATATAACACATAATAACAGAAACCATACACACTATATCTCAATGCAAACACAACAGTATCTATTTATTAAACAGAACTCATCTCAGCATGCAATCTAAAACAAGAATGAACTCAAATGACATGGAGTATAAAATACAATCTCAAATGACATGGAATATAAAATGCATCTCAAATGTTTCTTATCCACTAAAACACGAAAACTTAATGACATCCCAAGTCTCTCCCATAGTCCTGGCATCACACACCATCCGCACCTCCTCGTCGCCTTCCTTTGCTATAGATTTTCCTTTCCTTTATCTGCAGTAAGAGGAAATGCAATCTATAAGCAAAATTGCTTAGTAAGCGCTATCTAACTCACAAAATCTCGATATGCATGTACATATATCTATAACATAAACTAACTGAATGCTTACTGAAAACTACTCATGCTCATCTAATAGTAAGGAATCAAACAGGCTGAAATGCTAAACATGTAAAGTTGCTCATGCTCATCTATTAGCAAATAACAGTATGCTAATCTAAATAGCATGCTAGCATAAAAGAAAACTAAAAATTGCTGATTTTAAAACAAAGTGAAACTTATTTCATTTGTTCTGAACTTATTCTTTTATTTCACTTGTTTAAAACTTATTCTTTTATTTCACTTGTTTGAAAACTTATACTTTAATACTTTAAAATAATAATCAACTTCTCTTGGGCCCAAGCGTAGTACCAAAGCGCGCTCCCTAATAGAGACTGGGGTAGCGAGCCACCAGTTCTATGAGGGTAAAGACCTCGGTCTTACCAGGGCCAAGGCCTCAGAATTGGTCACCTGGATTTGTTTAACGACAACCTCGGAAGTCGGGTACTAGCCTCTTCAAAGTAAAATATCTTATTTACTTCTTCTTTAAATGTCTTGACATTTTAACAAGCACCTTGTGTGCCAAAAATCCCTAAAGTCTTGACTTTGGGATCTACTTAAGGCCTTGGCCTTTTTCTTTCTTTTCTTTATCTTTCTTTTACTTGTTAATACCTCTAATAAAAGGATGTCTCATACAAAACTGCACTAAAATACTTATTAACATTGCACTGAAATGCTTAACAGAATTGCATGGAAATACTTAATGAAACTGTACTGAAATGCTTAACAGAATTGCATGAAAATACTTAATAAAACTGCATACTTTACTAATCAAAATTCTGCATATTTAGCTAACAGAAATCCGCATACTGTGCTAACAAGGAAACTTAAATTTGTATGCAACTTAACCAAAATTCTGCAAACAAACTTAACAAGATTCTGCATATAAACTTTAAAAAAATCTTTAACATGCTACAACGGAAATCAGAAGAAAGGAAAGTAAATCACGCATGCTATTCTTAACCTCTTCCAAATCCTAATTCTGTACATAAAGCACCCATCTTTAACAAAATCTTCAACCAAGCAAAGCCTAAGGAAAAGTTACTGTTACTATCAAAGGTTAACTCATGATATACTAAAACACGCACTCAATGGATCTACACATGCTGAATTGTTTCCAGCCGAACAAAGCATAAGAACATGTTACTGCTGCTATCACAAATTGATACATGCTATACTAGAACAAAAACTAAGTAGACAGGAATCTGCACATTCTAAAACATTTCCAATAAAACAAGCATAAGGAAAGGAGGCTTCTATTAAACTAGAACTCGCTGGAGTTTTGAATCCTGTATAACTTATTTCATTTTTTTTAAGCCTATGTGAAACTTGCTAAAACTTTAAACAAAACCCATATGAAACTTATTTTCATTTCCAAATCTAGCAAATTCTAATTAAAACTCCATGGCAGCAACTTCATAACTAACCGAACTTGATGTAAGCCGACTGTGCACATTGAGATGTCAACAAATAAAAACGATTCAAACATGAGATGCAGATTATAAACGCTAGGGAGTCTAACTACATGCTCAATCCATTCAAATCTCTTCTCTTCTTTTTATAAAACTCACGGCAGTAGCTTCAAACTCATTAATCTTTACAACTTATTCTGAAAACCCAAAGAAATCCAAATCAAATTCAAAACTACCCTTACCGCAGGTGAATAGCAACTTACCGAGGTGTTCTTGGACTTACAACTGAAGAAGGAAGGTTCTAGGGTTTCGGGCGAGCTCCAAATCTCGGTGATTCCTCTGTGTCCGCGTGTTCTCCTCCACGAGACAACCGAGAAGGTGTGAAAGACTCCCGGAAATCTCCCTTGGCCGGCCGCCGGAGAAGCCCTAGCTCTCTATCGCGTTTTCACCCGAGAGGAGTCACACCGTCGGGAGAGGAAGAGAATAGGTTTCGGGAGAAAATTAAGCCCTCTTTTATAACTAGGGTTTTTTTTTATTAACTATTGCTTAAGAATATTTCGCGCCTTATTCTTTCACGAAATACCTGCGGAACACTTGGTCAGCCGGATTCACTTAAGACTTGGTTCGGCCGGAGGTCGCGGGTTCGAACCTCGGCCAAACCTATTTATTTTTTAAACTTCCTCCTTTTGGTAAAAATACCAAACGAACTCCAAAAATTGCATAAAAATACTTTAAAAATTTCTAAAAATATCTAGAATATTTCCAAAGCATTTCTAAATATTTTTAACTACTATTAGAACTCGAAATAAGAAAATTTGGGTTGTTACAATCATAACATCTTTCTAAAAAATAATGTTCTGATTTCATATTTAATAACCTTACAATAGCTGATAGTTAGAAATGACTAGAGATAATACCTTCCCACATTTCTCTTTCACCAGCCTTTAACATTTCATATAGTTGCTGATATTCAGGTGTTGGTATTTTATCTATATTGGAATAATTAGCTGTAGCATTCATCGCATCATGAACCATTAATTGCATTGCAATATCATAAGTTGATGATTTAGGCGCAGTAAAAGTTGTGTCAGATGACGAACCACTAGAAAACCCAATTGGTTCATACAAATAAAGTTCTCCGTGATAGTACCAATTATAGTAATTTGGGATAAAACTATTTCTACATATATGTACTTTCATGGTATCCTCATCACAGAAGGCTCTATTTCTACATTTTGAATGATTACACAGACACTGTAACTCGGCATCATTCATATATTCTGGATGACTCTTAACAAAGTTCACAAACTCTTCAATTTCAGCAATAAAATCATTTCTAATAAATTTATTTTCTAATCGATTGTGCATCCAAACTTTGTTCATAGATATTGTCACCTAATGAGAATATAATTTAAAATATTATTAAACTTGTATAATTTGATTTAAGCTGAAATAAAGTAATAAAACATAATATAGTTAGTGTAGATAGTTTTCATTTAACAACCTAATAGGTTAGCTCTGACATAATGTTCACTTTCTATTGAACATTCAATTTAGTGAACTAAAAGAAATCTATATTATTTTTTTATATATTGAACTTATAGTGTCTATCAACCTAAATCATAAAAAAACTTAAATTTCATATCAGACAAATAACAAACAATGCTATCTTTCAAGCTCCAATCAAAAGATAATAAACTTTAAAATTAACATAAATATAACATATCTATAATAAAATCACCAAAAGACTATTTCATGTTATATATCAAAATATTAACTTAACCTACGTCTAAATTCAACCATGTAAAATAGCACATATTTATAGTTTATTAAATTATACATAAAGAAGAGTAGTCTAGATGGAGAAGAGTGGCAAATACAGTATACTACAAAAAAAATAGCAAAAATTAATCACAAACAAACATAACAAACAAGTTTACAGCGAACCGAGCTTGTAGACGTGAGCTTGCTACAAGGCGAGCTCGATTAAGTGGCTTGCTAAGATTGCGGCCAGTCGCGCTGACTGCTGCCGACCGGCTAAGTAGTCGACTGCGAGCTGACGGTCAGTTGCGAGCTGACGAGCGGCTAGGCAGTCGGTTGCGACCGGCTATACAGTCAATTGCGACCGGCTAAGCAGTCGACTGCGAGCTGATGGTCATTGGTAATCCTATTTTTTCTCGTAATTAATAAAATTACCGACGGAAGTTGTGTTCCATCGGTAATATTGAAATTATACCAACGAAATAATATTTCATCGATAAATTCCGTCTAAAAATTTGATTATGTTTATAGTGTGATTCGAACATTCATGAAAAACTTAAAGATATTATTTATGTTTGTGTAATACACACAAAATCAATTAAATTAGTAAATTTGAATAACTTGTTAAACTAAATAAATAAATTTGAACACATGTATTAAACTTGTTAATATTCATCAATAATATTCTTAAACCTTGTTCATCAATAAACTATTATCAACCTACTAAATAAATAAATAAACTTTTAAAATAAACAAATAAATTTATATTATCAAACTTAATAATCAATCAAATAAATTTAAAAATATTAATTAAAAAAGTTTAAAATATGAAAATCTTAAATAAAATTGAATTAAGAGTTGAATGACATCTAAATTAACCCAGCTTAAACTAAACTTATATAAATATAAAAAAATTAAAATTTAAATAATCATTCCCAGCTTAAACTAAACTTATATTAATTTTAAATTTATATAATCATTTAACGAGTTGATTCATTTTAAACCAGGCTTTACTCAATTACTTTATCAGAAAGCTTTAAACACCATCAGACTTGAGATTCATTTACCGTCCTAAGTATTTACTCCAAAAGTTAAAGCAAGGCAGAATTAAGTAAACATCTTCGACAATCTATGTAGTCTCACAAAATTTTTTCAAAATACTCAAAGGACGAACAAAAGGTCATGATACGGTGCATGATAGAAGGGTCGGATAGTTAACGTGGTCAGAAGTTAAGTCCACGTGGGGGGATCAGAAGTCAAGTCCATGTGAAGGTCAAAAGTCAAGCCCACGTGGTTGTCAGAAGTCAAGGTCTTGTGGAGATCAGGAGTCAAGCCTACGTGGTGGTCAGACGTCCATCCTACGTGGTGGTTAAAGGTCCGGCCTACGTGTTGGTTAGTCCTAGTAAAACGTACCGGTTCCACTGTACAAAAATTTTTATACAAGTGTCGAACCTTTTTTTAAATAACCTATTGTGTTCTTTAGAAATTAAATTAGGAATCGCAGACGGAACATAACATCATTGATTCCAAATTTAACCTATCTGTTCTTAATGGTTTATATTTGGATCGCAAGCGGAACTTAACACTATTGATCCAAATCCACCTATATTATTAATTCCATTAAATATTAATTTCCAATATTGGCTTCCAGGACTGCATGGCGAGACACATGGCCTTCTTGGATATGGGAGCAACTACCACCGCCTAGACAAAGCCTTTTAAGGAAAGATAATATTTAATTTCCTTAAATAACTCTAGGTTAACCAAAAAGAACAATCGAATCACAAATTCTAAAAATAAAAGAAAAGAAACACATCTTTGAAACAAATCCGAAAATCTAGAATCTAATGCTTCTTGTGTTTGGAATTCATACAAAAGAAATACAACTAGTATGATGCGGAAATTAATTACTAATTATACCTTCCTTTGTAAACTTTAATGACCTCTTGATCTTCTACCGTATTCCTCTTCTAACCTCGAACGTTATGTGGGCAACGATCTTCCTGTTGGAAATGGGGATAGTGGGGAACGTGGCCCATGTTCCCCACTACACTTAATGGAAACGTCGATTATGCCCCTAGTGTATTTCCCTATATAAAGGGGGTCCGTCCAAGGCTCAGGGTGTGTGAAATCGCGATCGTGCGACGAGAGTCAGAGGAGAACATCCAAAGCGGCGGGATTTGGTTTGTGGAATTGCGGAGGGCTTTCCGATCCTGTGATCGCTCTTCCGATAGCAAGTTTCGTCATTGTCGATTGCAGATCTGAGGGAGATCGCTGTAAGTTTTTACCGCATTTAATTAATTCGTCTATCATGCATTTAGAAAATATTTTCGACATTGGTATCAGAGCCAAGTTATTTGTTCTAAATGTATGTGCGATCTCCTGTTTAAAATTGCTGCCGTGAACGGAGTCCGTCTTCTGTCTAGTTTTGCCGTAGCCAAGCATATTGCGTTCATGTTGCAATCTGCTACAGTCGTCGGCATCAAAAGCAGCCGTAATCAACGTCTGTTGAAAGGTCTCGAATGAACACTCATGGAGTTTGTCTCTGTGTGTTGGCCAACGGCGTACTCGAGGCTGCCTTTGAAATTTCTGTACAGCGTTCGTCGCTGTGAGCGGCGTGCGTGGCTTGAGCGGCCTGTGCAACGTGGGCAGTTGCGAAGAAATCGACAGAATAACGAAGCACAGTGCTTCGTGTGAGATAAAGTTTGATTTTGAAAAATCAAATAATAAAAAAAAAACCGTGAACGAAAATACTGCATGCATATGAAATTAAGAAACATAATATGCTTATGTTTTTTAATTAAAGTATAATTTTTTGTTTGCCATATGATGCATCGTTGAAATATGCTAATGCATGCTTATTGTTTCATGCTAATGTATGCCTACTGTAGCATTTTTTTTTAATTTGGATGCATGCCTACCGTAGCATTAATTTCAATTTGGGTGCATACAGTAATTAATTGAAAATAAGTTCAATTAATTTCATCATTAATGATAAATGATCAAAAATAAATTTTGGTCCATTTAGATCCGGTTCAGGTTTAAATCATTAGTTGGTTTAATCGAATCAATTTGATCCAAACCCAAAATCAATTTGGGTTAATTAATTGGACTTAGACCAAATATGATCAAAATTCAGATTTGATCAAAACAATTAGATTTGTTCTAATTGGTCGGACTTAAACCAATGGGCATTGGTTTGATCAAATGGATCTGAGTTTGATCAATAAGTCTGAAATTGGTTGAAATAGACTTAGAGGAAAATTAACAGAACATAGGTACAAAAATCCCTGTCCAATTAGATTAGTTCTAATTAAGGACAATGGACCAAGCTTAGGATCTGGATCCCTAATCAACCGATCCGATGGGTTTGACCAATTAGATTAGTTCTAATTGTCGATTTAACTCCTGAAAATCGAGAAGATTTATTTTTCTTGATTGATTATGTTGTTGGTACTATGCCTGTATAAATTGAAATAAGCCGGTTTTGTACTGGTTAGTCGGTTTTGTACTGACTTATTTATTTTCAATTTTTCAGATGGCACGGACGATTACCACATTGACTCGTCGCGAAGTGCGACGAAATCAGCTCAGGGAGCAGATTCAGGAGATAGAGTATAACTCTACTTATGGAATCGACGGACACATTGGACGGCTTGATGATCTGTTTTGGAAACTTGAGCGAGAAGAGTTTCCAGTCCTGGACAGTTATAGGATTTGGGCTTTGATGCGTTCATTGCCAACAAATCCTAGGATGATAGCAGACTATATTTGGGGGCGTCATCAAGGACGCGTCACATATTCTGTATTATGTGAGGAACTGCTTTATCAGATGACTGAAGAGGATCCGGAAGAGTTCGAAGAGGACCCGGAAATGATCGAGGAGGAACCAGAAAAGGATCCAATTGTGGATCCAATAGAGAGCCTTGAAGCTGTCCTGCCTGTAATTACCCCAAATGAGTCCAGGCTGAGAGGGATTATATTAGCCACTGCACTAGTGTCTGTCCTAGTGGGAGTGGTAGTTGCCTATCTAGTTGATTAGAGTTCTGTTATTTTTATTGTCGTTTTGTATGAACAATAGTTAGTCCATTTCATTCATGTCAGTTGGTTATATGTTAACAATTTGCAGCATAATTTTATATTAATGATATGTTCATTTATTTATGCTGTTTGCTTGACATGATGCATGATTAGTTCATGATGTATTAAATGATTAGTTCATTTAATTTAAAAAAAATACATGATATGTTAAATGATTAGTTCATTTAATTAATGAATTCATGATATTATAAATGATTAGTTCATTTGTTGGGATGTATGTAATAGAATTGATTAATATTAATTTGATTGGTCATACGGATGATGAGTGAAAACACAGTTGTCACTTGATTTTGTAAACTAACTCAAAGTAATATTAAGTCAATCATAAATTGCATACATATGATTTACACTGAATACTAAATAATGTGTTTATTTATGATAGATTATGGCAACCAAAAACATAATAGCTGAACTCAACAAAGGTGAAAAACTTAATGGGGATAACTACAAGATCTGGCACCTCAAGATACAATATGTACTTGAGGAACAAGAAGTTCTAGAGGCTGTAAATCAGGTTATGGAAGTACCTGTAGATGGTCCCACTGCACAACACAGACGAGATCTTGATGCCTATAAGGCATGGAAGAAAAAGGACTCCACTGCAAAGGGTATATTGATTAGTTCAATGGTAGACGACCTAGCTTTTGAATATGAGTCATATCTTACGGCTCATGAAGTCTGGGTTGCCCTTAAAGAAAAATACAGTGGAGTAAGTCTAAGCAAGCTTCGACAGCTGACAATTAAATTTGACAGCTACAAAAAGCGTCCGAATATGTCAATGGTTCAACACCTCAGGGAGATGTCGAACATGATTCGGGAGCTTAAAACTGCTGGTCATGAGTTGACTAATGAACAACAGGTTCAAGCAGTTATTCGTTCACTTCCAGATTCTTGGGAGACCATGAAGCAGACCTTAACTCACAGTGAGAGTATCAAGACTTTCACTGATGTCTCACGCCATGTAGAATTGGAGGTGGAGAGAGTTGAATCCGCAAGGATTTCTGGACAAGCCTATGTAGCTGTAGGTTCTGCAGGATCATATGGATCCAAGAAAAAGAAATGGTTCAAGAAAGGGAAGGGAAAGAAGAAGGAAGCTGCTGGTGTGGGACAGGGCCCAATCAAGAAGATAGTCAAGAAGACTGGAAAGAAACCTAAAAACAAGTTGACTTGTTTTAACTGTGGCAAAAAGGGCCACTTTGCTCGAGAGTGCACTGAGCCGAAAAAGGTAAATCCAAGTGTGTTTTTTTTTTTCAAGAGCTTTTTGTTGCTAGTTCAGTGTTGTTAGCTGATTCTTATCCTTTGTGGATTATAGATTCGGGAGCAACCAACCATGTAGCTCGGGAACGAGTTACATTTGTTGAGTATCGTCGGGTACCAGCTGGCAACAAGTGGATCTATGTGGGAAATAATGCAAGAGTTGAAGTCAAAGGAGTCGGCACTTGCAAACTCAACCTACGTGGTGGTAGAGTTTTATTTCTACATGATGTCCTGTATGCTCCTGAAATTCGACGGAATCTTGTTTCCGTTACGTGTCTTCTTGATTTAGGGTATTGTATTAATTTTTACAGTCGGTCTGTTGAACTTAAGATTGACTCAGTGTCAATCGGATATGGTTTTTTAACAAATGGTTTTATGGTTCTTGATGTAGAACCAGATGTCAATTATGCTATTGATGGTTGTTTTTCAAACATTGCTTTAACTAGTGATGTAGATATAACTGATGAGGTTTTGCATGCTAGATTAGGACACATAGGACAAGAACGTATGAATCGATTAGCTAAAGAGGGTTTATTTGGCACTCGAGCTAAGATTCAATTGTCTATATATGAGCATTGTCTTGCTGGAAAAGCAACTAGGAAACCATTTGGTAAGGCTATTAGATCTGAATCAACATTGTAGTTAATTCATTCGGATATTTGTGGTCCAATGAATGTGAAGGCTAGACATGGAGCTTCCTATTTCATTACATTTATTGATGATTTCTCTAGGTTCGGTCATGTGTATTTGATTTCTCACAAATCCGAAGCATTAGATTGCTTCATTCGTTATATGAACGAAGTTGAGAATCAAACGGAACGTAAAGTTAAGACTTTACGCACTGACCGTGGTGGGGAGTATTTGTCTGATATGTTCAAGACAATATGTAATGATAGAGGGATTATTAGACAACTGACAATCCCTGGAACTCCACAGCAAAATGGGGTAGCTGAAAGAAGAAATAGGACTCTTCTTGAAATGGTTAGGTCTATGATGGCGCAAGCTAATTTGCCAATCTCCTATTGGGGAGATGCATTATTAACTGCAGCCTATATACTTAACAAAGTGCCTTCAAAGTCAGTTCCATCTACCCCATATGAACGTTGGACAGGCAGAAAACCAGATTTGAGTAATCTGAGACCCTGGGGGTCAGCTGCTTATGTTCATGATAGTTCTCACAAGTATGGAAAACTAGGGCCTAGAGGTAAGAAATGTATCTTTATAAGATATCATGAGACCTCCAAAGGTTATGTTTTCATAGGTGAGTCACTAGATGGAACCATCTCCGAAATAGACTCGAGAGATGCGACTTTTCTCGAAACAGAGTTCCCAATCAGAGGTGATGTTGATAAAAATGTTCCTCTATTTGAGGAGGATGAGATATTATCAACAAGAGAGGTGTCAAAAGGATACCGAGTCTAGTCAACCGAGTGGGAGTGATATGTCGAGTCATGAGTTGACTTCACAACCCAACTTACGAAGAAGTGTTCGTAAGATCAAACCTAAGAAGAGGTTTGATATTGAGAATGAGGCATTGGTTACACTTCCAATTGACGACGAGCCTCAATCCATTGAGGATGCATTGGGATGTAGAGTTAGAGAAAAATGGAAAGCTGCAATGGTTGAAGAGATGGAGTCCATGATTCAAAATCATGTTTGGGACTTAGTCGATCTTCCTCCGGGCCGAAGGGCTATTGGGAATAAATGGGTTCTCAAAATAAAGAGGAAAGCGGATGGATCGATTAACAGATACAAAGCTCGTTTAGTTGCAAAAGGATATACCCAAATGGAGGGTATTGATTTTGAAGAGACATTTTCTCCCGTAGTGAAATTTGTATCAATAAGAGTTATTTTGGCCTTTGTGGCACATTATGACTTAGAATTACATCAAATGGATGTAAAAACCGCTTTCCTTAACGGTGATCTTGACGAAGAAATCTATATGGTTCAACCAGAAGGTTTCATTGCTGAAGGCCAAGAGCAAAAAGTATGTAGACTTAGAAAGTCTATATATGGGCTAAAGCAAGCGTCAAGACAATGGAACATAAGATTTAACGAAGTCGTTTTATCTTATGGTTTCGAGATGATCAATGAGGATCATTGTGTTTTCCTGAAAAGGGAAAAAGGAAAATATGTCATTTTATCATTATATGTTGATGATATGCTGATAGCTGGAAATGACATAGGATATGTGAATGAAGTCAAGAAGTGGCTGTCATCACAATTTGATACAACAGATATGGGAGAAGCTGAATACATCTTAGGGGTGAAGATCATAAGAGATCGTCCTAAAAGACTTTTGGGTCTGTCACAAGAGTCTTATATAAATAAGATGTTACATCATTTCAGCATGTCTAATTGCAACATAGAACATACACCTATTGTGAAAGGTACTGTGTTGAGCAAGAGTATGTGTCCTAAAACTCCAGAGGAAATAGCTGAGATGAATAAAAAACCATATGCCAGTGCTATTGGTAGTTTGATGTACACTATGTTGTGTACACGTCCCGATATCAGCTATGTTGTGGGCTTGGTCAGTCGCTTCCAGTCAAACCCAGGACCGAGACACTGGAAGGCAGTAAAAAGGATATTCAGATATCTGAAAGCGACAACAGATTATTGTCTCTGTTTTCAAGGATCAGATATGAGTCTGAAAGGATATTCAAATGCAGATTGGGTTGGAGACCTGGATGATAGAAAATCCACATCAGGATATGCATTCTTGCTGAATGGTGGCGCCATCTCCTGGTACAGCAAGAAACAAGCTTGTGTAGCTTTGTCGACTATGGAAGCTGAATATGTGGCATGTTCAGCAGCTGTGCAAGAAGCAGTCTGGTTGAGAAGGTTTCTAAAGCATCTGAAAATTGCTGAGGATAGTGGGAGTCCAGTAACTGTCTACTGTGACAGTCAAGCTGCAATAGCTTTTTCTAAGGATCCCAAATATCATAGCAAAGGCAAGCATATAGAAATTAAATATAATTTTGTAAGGGATATTGTGGCTAAAAGAAAAGTCATTCTTGAGTATGTCCCTACACGTGTTATGCTTGCAGATCCTTTTACTAAACCAATGACTAAAGAGTCATTTAAAGAACATGTAAAGTCTTTGGGACTTCGTAGAATGTAACAATATTGAAATAACAATCAGACTTTGTGTTATGATTGTGTAATTTGCCATAATTTATTCAGTGTATATGTTGTATTTGTTACATTCATGTAAGATCTCGGTGAGCATGTTGGCAGGTGGAGATTGGTCCACTCACATGGACAATCATCTCTGTTTGTTAAGTACAAATAGGGGTAAGACCGTTACTTATGAAACAGCTTACGTAGCTGAAATTATGAAATTAGAGACAGATTCATAAGTTGAGGTCGCCTTGATAATTGTGTCAAGATGAGATCATTTATGTGTAAATAATGATCGAAGTAAATGAACCCACCATTTACTAAACCTGTTGAAAGCCAGATTAGAATTCATATGTTGAATTCAGGATTAGACGTTAGGTATGTCTAGATCGAAATCTGTACGATGTTAAATTTGAAGACAACATGCGCTCTTTTTAGTAAAGAGAATAACATCGTAGCATGTGATTCATACCACATGTGCTATTGCGACAATAAAGGTAGTAGGAGAATGAATCCCTATTTCTCTACTATGTGAGACCTTTGAGATTATATGTTAATCTCAATTTTTGCCTTAGTGACTATTTAGCTGTCTACTTGAAGTTTTAATCAGTGTCTGCTACTTTAGCGTGTATCCTATGGCTATGGATGATTCGGTCTATGGAGCATAACTAGGAAAGCGACTGATTAAAATGAATTGATTCTAGCTAAAAAGGAAGATTAAATATATTTACATCTTTTGTTGTTATTCACTGGTCGACCCATTTCTGTTATGTACGGAAATGAATGTGAATATTGGATATGGAACATGCTCATGACATAATGGTCATTATAAGGGATTAGAGATGTTCATATCGATGTAAATGAAAATTATTTAATTTGGGTAAATAGCAAGACATGGATATCTTCAAGATAATGGCTATGTGTCACTTGAAGATTGGATGGATCCTGGATAAAGGCTATGTGCCACCAGGAAAGTGGCTAAGTGTCATAAAGAGTGTGTCTCTAATTTATTTGAGTAGCTAAGTAAAGTGTAACAACTTTATTAGCATTGATTACTCAAAGAGCGGCTAAGTCAAGGTGTAACAATCTTCTTAGCAACTATCGCTCAGTGTGCTTGCTGTCGCACGAACCATTTTCTCTAAGTATGGATTGGATGTTCTCATATGGTCTGTGTGACCAAACTCTCTAATAGTCTATGCGACTTATTAAGTCTTTGTGACTTACCTGAATGATCTAGTCTTAGTGACTTACCTTGGACGAGTGGGAGATGTTGGAAATGGGGATAGTGGGGAACGTGGCCCATGTTCCCCACTACACTTAATGGAAACGTCCATTATGCCCCTAGTGTATTTCCCTATATAAAGGGGGTCCGTCCAAGGCTCAGGGTGTGTGAAATCGCGATCGTGCGACGAGAGTCAGAGGAGAACATCCAAAGCGGCGGGATTTGGTTTGTGGAATTGCGGAGGGCTTTCCGATCCTGTGATCGCTCTTCCGATAGCAAGTTTCGTCATTGCCGATTGCAGATCTGCGGGAGATCGCTGTAAGTTTTTACCGCATTTAATTAATTCGTCTATCATGCATTTAGAAAATATTTTCGACACTTCCGAGATGAGAACCACCAAACAACTTCTTCTTCCTTCTAGGGTTCGGCCACCAAGAGTCCTTCTTGATGGAGAGGTTCGGCCACCACCAATGCTCCAAGGGATGCTAGAGACTAGGCTTCCTTTCTCTCCTTCTTCTCCTTGCTTGATCCGGCCACCAAAGCAACTCCACCAATGAAGAGGTTTCGGCCACAAGAAAGGGAAGAGAGAAAGAGGAGGGGTCGGCCACACCCAAGAAGAAAAAGAGAGGAGAAAAATAGAATAGAGGTTATCACCCATGAAGGCACCTCTACCCCCTCTTTTATATTCCTTGGTCTTGGAAAATAAGGAAATTATAATAAAAATTTCCTTAATTCCTTTGCCATGAAAAAGAAAATTTAATTGATTTAAAATCAATTTCCTTTTCTCAAACCATATGGCCGACCACTATTCTAATCCCAATCAAGGAACATTTAATTCACACAAGAATTAAAACTTCCTAATTTATTTCCAGAAATTTATAAAAAATTTCTCCAATAATTTTTTCCTTATGGTGATTTGTAAAAAGGAAATTTTATAAATTAAAATCTTTCTTTTAAACATGTAGATAATTTCCAAAAAGGAAAGTTATCTCTAAAAATTAAAATCTCCTTTTAATCTACAAATAAGGAAAGATATCAAATCTTTTCTTAATCTTTTGTAGAAACTAATAAAAGAGAATATTTAATTTTTAAACTCTCTTTTAAATCATGAACATGGTTTCTCAAAATTATTAAAAAAGGAAAATTTTCACAAAATTAAAATCTACCTTTCAATCTATAAATAAAGAAAGATTTCAAATCTTTTCTTAATCTTTTGTAGAAATCTATAAAAGGAAAGATTTAAATTTTAAATTCTCTTTTAAAACCATGAAATCCATATAAGAAAAATTTTAAAAATAAAATTCCTTTTTATTTTAATAGGGTCGGCCACCTAATCTTGGGTTCAAGCTAGGGTCGGCCACCTCATGAACCCATGAACCATGCCTTTGGCCGGCCCTAGCTTGGACTTCAAGCTAGCTTGGCCGGCCCCTATAGGATGGGTAAGAAGGTGGGTATAGGTGGGTATAGAACTCTATAATTAAGAGGCTACGATAGGGACCAAGAGGAGGAATTGATTTTGGTCTCCCGATGAAATTAAGCATCCCGTGTTCGCCCCGAACACATAACTTAATTTCATCAATAATAATTCATTCCACTAAAGAACTATTATTGAACTACCGCACCAATCCCAAATTACATTTTGGGCTCCTTCTTATTTTGAGTGTGTTAGTCTCCCTGTGTTTAAGATTATGAATGTCCACTAATTAAATGAGTTACTGACAACTAACTTAATTAATATCTTAGTCCAAGAGTAGTACCACTCAACATTATCGTCATGTTGAACTAAGTCCACCTGCAGGGTTTAACATGACAATCCTTGTGAGCTCCTCTTGGGGTCATTCTCAACCTAGATTACTAGGACACATTTTCCTTCTATAATCAAAAACACACACTATAAGTAATATCATTTCCCAATTTATCGTGTTTATTGATTTATTGAACTAAATCTCACCCATTGATAAGTCAAAGAAATAAATACTAAATATATGTGTTTGTTATTATATTGGGATTAAGAGCACACACTTCCATAATAACTAAGGTCTAGTTCTTTTATAAATTCAGTACAAAAAGGACTTACCTAAAATGGTCCTACTCAATACACTTGGAGTGTATCAGTGTAATTTATTAGTTAAGATAAACTAATACTTAATTACACTACGACTACTTCAACGGTTTGTTCCTTTCCATTTTAGTCGCGAGCAATTGTTTATAATTTATAAAGAACCGACAACATGATCTTTTGTGTGTGACACCACACACTATGTTGTCTACTATATAAATTATTTGAACAAATTACATTTAACAAATAAATGTAGATAATTGACCATTGTGATTCTTTATTTTTAAATAAATGTTTATACAAAAGCTAGACTTTTAGTATACACTCTAACACTATGTGGGGGTCAAAAGTCAAGGTTATATGGCAGTCAAGGTCGAGCCTATGGGGCATTCAGGGGTTAGGCCTATATGGCAAGTAGGAACTCGGAAGGAAGGACGCACAGTTCAGGATAGGCAGACTAAGGCTTATAGGTCAGGACTTACAGGATATGACATGTAGAACAGGATATATGGACCAGGACATAACAGTTCAGGATAGGCGGACTAAGGCTTACAGGTCAGGACTCACAGGATAAGACATGCAGAACAGGGGCGTACAGTTCAGGATAGGAGGACTAAGGCTTACAGGTCAGGACTTACAGGATAAGACATGCAGAACAGGATATATGGACCAGGACATACAGTTCGGGATAGGCAGACTAAGGCTTACAGGTCAAGACTCACAAGATAAGACATGCAGAACAGGGGGGTACAATTCAGGATAGGCGAACTAAGGCTTACAGATCAGGACTTACAGGATAAGACATGCAAAACAGGATATGTGGACTAGGACGTACAGTTCGGGATAGGCGGACTAAGGCTAACAGGTCAGGACTTAGAGGATAAGACATGCAGAACAGGGGCGTACAGTTCAGGATAGGCGGACTAAGGCTTACAGGTCAGGACTTACAGGATAAGACATGCAGGACAAGATATACAGATCAGGATGTACAGTTCAGTATAGACGGACTAAGGCTTACAGGTCGGGACTTACAAGATAAAATATGGAGCAGGGCCGCGTATACAGGACGAGACTTAAGGAACGGCAAGCGCGGGTCTCGATTGGTAGGGCGGTAAGCGCAAGTCTGGATTTATCGGGATTTACCGAATCGGAATATGCAGGATTGGACATACAGATCTAGATTTATGGGGTGGCAAACACAGGCCAGGGAATGCAGGTATGTGCCCACAGGTCAGGGTGTGCAGGTATAGGGACATAGTCCAAGGTTAACGGACCTGGGTGGGCACTCACTATACAACAATCAAGCTAAGGAATCATAACTGTTGGATCGAAAAGAATTTAGATATCTCCACAATAGTATGATATTGCCCACTTTGGGCCTAAGCCCTCATGGTTTTGCTCTTGGGCTCTAACCAAAAGGCCTCATGCCAAATGGAGATATCTTTCTCTTATAAACCCATGATCTTTTCCATATGTTTTCAATGTGGGACTATGTTTGCAACCTTGCAACCCCAACAACCCCTCCCCCCTCAAACAAAGAACCACAGGCTTCCCACGTCCAATCCTTGACCCTCCAGGTCTTCCTGCCCCTCGGTTCACCCAACCTACTAGGACTTTCTTTACCTAGCCGCAACTAGGACTTCCTGCCTGGTGTCTGGTCCTCTTGATCCGAACATAGGCGCCCCCACTTTCTTTTGTTCAAGGTCAATATTGTACCCACATAGCTCAATCAGATCATAGTTCTTGCGTACAGTCGGCACTTAAACCTTCTGGCAGTCTGTGTAGGACCATTGGGCCGGCTAGAAGGGGTGGTTGAATAGCTCTGTAAAAAATAAACAAAAACCTTCCCGACTTTTCAAACTAACACTTGTAAAATAATCAAAGTAGTAAATTAAAAGCAGAAAAGAAAGAGGCATAATTGTTTACTTGGTTACAACCGAGGAGGTTGTTAATCCAAGGAAAGGATGAAGCGCACTATCAATCTCCTTCAGGCGGAGAAGCCTCTTACAGCGTTAAAGCACAAAAAGAAAGAAGCTAATCTAAACAGTGGAAAGCGCGCAAGCATTGTTACAATTTCTGAACTGATTCTAAGCTACTGGACCAAGGCTATATTTAAAGCCTTGGTCGGGGCGCCTGGAAGGGTTCTGGGCATCCTGGAGGGATAAATTTTATCGCTCAACGTTCAAATCGAGATTTGACTCGATCTGGTCAAAATTCAATCTCCGGGCGCCCAGAAGGGTTCCGAGCGCCCCGGGCTGGTCCGGCCACCCCGGACTGCTTCGGGTGCCCCGGGCTAGTCCGAGTGCCCCAGACAGTTCCAAGCACCCTGGACCCTAAGTCAGCTCTGGTTGACTTTTTTCACCTCGGTCCGGGTCTTCAACTCCGGTTCCGCTCACTTGGGTGATCTCTTCCATCCGGAAAAGGGCTCACCCGAACCCAACTTCCGGTCTTCTCGAGCTGGCTTCCTTCCAGCTTCTCGTCCCTCGGAATCGTCGCGTGTTGCCTTCTCATCCACCGGCGTACTCATCCACAGTCTTCGTCCCTCGAACGCACCGCGTGCCATCCTTCTCGCTAGCTGCGTCTCTTGCTCCCCGAGCAATCTTCCACTCCGGCTTTCGTCCCTCAGAACCACCGCACGCTTCCTTCTCGTCCGTCGATGTACTCTTCCGCAGCACCTCATCTCTCGGACTACCGTCCTTCTCGCTAGCTGCGTCTTCCGCTCGACTACCTGTGCTCCTAAGCTCCTACACACTTAGATACAAGGTTAGAAACAAACAGTACCTAACTTAACTTGTTGATCACACCAAAACAACCTTGGGGTTCCAACAGTCCATGCTCTAATACCAATTGTTGGATCAAAAAGAATTTAGATATCTCCACAATGGTATGATATTATCCACTTTGGGCCTAAGCCCTCATGGTTTTGCTCTTGGGCTCTACCCAAAAGGCCTCATGCCAAATGGAGATATCTTTCTGTTATAAACCCATGATCTTTCCCATGTGTTTTCAATGTGGGACTATGTTTGCAACCTTGCAACCCCAACAATCTCAAATTGTTGATGCGGTTAGCACTCATGGTCTAACCCAGGTTTTGATGAATGACAAAATAGGTTAAGTTAGTTTTGTTGTTGATCTAACACTCTGACCGAGTGTGTAGGAGAAGCCCAAACGGGTCGATGGGCTGACCAGACATTTGGCACGAAGTTCAGCTAAGTTGACAAGTCGATTGAATAGCTGGCACGAAGTCCAAACGTGTAATATACACAAAAAATGTAAATAAGGATGTAAATACTTTAAATTTGACAATATTGAATTATTATAAGGAAAATAAATATATCGGTCAGATAATTTATCCGGAAATAAGCTCGTGTGAATTTTAGAAAATTTATGGAATTTTTCTGGATTTTAAATGAGATATTTTAGATTTTATAGGGATGAACAGGTAGGATTTAAAGCCTGTTTTAAAATACCCTATTTAAAGGAGGAGTTGATTGAGATAAAGTTAGGGTTTCGATTATTAAACCCAAAGTAATGCACCGTCCCCTTGCCGAATTCCCTTTGCGCCGAATCCCTACCTTTGCTCATATCCGAGCCCTCCCGATGCCTCTCCCTCCTTCTTCCCTCTCCCTCGCCCGAGCACTGCACAGCTGACTCTCCTCCTCACGCGAGCACCCCAGCCACCGAGCCACAGCAGACGCCATCTCCTCTCTTCCTCGCGCGCGAGCACCCACAGCCGCGGCTCCCTCTCCCTCTCGCGATTTTCCTCACCAAAATCGTCAGACCTTTTTCCACACACGAGCACCCCAGTCGTCGGCGACCTCTCCTCCTCACGCCACCACCAGAGACGCCGCAACGAACCAACGACCAACGTGACGCCTCTCCATCACTGGCTATCGTGCCCTAATATTGAGTCCCTTAGCGATTTTCTCCTTTATTGGTCGCTAGGGTTCATGGAGGTGGGTTCCGGTTGGAGAGGAAGCTGTGGACGCCAAGCTTTAGTAAGTGCAACTTGTTGACCTGAGGTATGCAAAGTATCATACCTGCCATTAACGTTCTACATTGTATAACTTCGGTTATGGGATCTGTGAGGTGATTATTAGGTTGTTAGGAGTCTAATTACTTGTTGGTGATGCCCAATTTATGGATTTAGTTGTGATTGGATTTTCTGCCGTGATGCTCTAGCCTTCCTTTGTGGTGTTCTTGTTTTCTTTTGGCACTAGATTTTTCTGGGACAGATTCGGTAGGCAAAAGTTTGTTGATATTGATTTTGTTTTTGAATGATGGGTTGATCCTATTTTATTTCTGCTAGATCTGGAGGTTGTGGTTAGGAATGTGATGTTAAGATCGTTAATCTTTGATAGTGGGTGAATCGAGGTTCATAGTTGGATTAGGGTTTTTCCCTAATTAAGTTAGGGTTGGGTTTAGCTAGATGTTGTTTGTGGAATTAGCTAAATTGTACATCACATGATTTGCAGGACGTTGATTCAAGACGAACGTCACGACATGGGTTTAGCCTTATATGTTCGATAGATAAAGGCGGGCACTTCTTACTTTGTCTCATTAGTTCTTTGAACTTAGTGCATGAGCTATTTTTTGGATAGAAATTGCTTTTACCTTGACTCCACTCTTATTTTTCCTGCGCCTGATACTTCCACATGATCTTTGAGAAATTCATTTCCATATCTATGCAGTCTCTCATTGTTGTTCATAATAGGTAGAAGATACTAGATACCATGGTTGTATGCTTTGTTTGTTGTTCATTTATGTATTATATTGAACATGCTGGCTTCACGTAGCATACCTAATTTTCTGCTTATATTTGTATGATGACTGTTGCATTTGGCGCATCATATCATGGCAGACATGTCAATGATCAATTCTCCCTTGCGGTCGAGAGAGTCGTTGACCAAGGCCGCATCCTCGCCCACTCGACAGAGTGGTAGCTGGAGTTGATGTTGCTTGTCCTGTCGTGCCGCACTCGGCCACTTGCAGTTGGTGGTAGCTGGAGTTGCGAGCAGTTGGGACCCCCTTTGCTATGTAGCTAGTTAGCTACTCAGCACCTGTCCATCCGGTCACTCGAGAGAGTGGCGACCTTTCGGTGGTACAGTTGTCATCGATCCGGCCTCTCGACCATACATGGGTTATGGTACAGAGAGGTGGGTGGGGTGACCATCGTGCATAAGCTGTTATCGTTATATCTGCTGATGCTGTTGTTGCTACTTTTGCTGCTATTGCTAGCTTATGCTGCTGTTGTTTGCTTCTGCTGTTGGTATTAGTTTATGTGGCTGTTGCTCACTTATGTTGCTATGCTCGCTTATGTTGAAATATGCCCTTGTTGTAGGTGTTTAGTCCTTGGTTTACTTATTGGATGTTTGTATATACCTTGCTTATTTCCTCTGTAGTTATGAGCAGTATTGTAGTAGATTAGTACTACTTCTGACCTTCTATTACTAGATTAGGATATGGTTTCAGTTATAAGTATTTGTTATGGTTTTGTTTTAGTATCTACTATTCTTCTTATGAGACTGTATTCCTTTTGGCATTCTCTATTTGTTTATTATGTTCATGCACTATCTTTCCGTACCCGCTGAATTCCAATACTCACTACCTCACAAATTGGTTTTCTTTCACCAGGTAACAGGTAGATGATTGAGAAGTTGCTTGGAGAGTCCCGACTGCCAGTCCCATGTCACACTCGAGGATAGTTACTTTTCGATCTTATATCTATTTGGTAGTATAGTGATTTTGCGCATTTTGTTTTTCAATAAGTCGATGTGGATTTTGGGGTCTAGTTTGGTGGTTGCAGGTATTTTGTTAGTGTCGTTGTTGGTCTTATGTTCGTATTATTTTGTGTTTTCTGCTGTGCATGTTTACTTTCAGCCGTATAGGCTTATTAAACTGCGTTGTTGTGTTTACTTTGTTCCAGTCATGTGGGCTGATGGTTATATGTATAGTTTGTAAGTAGTAATGTTTCAGATTGTCACCCGTACAGGGGAGATGCTGTCGGATTTTCGTCTGGCAGTGACTCTTCTGGGGCGTGACAATTTAGCCACTCACTTGGCTACCAGGATTCATAAACTCTAGTACTTAGCCTGGAGGTCTAGAGTTCGAATCCTGGGGAAGGCAAAAATCAACTGGCTAAGGGTGGGAAGACTTAGTGAGTAATGGAACGGCCGAGGGTCATCGGTCGACGACATAAGGGGTCGCCAATTGGGCCGCCAGTTGGGCCACCAAAGGGGCCAAGGGGTCGGGTCGTTACAAAACGGGTCGACGGGCTGACCGAACGTTTGGCACGAAGTCCAGCTAGGTCGACGGGCTGACCGGATAGCTGGCACGAAGTCCAGACGGGTCGAAGGGCTGACCGAACGTCTGGCAGGTAAGTAAAGGTAAGTCACCTGAAGGGAGTGACTGTGAGGGCGCGTTCCCGGGAAGGGAACTTAGGCGTCGATCCGACTTAGAACCATTTCGGAACTCTAAATCGAGATCGTGACTAGATTCCGGTCTAGTAAAGACAGAATTTAAGTCATACTCTTTCTATTTGAATTATGAACTGTGCTAATAATATGTTTTGCAGGAGATATAAGTGCCTCGGACTAACATTTTTTTTTACAGGAAGGAAACTGCTGGAAAATAGGGTCCGGGTGCCCGGGAGGTACCTGGGCGCCCGGAGGCGAACTTTTATCATCTTCGCGTCATCGCCACATGGAGCCTCCTAGTTAGGTCAGCTACGTCACACCAGGGCGCCCTTGTAACGACCCAATTTTCCTCATTAGGAGTTCTAAAAGTTCTTAAAAATATTTAGAAATATTTTAGAAATATTCTAGAGATTTTTAGAAATTTTTAGAGTATTTTTATGTAATTTTTGGAGGTCGTTTTGTATTTTTACTAAATGAAGGAAGTTTCGACAAAAAAATGTCCAAGCTGAGAATTGAACCCACGACGTTTGACTCGGTCAAAACCTGGCTGACCAGGAGGGCAAATAGATTTTTCTGTTTAGAAAAGATAGCGAATTTATTTAAAATAGTTAACAGAATATTGGATTATAAAAGGGATAAGTTGATCTTGGATTTGTCTATTTAGAAAAGGTAGTGAATTTATTTAATCTAGTTAATGGAATATTATAAAAGGGATAAGTTGTTGTTGGATTTGTCTGTTTAGAAAAGGTAGCGAATTTATTTAAGGAGTTAACAGAAATATTAAGTTATAAAAAGGGATAAGTTGATGCTCTGTTTTCCCATGACTTAAACCATTCTCTCCTTCTCTTCTGCGTACGATGGCGGAGCTCGGGCAGAAAATGAAAGGGAGTTAGGGCATCATCTCCGGCGGTCAGCCAAGGTCCTAGAAGCCCTTTTTGTTCGGTTGTGAGTCCAAGAATCAAGGTAAGTGCTTCTCACTTGCAGTAGGAGTAGTTTCGGACCTTTGTTCTTCTTGAATTTGAAGCATGAGGAGCGCTTATAGTGTAGATTTTTAATTAAGCTCATATGCAGATTTTTATGAAAGCTTATAGTGCAGATTTTAATTAAGCCTATAGTGTAGATTTTAATTAAGCTTATAAGTGCAGATATTAATTAACATTCAAGTGCAGTTTCGATTAGCATAGGATGCAGTTTTATTGAGCATTTCAGTATAGTTTCATTAAGTATTTTCATAATATTCTGTTAAGCATTTCAGTGCAATGTTAATAAGCATTTTAGTGCAGTTTTGTATGAGACATTCTATTATTAGAAGTATTAACAAGTATAAGAAAGATAAAGAAAAGAAAGAAAAGGCCAAGGGCTTAAGTAGATCCCAAAGTCAAGACTTTTGGGATTTTGGCACACAATGTGCTTGTTAAAATGCCAAGACATTATATATTAGAAGTATTAAAAGATAACAAGTATTTTGCTTTTATCAGTGGCACTGTACTGGACTCTCAGTTGTCCTTGGGTTGGGCTCCCATAGTCGTCCCTAGGTTTAGATAACCTAATATGCAGGACTCTCAATTGTCCTTGGGTTGGGCTCCCATAGTCGTCCCTAGGTTTAGATAACCTAGTAATCCTACTAGATTCAGGACCAGCTATCTCGGGTCTAGTTAGGGATGCGCGCATAACAAGTACAGTTGTCGGGCCCAAGAAGAAAGTTGATTATTATTTTGAAGTATTAAAGTATAAGTTTTCAAACAAAAAAAATAAGCTTCACATAAGTTTAAAATTCAGCAAGTTTAGCTTTCTTATATACTGACATGTTGTTTAGATTTGCTTACATGTTTAGTATTTCAGTATGCTATGTTTCGTTTGCTATTAGATGAGCATTTAGTTTCTAGATTTCTTTAAGCTTACATGCATACTCGAGTTTTGTGAGTTAGATAGCGCTTACTAAGCAATTTTGCTTATAGATGCATTTCCTCTTACTGCAGATAAAGGAAAGGAAAAGCTATAGTAAAGGACGGCGACAAGGAGGTGCGGATGGATGTGTGATGCCTGGACTATAGTAGCCTTGGGATTTAGCATAAGAATTTATTAACAAAGAGTTGAGTAAAATGTATTAGATGAGTCATTTAGTCTTCCGCTGCTAGTTAATTGTATCTTTTGAGTTTTTTTAGAGTTTATGTATTGATCTTTACATGTGAACAACTCTAATTAAGTAAAGTTAGTAGTCCAGTAGCGCTCCGCCCTCACAGTCCAGTAGTGAGGAGGGTGGGGCGTTACAGCCCTGAAGGTTCCAGGCACCCCGAACCTCCTATATAAGGAGGGTCAAGGCTGAAGCTCCAACAACAACTGACAATCAGATCTTCAGTGCTCCTGCGACGCTGCCAAAAGCTCACCGACAAGTTTCTTTTTTTTCTGTCTTAGTTTTCATAATTGTCGGCATTTTTTTCTAATAATTCTTGTACTTTCGTTGTAATTCTCATTTCGAATTATTAGTGATTGCCCACCGAAAGCACCCTTGTGTGCGGGCCTTGGAGTAGGAGTCGACATAGGCTTTGAACCAAGTAAAAATTACTTGTGTCATCTCTCTTTACTTTACTTTTTCCTCTGCGTACTCTCGTTAATTTTTAAATCGATATTCACCCTCCCCCCCCTCTATCGACTTTCACGATCCAACAAGTGGTATCAGAGCAGGTACCTCTCTAATTTGGTGCAACCACTAGTCAGACAAGGGGGTGACATTTTTTTATTTTTTTCGACTTTTTAGCTTTTCGCATAATTCCAAACTGGTACAATTACCTTTTTGGAAATATTTTCTCGTTGCAATTAATCTAAATTGGTGCAACACCAATTTAGTTTTCTCTATTATTTCTATTTCTTCCCGCACTACTAATCCAAGACCAAGTCTTGGGACTTTGCTTGTCTATCTACTCTCTTGTGTGCAGGATGTCTCAGATCGAAGGCTTCAGTACGGTGCGTCGAAGTTTACCTGAAGACGGACTTTGACCAATAGTTTAGCATCACAAAAGCCTACAGACCACCAGTTGACAACTCCGGAAATCTTCTTGATCCAGAACAATGGACGTCAGACATAAAGAAGAAGGCATCAACGGAGAACAAGGCGATCAACACGTTACAATGTGGACCGACAAGGGAAGAGATGAACTGGGTATGACCGCACCAGAACGCTAAAGAGCTATGGGACAAGTTGATCGAGCTGCACAAAGGGGCCAGTGACGCTAAGGTAATGAAACGAGATTTGCTATTAAATAGAATATTTAATATAAAAATGCAGGAAGGAGAAACGGCTAGTCAGCTTCATGCGAGGATCAAGGACATCCTCAACAGGCTCCACGTGATAGGCCACCAGATGGATAACAAAGATTTGATAAGGTACACGTTAAACGCTTTTCTGCGTAATAGTTTGTGGGCATCTATCTTAGATGCCTACAAAATTTTAAAAAATTATCTAAATTAAAATTAGACGAACTTTTTTGTGAATTAGAACTACACGAACAAACTAACGCTAGATCCGAGAAAGGTATAGCCTTATTTGTAGGTTCCTCCAAAGAAAAGAAGAACAAGTCTGAACTTGAAGAAGATTATGACTAGAACTCTGAAGATGAAGAGCACCTAGTGAACCTGGTAAGGAAGATGTTCACTAGGAGGAAGAGGAGCTTCAGCAAGAAGGACCTTCAGAAAATCAATTCTCCAATAGAATCAAGGAATGTGATGTGCTTCGGATGCAACAAGAAGGGTCATTACAAGAATGAGTGCCCGAGATTGAAGAACGACAAACCGAAGATGACCAAAAAGAAGGCCCTCAAAGCGACATGGGACAAAACCTCCTCGGACGAATCAGAGGCCGAAGATCAGAAGCACCAGAGTCATCTTGCACTAATAGCCTACGAAGCTGAGTCGGAAGGCGAATCAGAAGACGGGCCCGAACCTGAATCAAGCCACGAGTCTGTACTCGTTTCCGAAGGTCCCGAAGAGGTATATCTTAACTTAAATCAAAAATTCTTTAAAATTATTTCGTGTTTGAATAATAAATTGGTTAAATTAGAAAAAGTAAATGAATTACTCCTTGAAGAAAATCAAAATCTCAAGGAACAACTCACGAATAACAATCCAACTCAAAATCTAACACTTGAGGAGGAAAATTTGACACTAAAATTAGAAATTAACAAATTAAAAGATATGTTAGAGAAATTCACAACAAGATCTAAGAACTTAGATCTAATTTTGAACAACCAAAAAGCAATTTACAATAAAACCGGACTTGGCTATAAGTCAAGCTCAAATAAAATATTTAAATCATTAATAACCCAACACAAACCAACAAATAAAGCTTGGGTTCCGAAAGTGTGTTTAACCACGCAAGTAGGACTTAATCAATTTTAGATACCTAAAGACAAAATATATTACGTAAAGTCAAATAAATCAAATCAAAAACCAGAATACAAACCTAGACCAAAAAATTCAAAATATAAATATTTTAAAACTCACCAAAACTCAGACTATCATCAAGTAAATTATAACTATAAAAGTAATAGACATAAACCTAGAATGAAAAATTAAATTAAAGATCAATAATTTAGGGGGAGGCTATAGAATAGCTAGCACCTCCAAAACTAATCTACCCGACAGGGTACTTAGGACTAATTAGAAAGGGGTTCAAGTTTAACTTGAAAAATGGTACTGGTGAAGTTTTGGATGATAGTACGTCAGGGAAGCTTAGTCTATGCATGTCTAGGAAGATATGGCTTCGACCTGGTGCATTTGGCTAAGTGGTACTGACCGAAGCTACCCTTTATAGATCCTAACCAGTTAGACCAAGGTTTTGTACTAAGTCCAGTGGATAGGACTATTTGGAAAACCTCGAAGGCATGGTTACTCTAATGATGTCCAAGTGACTCACCAAAGCCCAGAAGCTTATCCAAAGAATGTCTATCTGTTGAACCCAAAACTAAACCTGAATCTAACAAAAAGTTAAAACCAAACCCTAAAATTGAACCTAATTCATCTCACAAAATCATAGGATTCCCTAATTGAAAACGTAAATCGGGTGATATGACTAAGAAATCAATTAAAATTAAAATTAAATTAAATCAAATCGAATTAAATTTAAAATCAAAATTAAAAATTAAAATCAAAATTTAAAATTTAAAAAAATTATTTTGAAATTAAAACTTAAATTCTTTTTAACTTAAAAATTTATTTTAAAATTAAAACTTAAATTCTTTTTAACTTAAAAAATGTATTTTAAAATTAAAACTTAAATTTATTTTAAATTAAAAAAGAAAAATTATTTTAAAATTAAAACTTAAATTCTTTTTAACTTAAAAATTTATTTTAAAATTGATCCGGCGGTTAGAACACGGGACCCCATAGCGAGGGGTCAACGCCACGTGGAAGTCAAAGGGCCAGGTGGTCCATCGAAGAAGGGTGAGCCGACCGGACTCATGAGAAAAGGGTAGACCGACCGGCCGACCGGAGAAGGATGAGTCAGCCTCCCGACCGGCCGACCGATGAACATACGATAATAAAAAGGCGCCCTGACAGGGATCGGGGTTCCGGCGCTCGATTGAACAGTAACGAAGGGCCGAGCGGACGTCATGATCGTCCGAAGGCAATGTAACATACTGCTTGTAGTCCCTATATAACATCTTACCGAAGATCTCCCCAGCAGACCGATGAAGAGGAATACTGACCGGATGGATGCCTCGTCCCGCCGGCCAGACGGACGCCCCGGCCTATGGTCGGTAAAGAAGGACAAGAACATCTTATGACAGCTGTCAAGTCCTATGGCTAGGCCATACTCCAAGTCTGACAACGAGGTGTTCTGTTGTCCCATCGAAGACGTGCTTGGACTGTAGTAGTATGGCGTCAGGTAAGCTTTCTGACAGACACATACCGAGGTATGGGCTGCGGACACGTATGCGCCTCGGTGGACGTGTAGGAGCTCTTTCACCGCTCTATATAAAGAGCCTTATACTTCACCGGAGGTACGCATTGGACACCTTTGGAGCCACTTTTTTCAGTACTTGCTTGCCTGACTTGAGCGTCGGAGGGTCGCCGCCGGGAACCCCTTCCCGACCCGACTTCTGTGCAGGTTCGCCGGAGGTTCGTGCAACCAGTCGAAGATCCACTTCAGCAGCCGGGGAGCGCCACGTGCCCAGCATCCGTTGATTCAGCATTCGGATAGGATCAAATTGGCGTCATCTGTGGGAACGCTCCTGCATCCGAACGGAAGCAATTGACGAGGCTGGACGACAGCATATGGTGACGCTTTCCACGGAAGAACTCGATGCGCTGATTGAGTTGAGAGCCGCTAAGTTGATGGAGTAAAAAGAGAAAGCAACAGCCGAGTGGCCGGAGCAGCAAGCAACGTCAGTGTCTGGTGGTCGAGCGGAAGCACCACATGCCACCGTCGCATTTCATCGGGCCCTATTCCGCACCCCCGAAGCCGCACCCACTCATTGAGATCGGGGATCTTCTTCGAATGAAATGCCGAGACGAGATGACAGAAAAGGCAAAGCCCCCCGAGCGGACTGATCGCCCGAGCGGATTAATCGCCAATTTTCAGAGGCTATTCTACGAGACCCTCTGCCCAAGCACTACGTGCCTCCGACGATCGGCGAATACAATGGAACCATCGATCCAGATGATCATTTGGGCAAGTTTGATAACACGGCAACCCTGCATCAATACACAAATGGGGTGAAGTGTCGGGTTTTCCTCACCACCCTATCTGGATCGGCTCAACGTTGGTTTCGGAGGTTGCCAGAAGGATCCATCACAAGCTTCAAGGACTTCCGGATGACCTTCCTCCACCACTTCGCAAGCAGTCGGCGCTATCAAAAAACCAGCGTTAGTCTGTTCGCCATCAAACAAGAAGCCCGTGAATCGCTCCGAGCTTACATCCAGCGGTTCAACAAAGTGGCCATGGATATTCCAACGGCCACCTCGGAGACCATGATGAATGCCTTCACACAAGGCCTCGTGGATGGGGATTTCTTCCGATCGCTCATTCGGAAGCCGCCCCAAGACTATGATCACATGCTACACCGGGCCAACGAATACATCAATGTGGAGGAAGCGCAAGCGGCCCGGAAAAAAGAAACTCCTCCTGCCGAACGGAAGTCGCACGATGCTCATCAGCCACCCAGAGGACCACGGGCCGAAGCAATTCGAGCTCATCCAAGACCTCATGTCCAAGAAGTAGCAGCCGAGCGGCCTAGGACAAAGAAGAGATGGACCCCAATGTTCTGCTCCTTCCACCGGACGGACACACACAACACCAAGGATTGCCGTAGTCTTCCTCTAATTGCCCACCCCGTTCCCAGAGGCATCGGTCGTCGGTCGCCATCAGCCGACAGGCGGCAGAGGCCTCGTGAAGCCGATCGGACGGTAGCCGACAGGTGGCAACAACCGACTCCCGAGCGGCATCGCTCTCCGAGGTAGGAGAATCTCCGAATGTCTAGGGAACGTCCCCGACCTTCCGCCCGAGAAGAAGAAAATAGAAGCAATACTTCCCGAGTCGAAATCAACATCATAGCTGGTGGGTCGACCGGAGGAAACTCCAACCGAGCAAGAAAGGCTAACGTCCGGCAGCTCCAGATCCATGCGGTCGGCTGCAGCCGAGAGCGGGCGAGTGGACCCGAAATCAGTTTTGGGCCCGGGGACTTGGAAGGAGTTGAAGTGCCCCACGACGACGCTCTGCTCATCAAAGCTGTAATAGCCAACTACACTATTCATCACGTTTTTATTGACACAGGAAGCTCGGTCAACATCATATTCAAAAAGGCATTCGATCAACTACAAATTGACCTAGCCGACCTGCTACCCATGACAACCCCCCTCTACGGGTTTACGGGCAATGATGTCCTGCCGGTCGGACAAATCCGGATGGCTATTTCACTGGGAGAAGAGCCGCTCAGGAGGATGCGGACAGCCAACTTTGTGGTGGTCGACTCTCCCTCATCATACAACGTCATTTTGGGACGACCGGCGCTTAGCGAGTTCCGGGCGGCCGTCTCCACCTTCCACCAGAAGATCAAGTTCCCCGTCGAAGACAAAGTGGGAGAAGTACGGGGAGATAAACTGGCAGCTCAGCGATGCTACGTCGAAATGGTCCGAGCAGAAGCAAATTCCGCTCGGAAGTCACCACGAATCGAGGTGAACGCTATAACTGAAAAGCCTCCCTCTTTAGTTTACGAAGAAAAAGAGGAAGTGAAAATACACCCGACCCGATCGGAAGCCACGACATTCATCGCGTCCGATCTAGAGGCAAATCAGAAAGAGGAGGTGATCCAATGCCTCCGAAGAAACCATGATGTTTTCGTCTGGTCGACACATGAGCTGCCCTGAATTTCACCGAGTATAGCGCAGCATGAGCTCCACGTCCGACCGGACGCTCGGCCAGTAAAGCAAAGAAAAAGGGACTTCAGCGCCGAGCAAAATGCCATAATCCGAGCGGAGGTGGAGAAACTCTTGGAGGCCGACCATATACGCGAGGTCCAGTTCCCGAGCTGGCTGGCGAATGTGGTGCTAGTTTCCAAAACCAGCAACAAGTGGAGAGTGTGCATCGATTTCTGGGACCTTAACAAGGCGTGCCCAAAGGACTTTTACCCCTTGCCCCGAATCGATCAACTGGTGGATTCTACGGCCGGCTGTGAGTTGATATGCATGCTCGACGCCTATCAGGGATACCATCAAGTGCCGCTCGCCCGGGAAGATCAAGAAAAAGTTAGCTTCGTGACAGCCGACGGCACCTACTGCTACAATGTGATGCCGTTCGGATTAAAGAACGCGGGAGCCACTTATCAACGGTTGATGAACAAAGTGTTCAACGAGCAGATCGGGCGGAATCTGGAAGTTTATGTGGATGACATTCTTATCAAATCCGTCCGAGCGGCCGATCTCTTCAAAGACATGGAAGAAACCTTCCGAACACTACGGAAATATGGAGTCAAGCTAAATCCCCAGAAGTGCCTGTTCGGAGCAAAAGGAGGGCGCTTCTTAGGCTACATAGTGACCGAGCGGGGCATCGAAGCAAATCCCAGCAAGGTGAAAGCTCTACAAGACATGCCGCCTATAAGAAATACAAGGGAAGTGCAGCGTTTGACCGGTCGGATAATTGCTCTATCCAGATTCATCTCCAAAACCGCCGACCGGAGCCTTCCTTTTTTCAAAATCTTGCGCAAATCCACCAAGTTCCATTGGGACGAAGGATGCGATGGGGCATTCGAAGATTTGAAGACCTATTTGAATTCTCTCCCGATACTAGCCAAGCCAGCTGCGGGTGAGCCGCTTTGTATTTACTTATCTTCAACCGAGCAAGCAGTCGGCTTGGCACTAGTGAGAGTGAGCGGAGAAGAGCCTGTATATTTTCTGAGCCATATTTTAAAAGATGCTGAATCTCGCTACACCGGGCTCGAGAAATTGGCTTTCGCTCTGGTCCTCGCCGCTAGGCGTCTTCGCCCATATTTCCTGGCTCATTCCATCATCGTCCGAACGAATAGCCCACTGGGGAGAGTTTTGTCGAATCCAGAAGCGTCCGGACGGCTCATCAAATGGACTACAGAGTTAAGCGAATTCGACATTCAATACCAGCCCCGTTCGGCAATTAAAGCACAGTCCTTGGCGGATTTTGTGACTGAGGTGCAAAAGCCGGAGCCAGAAGCTATGTGGAGAATATATGTGGACGGATCGTCCACTCGGCTCGGAAGCGGGATTGGAGTACTGCTGTTCTCTCCCCAAGAAGAAAAAATACACTTATCCGTCCGGCTAGATTATAGAGCTACAAACAATGAAGCGGAGTATGAAGCCCTCATAGCCGGCTTGCAGCCAGCTCGGCATGTTGGAGCTGGTCGGGTAACACTCCATTCGGATTCGCAGTTGGCCGCTCAGCAGCTTTCCGGCACCTTTGAAATTAACAACGCTCGGCTCAAACTCTACGCAGAAGCATTTGAAAAACTCAAAGCCGATTTCCGAGAGGTTATTATCCAAAAGATACCCCGAGCAGAGAATCAAGCGACCGATTAGTTAGCCAAACTTGCAAGCTCAATAACGTCGGTCGCCATCCAGCAACCAATTGAGCAAGTATCCTTGGTGGCGCACGTCGACCGGATGGAAGGCCTCACGTTTCCAAGCGACTGGAGGACACCCATCACGGAGTTTTTGCGCTCGGGCGCCACACCGCCCGATCGAAATGAAGCCCAGCTGTTAAGGAGGAGAGCCGGTCGGTTCACACTCATCGGTGATCAACTCTACAAGAAGGCTTTCTCTCGCCCGCTGTTGAAATGCGTGAGCTCGGAAGACTCGGCTTACATCCTCCAAGAAGTACATCAAGGATCATGTGGAGGACATTCGGGCGGACGATCATTAGCTAAAAAGATCCTGCTAGCTGGATACTTTTGGCCGACCTTGCAAGCTGATGCCGCTCGGACCGTCGCAACTTGTCTATCTTGCCAGAAGTATCACAATGTCACTCACCGACCGGCAGAGGAAATGAAGGCATCCAAGGTCTCATGCCCGTTCGACCAGTGGGGAATGGACATTGTTGGTCCATTTCCTATGGCGACCGGGCAGCGAAAATTTCTATTGGTGGCAGTCGATTATTTTTCCAAGTGGGTGGAGGCCGAATCGCTAGCCAAGATCACCGAGCAGATGGTCAAGAAGTTTATCTGACAACACATTATCTGTCGGTTCGGCATCCCTCGCCGACTTGTTTTCGACAACGGACGGCAGTTCACTGGAAAGTTGCTCGAAGATTGGTGCCAAAGCTATGGCATCGAGCAACACTTCACGTCCGTAGCATACCCCCAAAGCAATGGTCAAGCTGAAGTAGCTAATCGGGAAATTCTTCATATTCTGCGTGCTCGGCTCGACCATTTGGGAGGAAGTTGGGTGGATGAAGTGTCGGGCGTCTTATGGGCCATCCGAATGACTCCAAAGGAAGGGACGGGCGTCACGCCTTTCCACCTGGTGTATGACGGTGAAGTGGTCATTCTTGTTGAAGTCGGCGTCGAGTTCGTCCGGATCCAGAGCTATGATGATGGCAACGCCGAACGGAGGAACATGGAGTTGGATTTGGTCGACGAGGAGCGAGCCAAGGCGTCCGTTCGGCTGATGGCGTACCGGCAGCGAATGAAGCAAAACTACAACCGCCGCGTAATCCCCAGATCATTCCAGGTCGGCGACCTTGTCTGGAAGAAAGTCAAGCCGGTCGGCGACGTCGGCAAGCTGGAAGCTCCCTGGGCGGGCCCCTTCAAGGTTATCGAAAAGCTCCGCTCGGGCGCTTACTATTTGGAGGATGAAGACGGACGGCAGCTGGATCGGCCATGGAGCGTGAATCATCTCCAGCCTTATCGAGCTGGATGAGAGGTGCACTAATGTGTTCGCCGAGCGGCTTCATTAAAATTAGCCTTTAAGGTCGTCGAGCTCCGACGTTAAAAATTGAGAGACGAGCCGGCATCTATAAATGCTCCGAGCGGAAGACCGTCGAGCTCCGACGTTAAAAATCGAGAGACGAGCCGGCGTCTATAAACGCTCCGAGCGGAAGACCGTCGAGCTCCGACGTTAAAAATCGAGAGACGAGCCGGCGTCTATAAACGCTCCGAGCGGAAGACCGTCGAGCTCCGACGTTAAAAATCGAGAGACGAGCCGGCGTCTATAAACGCTCCGAGCGGAAGACCATCGAGCTCCGACGTTAAAAATCGAGAGACGAGCCGGCGTCTATAAACGCTCCGAGCGGAAGACCGTCGAGCTCCAACGTTAAAAATCGAGAGACGAGCCGACATCTATAAACGCTCCGAGCGGAACCGTTGAGCTCCGACATTAAAAATCGAGAGACGAGCCGGCGTCTATAAACGCTCCGAACGGAAGACCGTCGAGCTCCAACGTTAAAAATCGAGAGACGAGCCGGCGTCTATAAACGCTCCGAGCGGAAGACCGTCGAGACCCGACGTTAAAAATCGAGACGAGCCGGCGTCTAGAAACCCGCCGAGCGGAAGACCGCCGAGCTCCGACGTTAAAACTCGAGAGACGAGCCGGCGTCTATAAACGCTCCGAGCGGAAGACCGTCGAGCTCCGACGTTAAAAATCGAGAGACGAGCCGGCGTCTATAAACGCTCCGAGCGGAAGACCGTCGAGCTCCGACGTTAAAAATCGAGAGACGAGCCGGCGTCTATAAACGCTCCGAGCGGAAGACCGTCGAGCTCCGACGTTAAAAATCGAGAGACGAGCCGGCGTCTATAAACGCTCCGAGCGGAAGACCGTCGAGCTCCGACGTTAAAAATCGAGAGACGAGCCGGCGTCTATAAACCCTCCGAGCGGATAGCCATCCACGTGATACATTCCGGCAGTAAGAGCCGACCGACGACAGAGCCTGTTTTTTAAGGCCAGCATACGGACGAGCGGCTCGCTTAGCAAAAATATGGGGAAAACCCCTTTGAGTCGCATGGCGAAAGACGTTTTTCGAAGACAATCGGCTTGAGCTCATGTTAGAGTATGGAGCCGAACGGAGGAGTTTTAAAGAACACTTTAAACATGACGAAAGAAAATTTTCTTGTCAAAACAAAAGTTGCAAGAACAGAAAGATGATCTATTTACGCCAAACGCTGGGCAAACAAAAGAAGTTACAGCACAAATAAGTTGTGTCGAACAGCAAGAGTACAAAAACATAAACACTCCACACACGTCAAAATCAAAAAGAGCATCAGGAATGGCGCCCATCACGGTAGCCAGATCCTCTGGGGGGATGGTCAACTCGGCGGGAAGGTGGCCTTTAGCCTTCAAGTAATCCACCACCGCCTTGATCGCCTCTTCAAAAGTGAGGGAAATCTTGTCGGTGAATTTCTCTCCGAAATCATCCGAGCGGACTAATGTATCAGTCGTTACTCGGTCAGATCGGTAGTCCAGTCAGTCGGACTTCACCTCCTTCGACTAGACTTGAGGGGAAGGTAAGTGATCCGGCGGTTAGAACATGGGACCCCATAGCGAGGGGTCAACGCCACGTGGAAGTCAAAGGGCCAGGTGGTCCATCGGAGAAGGGTGAGCAGACCGGACTCATGAGAAAAGGGCAGACCGACCGGCCGACCGATGAACATTCGATAATAAAAAGGCGCCCTGACAGGGATCGGGGTTCCGGCGCTCGATTGAACAGTAACGAAGGGCCGAGCGGACGTCATGATCGTCCGAAGGCAATGTAACATACTGCTAGTAGTCCCTATATAACATCTTACCGAAGTTCTCCCCAGCAGGCCGATGAAGAGGAATGCTGACCGGATGGATGCCTCGTCCCGCCGGCCAGATGGACGCCCCGGCCTGTGGTCGGTAAAGAAGGACAAGAACATCTTATGACAGCTGTCAAGTCCTATGGCTAGGCCATACTCCAAGTCTGACAACGAGGTGTTCTGTTGTCCCATCGAAGACGTGCTTGGACTGTAGCAGTATGGCGTCAGGTAAGCTTTCTGACAGACACATACCGAGGTATGGGCTGCGGACACGTATGCGCCTCGGTGGACGTGCAGGAGCTCTTTCACCGCTCTATATAAAGAGCCTTATACTTCGCCGGAGGTACGCGTTGGACACCTTTGGAGCCACTTTTTTCATTACTTGCTTGCCTGACTTGAGCGTCGGAGGGTCGCCGCCGGGAACCCCTTCCCGGCCCGACTTCTGTGCAGGTTCGCCGGAGGTTCGTGCAACCAGTCGAAGATCCACGTCAGCAGCCGGGGAGCGCCACGTGCCCAGCGTCCGTTGATTCAGCATTCGGACAGGATCAAAAATTAAAACCTAAATTTATTTTAACTTTAAAAAATTTTATTTTAAAATTAAAACTTAAATTCTTTTTAATTTAAAATTTTATTTTAAAATTAAAACTTAAATTCTTTTTAATTTAAAATTTTTTTTTAAAATTAAAACTTAAATTCTTTTTAACTTAAAAATTTATTTTAAAATTAAAACTTAAATTTATTTTAACTTTAAAAAAAAATTATTTTAAAATTAAAACTTAAATTCTTTTTAACTTAAAAAAATTATTTTAAAATTAAAACTTAAATTCTTTTTAACTTAAAACTTTATTTTAAAATTAAAACTTAAATTTATTTTAACTTAAAAATTTATTTTAACAATTTATTTTAACCTAAAAATTTAACTTAAATTTAAACTTTAATTCTGCTTGCTTGAGAATTAACTCAAATTCTCACATAAAATGACCAACCTTTAAAATAATCTTAAAGGAATAAAATAAGACTAAATTTAACTCCTACCTATTGTAGGAAACCAGGTGGATTTTGGACAGTGGTTGCTCCAAGCATATGACTGGAGATCACACCAAGTTCACCCAATTTATTTACAAGAATCTAGGAATAGTTGCCTTTGGAAACAATGACAAACTCAAGGTAATTGGTCTAGGCAATATTGAATTAAAAATAGATTTTATTATTATAAATATCTTACTTGTTGAAAATTTTAAATATAATCTCCTAAGTATAAGTCAATTGTGTGACACTAGGTATATGGTTAAATTCTTATCTACAGAATGCTTAATCAAACATCTAGATAATCCTACCATAAGTCTAAAAGGCTTTAGAAAAGACAGCATCTATACAATTAACCTAACCACTTCTTCAGTTAAGTGCTATTTAACATAAAAAAAAAAAAAACTTGGTTATGGCATAGAAGAATGTCACACACAAATTTTAAAAATATAAGCAAATTAAATGGATTAGTTAGAGGCTTACCAAAGTTACCTAACTTAGATTCAACCATATGTAATGCTTGTTAATAAGGTAAACAGACAAAATCTACTCACAAACCAACTGATCAATCACAAACCAATTCAATATTAGAACTTCTACACCTAGATCTATTTGACTCCCATGGAGTCAAATCAATAAATGGAAGTTTATATTGTCTAGTTATAATAGATGACTACTCTAGGTTCACTTGGGTCAAATTCTTAAAAAATAAAGATGAAATTTTTGAAATATTTACAAACTTTTGCAAACAAGTTGAAAATGAAAAAGACCTTTTAATCAAAAGAATTAGAAGTGACAATGGGGGAGAATTTAAAAATCATAACTTTAATAAATTTTGTCTCGAAAACGGCTATCATCACGAATTCTCGTGTCCCAAAACTCCCAACAAAACGGAATTGTAGAAAGGAAAAATAGAACCTTGCTTGAAGCATCTAGAACAATGCTGAACGAATACAACCTACCTAAGTACTTTTGGGCAGAAGCTGTTAGTACAGCCTACTACGTACAAAATAGAACAACACTAAACAAAACACATAATAAAACCTTCTTTGAAATCTATTATAATAAACAACACAATATAAAATACTTTAAAGTATTTGGATGTCCAGCCTTCATTTTAAATACAAGAGAACACTTAGGAAAATTCACATCTAAAGTAGAAAATGAAATCTTTATAGGATACTCTCTAAACAATAGAGGTTACAGAGTTTATAATAAGGTTACCTTAAGAATTGAAGAAACTACTAATGCCAAATTTGAAGAATCCAAACAAAACCAAGAACAAACCCAACTTCAACCAATTGAATTTGTTCAAGAAAAACTAATTCTGAGGGAACTAATCAATTTCTAGATCACGAAGAGGAAGAACAACCTCAAGAGAGTCAACCTCCTAGGACCATTAGAGTCAACCCAAATCATCCAACTAGTCAAATAATTGGTGACCCAGATCTAAGGGTTCAGACTAGGTCATCCTTTAGAAACCTAAGTCAAATTTCATTAATTTCAAAAATTGAACCTAAAATAGTGGTTGAATCATTACTTGACCTAGACTGGTAATTGCCATGCAAGAAGAACTAGCCCAATTTGAAAGAAATGAGGTTTGGGATTTAGTGCCACCACCCAAAAATAAAAAGATAATAGAAACAAAATGGGTATTTAGAAATAAATTAAGTGAAACTGGGGAAATCACAAGAAATAAAGCTAGACTAGTTGCTAAAGGGTTCAGTCAAGTAGAAGGACTTGACTATGATGAAACGTATACCCCAGTGGCTAGACTAGAGGCCATTAGAATATTACTTAGTTATACAGCCCACAAAGGGTTCAGGTTATACCAAATCGACGTTAAGTCAGCCTTCCTAAATGGATTGATAAAGGAAGAAGTCTATGTAGGACAATCGCCTGGGGTTTGAAAATCTAGAACACCCTGATTATGTCTTTAAATTAAAGAAGGCTTTATATGGACTTAAGCAAGCCCCTAGGGTATGGTATGAAAGACATACTTCGTACCTAATTTCTAAAGGGTTCAACCAAGGTTAAATTGACCCAACCCTTTTCGTTAAGTTAATACAAAAGGATATATTCATAGCCCAAATCTATGTAGATGATATCATCTTTGGGTCAATAAATTCAGAATTTTTAAATGAATTCACAAATCTAATGGAACAATAATTTAAAATGAGTTTAGTAGGAAAACTAACTTATTTTTTAGGATTACAAATCAAACAAACAAATGAAGGAAACTATATCTATCAACAAAAATACACTAAAGAATTACTTAAAAAATTTGGAATGAAAAATACTAAAGGGATAAAAACGCTTATGGTCATGAACACAATCCTAGATAATGACCTAAATGGAAAATCAGTTGACTTAAAATATTATAGGAGTGTCATAGGTAGCCTACTATACTTAACTGCAAGTCGACCTGATATTTTATTTGCAGTTAGTATGTGCGTTAGATACCAAACCTGCGCTAAGCAATCACATTTAACTCAGGTTAAAAGAATATTCAGATACCTTAAAGGAACAACAAATGTAGGTATTTGTTATCCTAGAACTAACAATTTTGAATTAATAGGATATTCTGACTCAGATTATGCTAGGTGCAAATTAGACCGCAAAAGCACAAGTGGTGGTTGTCAACTTCTAGGTCCATCACTTGTTAGCTGGTTTAGTAGAAAGCAACACTGTGTTGCGCTATCTACAACTGAGTAAGAATATATATATAGGAGAATGCATTGCACAATTATTATGGATGATGCACACTTTAAAAGATTTTAACTTAAACCTTACAAATGTAAAAGTGTTAATTGACAATATTAGTTCAATTAATTTAACAAGAAATCCAGTGCATCATTCCAGAACCAAACACATTGAAATTAGACATCACTTTATCAGGGATCATGTCATTGAAGGAGACATTGAACTCAAGTACATTGAGTCGAAGTCTAATTTAGCTGACATATTTACTAAACCCCTCTCTGAAAGTGAATTTAGCAATCTACGTAGAAAATTAGGGATGTGCCTAATAGATTAGGAATCTTAAAATTGTTTTCAAAAATAGGTATTTTCAAATTCTAAGATAAAATATTTTTATGTTTTCAAAATTTCCTATTTTTAGGATTTCAAAAAAGTTTTTAGCCTTAGACTAGAAAAATTCCCTAGAAATCATGTACCCCTAAGGCTAGTATTTGAGCATCTCACCAACATCCTAGGATTCCCTTGTTTGTGATTGCCAAACATAGAAAGGGGTGAGATGCATAGGCAGATTGCCTAGACTTAAGATGCTTATGTCAGTGCATCGATATAAGTCTGGACGTTAAATACCAAACAGACATTAATCAAATTAAGTCATTCAGTGTAGTCAAACACTAACTGATGCTTAGACTTAACTTGACTAACCAAGTGAAAGTTGCTATCCTCTAATAGTCAATGAGTAGCTAACTGGTTAGACAGATTTAACAATGTCAGGTTCAGGGGGAGCAATAATCATTCTCACAATTTTTTTTTAAAAAAAATAGTTTTCTCTAAAATTAAGTTTTGGAAAATATTCTTCTAAAAACGTTTAAGAAACCTAACCATTGTAAAACCAAGTTTTATATTTTTTTGAAAATTGAATGTTATAAACTTTGTTTGAAAACTGGTTTTGAAAATTGAATTTTACCAACTTAGTTTTAAAACTATGATTGTTCAAAATTAAATATTGAAAATTAATTTAAGAAAATAAAAACTTAGTTTTGCAAATTAGATTTCACAAACTTAACTCTAAAGAACTAGATTTTGAATCTAACCTATCTTTTTAAAATCTTACTCTTATAAAATTGCTTTTATAAAATTTATGGTTAAAAAATGTTTCAAGTTCAAACTTATTTTGAAAATTAAATTGGGACTTATACACTTATGTTTGAAAATTGGCCTCTTTTGAAGTTAGCTTTAACTTGAAAATTAGTTTTTACAAATTTATGATTGTAAAAATTATCCGTTGAAAAACTACAAATCTATTACTTAGTTATTTTTCTAAAATTAGCTATTTTTCATAACTTAGCTATTTTGAAAAGGTTAACAAATACTCTTTAAAAGCAAAATCTTTAATTATTAACTCCCCCGAGTCAATCTGACTTGTTTCTTGCAATTGTTCATATTCTTTATTGCAATTTGTCTATATTTATAATATGTTTATATTAAGTTAGCTAAAACTAATTAAAAATACAAACTAACTTAAAAGCCTGTTAATGCTTGTTTTAACTTGCATTTAACACTAACTTAACCAAGTTGTCATTCCATCAAAAAGGGGGAGATTGTTGGTGTGGTTAGCACTAATGGTCTAATCCAGGTTTTGATGAATGACAAAATAGGTTAAGTTAGTTTTGTTGTTGATCTAACACTCTGACCGAGTGTGTAGGAGAAGCCCAAATAGGTCGACGGGCTGACCGAACGTTTGGCACGAAGTCCAGCTAGGTTGACAGGCCGACCGGATAGCTGGCACGAAGTCCAAACGGATTGACGAGCTGACCGGCCATTTGGCACGAAGTCCAGCTAGATCGACGGGCTGACCGGATAGTTGGCACGAAGTCCAGATGAGTCGAAGGACTGACCGAACGTCTGGCAGGTAAATAAAGGTAAGTCACTGGAGGGGAGTGACTGTGAGGACGCGTTCCCGGGAAGGGAACTTAGGTGCCGATCCGACTTAGAACCATTTCGGAACTCTAAGTCGAGATCGTGACTAGATTCCAGTCTTGAAAAGACAGAATCTAAGTCATACTCTTTCTATTTGAATTATGAATCGTGCTAATAATATGTTTTGCAAGAGATATGAGTGCCTCAGACTAACGGTTTTCTTGCAGGAAGGAAACTGCTAGAAAATAGGGTCTGGGCACCCGGGAGGTACCCGGGCGCCCGGAGGCGAACTTTTATCATCTTCGCATCATTGCCATATGGAGCCTCCTGGTTGGGTCAGCTACGTCATACCAGGGCTCCCTGAAGGTTCTATGCACCCCGAACCTCCTATATAAGGAGGGTCAAGGCTAAAGCTCCAACAACAACAGACAATCAGATCTTCAGTGCTCCTGCGACACTGCCAAAAGCTCACCGACAAGTTTCTTTTTTTTCTGTCTTAGTTTTCATAATTGTCGGCATTTTTTTTTCTAATAATTCCTATACTTTCGTTGTAATTCTCATTTCAAATTTTTAGTAATTGCCCACCGAAAGCACCCCTGTGGGTGGGCGGGCCTTGGAGTAGGAGTCGACACAGGCTCCGAACTAAGTAAAAATTACTTATGTCATCTCTCTTTACTTTACTTTTTCCGCTACGTACTCTTGTTAATTTTTAAATTGATATTCACCCCCCCTCTATCGACTTTCACGATCCAACAGTAACAACCTGTCAGAGAATAATCACCACTATGATAACGGTCTAGGAATCATTGCCCACCTATTCCTCCTCAGGCCTATAAGATGTCATGTGTCATTCACCACTAGACAAATCCTGACACCCGACATTCCCTGATACTCGTCAGACTCCAGAAGTACCCACTGTCATATAAAAAGGGAGGCTTTTTTCCTTATGCAGGTACGTTCACTCATCTCTTCACATTCGTCCTTTACTTTCCTTCTTTTCATTTCACTATACTTCTGGGGGAAAAGTACCTGACTTGAGCGTCGGAGGGCCTGCTTCGGAGACTTTTTTCCCTGGTTCTTGGCCTCTAACTTGAGGGTGGTTTATCTGAGTGTGTGTAGGAGACCCTCGCCTCATCATCCCAGTCATCACACCTCACCACTCACCCGTGGGAACCTTTCCAGTAGGTGTCAGGTCAACAAGGCATCTCCATGACTTTCTATCAACAGCGAGGTCAACGCGGCAAGCCTCTGTCCAACTCAGCTTCTGGACGGGATCAATTTAGTGTCGTCTGTGGGAACACATCTACCTGTTCTGGAACGTGAAGATGGAGGACTCCGGCCTAATCAACGTAACCATGACAGCTAGAGAGTACGAACTATTCAAGAAAGCCAAGAAATGGGCAGTCTCCGAGAAGCAAACTACCACCTCCTGACCGCGAAAGTTGCCTGAAGTTTCCAAAGAGTCGGCCCACACCTTGGATTGCGGTTCTAAGACAAAGAAACCTATAGAATTTCCCCTAACCTTCTACAGAGAGCTCGGCCAGGGTTATTATCAGCCAGATCCTGGATGCTACAGCCACAAGGAGCAACCACAAGTTTCTGTGGCTGAAAGTTCTCTGCCTAAGGATTCGAAAAGGAGAAAGACTACTGTCCTCCGAGAAGAACGTCGAGTGGAGCCAGAGGAGAAAGTGCCCTTCTCCTCCAAGATATTGGAAGAAAAGCTGCCCAAAGGATATAGGCCCCCTGCTATTGGGGAATATGATGGCAGCAAAGATCCCGAAGATCATCTTCGTAAGTTTAGAAATGCGGCTCTACTACACCAGTATAGCAATGCCGTTAAATGTCGGGTATTCTTGAATACTCTATCGGGCTCCACCCAGAAGTGGTTCGATGGACTACTGCATAGGTCCATCACCTACTTCTTAGATTTCAAGACTGCATTCCTATGCCATTTCGCCAGCAGCAGGAAATATCAAAAAACTGATCATTGCCTTTTCGCTCTCAAGCAAGGGCCCTTTGAGTCGTTAAGGAGTTATATCAAACGCTTCAATCAAGTGGCCCAGGACGTCCCCATAGCCACTTCAGAAATACTCATGAGCGCCTTCTCCCACGGATTGGTGGAAGGAGAATTCTTCAGGGACCTCATCAGAAGTCCCGTAAAGAATTTTGATGAGATGTTAGAGAAGGCCGCTAGCTACATCAATGTGGAAGAAGCGCAGGTAGTGCGAAGGAAGGCAGACAAACCACCTTCTTCTGCCAATAAGCCGGAGAGAAGAATACCCCAACCGCCTGCTCAACCTCTTCTGCACGCCCGGGAAGCCCGACTACCTTCCCTCTTGGGCAGGATGTTAGGATGATCCCGCGTGTGGCCACAGTCCATGTTCCCTGACCTGGGCATTAGGGACCGTACTATTGTACTTATTATCGGTCACACACGCATGCCACCAGTGATTGTTTTCAATTCGCCTAAGATTCTCGTCGTGCTGCTGAGCTGGGCCTGCCACCACCCGAGCTGGCTCCCTAGGTCCAAAGAATGATGGAGGAACGACGTGATGCAGCGAGACAGGTAAGCAGACCCAGGACGGATCAGGGGGAGACTCGCGGGCAGCAACAAGGACGTACTGGGGAGCAAGGAGAAGCCCGTGAAGTAGAGAATAGGGTAATGTGACCATCCGAGACATAGGCATGATCTCTGGAGGGCCTACTGATGGAGATTCGAGCAGGGAAGGCAAATCCCACGAACGTCGGTTGGAGATCCATGCTGTTGGATGAAGCCACGAGCAGGCTGCTGGCCCTGTCATCAGCTTTGGGCCACAGGATTTAGAAGGATTGGAGTTGCCTCATGATGACGCCCTCATCATTAAGGCTGTCATAGCAAAGAGCTGCGTGGCCAGGCTCTTCGTTGACACCGGGAGCTCTGTCAACGTGTTGTTTAGGACTGCTTTTGAAGAAATGCAGATCGACGCCAACGAGCTTCAACCGATGGCTACTTCTTTATATGGTTTCACTGGTAATGAGGTAAAGTCCATGGGTCAGATCAAGTTGGCTATATCTTTGGGAAGAAAACCATTAGTGAGAACCAGGAGGAGTACCTTCATCATGGTAGATTCACCCTCCTCTTACAATGTCATTCTGGGCTAACCAGCTTTACATGAGTTCCGAGCTGTTGTTTCCACCTTCCACCAGAAAATCAAGTTCCCCGTGGGGGAGTAGGTTGGGGAAGTTAGAGGAGAGCAGCGGGTTTCTCATAGATGTTATATTGATATGGTCAAAGTGGAGGCTCGCAAGGCACAAAGGACTCAGGATGGGGTTGTTCATGCTATCCAAGAAGAACCTCTACCTATAGCGGAAGAACGCATTCCCTGAGAGGAAGTCCAATTATATCCTGAACGCCCTGAGAGTCTCACTCGTGTAGCCGGTGATTTACCTCCCGAGCTTAAAGAAGAATTGATCCAATGCTTGACTCACAACAGAGATGTCTTTGCCTTGTCTACTGCAGAATTACCGGGGGTCAGGCCCGAAATAGCATAACATAAGTTACATCTCTTGCCTGATGCCCGGCCGATCAAGCAGAAGAAGAGAAATTTCTCGGCCGATCAAAATAAAATTATCCGAGCTGAAGTGGACCAACTCCAGAAAGTGGGCCATGTTAGGGAAGTACAATTCCCGTCCTGGCTCTCTAATGTGGTCTTGGTAGCGAAGCCCAATAATAAGTAGAGAGTTTGCATAGACTTCCGGGATCTCAATTACGCTAGCCCTAAAGATTGTTATCCTCTTCCTAGAATTGACCAGCTAGTAGATTCAACTACCGACTGTGAGAGGATTTGCATGTTGGATGCTTATCAGGGGTACCACCAAATCCCCCTGGCCATAGAGGATCAGGAGAAGGTTAGTTTTATCACGACGGATGGTACTTTCTGTTACACCGTCATGCCCTTTGGACTCAGGAATGCTGGAGCTATCTACCAAATGATGATGGATAAGATCTTCCGGGAGCAGGTCGGGCGTAATGTGGAAGTCTATGTAGATGATATACTCATCAAATCCTCTTTAGCCGCAAACCTGATAGCTGATGTGGATGAGACCTGCGGCACCCTCCAACCCTATGGGTTAAAATTAAATCGCTTTAAGTGTTTGTTCGGAGCCAAAGGAGGGAAGTTCTTGGGATACCTAGTGACTGAGTGGGGAATTGAAGTCAATCCTGAGAAGGTCCAAGCACTTCGGGACATGAAGGCCCCCCAAAACCTGAAGGAGGCTCAGAAATTGGTAGGCAGGATAACAACCCTGTCCTGATTTATCTCTAGATTAGCAGACAAAGCAATACCCTTCTTTAAAGTGCTCAGAAAAGCTTCCAAATTCCAGTGGTATGAGGAATGCACGCGGGCTTTCGAAGAGCTAAAAAAGTATCTGGAGACCTTGGCTTCCTTGTTCAAGCCTATTACAGGAGAGCCGCTTTGGGACTACTTGGCAGCCACCCCTGAGGCCGTGGGGGCGGTGTTGGTAAAAGAGTAAGACAATGTACAACGATCAGTGTACTTTTTCAGTCATCTACTAAAGGGGGATGAGTCTAGATACACAGCTCTAGAAAAGTTGGTTTATGGACTGGTGCTCATTGTCCGACGTTTAAGGCCCTATTTTCTGGCACATCCCATCACGGTTCTGACTAATAGTACTATGGGCAAGGCCCTTACCAATGTAGAGGTTATTGGCCGGCTTATCAAGTGGGCAACAGAATTGGGAGAATATAATATAGTCTATCAACCTTGCATGGTTATTAAAGCACGAGCCTTGGTCGATTTCTTGACAGAGATTCATCAAGATGATTCCGAAGAGACTTGAAAGGTGTATGTGGATGGATCGGCTACACAGCAGGGAAGCGACATCAGAGTTCTTCTGATATCCCCTCAAGAAGACATCCTGCAGATAGTCATTCGGTTAAACTCCAGAGCCACTAACAACGAGGCAGAGTATGAGACTTTGTGGGTAGGGCTACAGGCAGCCCGGCATGTGGGAGTGATAACCATGATTTTACTGTATTATTTTTATTCATATATGCATGGTTTGATGTTGATTTCATAGGTTAAAATCATGGTTACATCACATTTTGTGCATAATGTGTATTTTTGGACTTAATTGCAAATTATATTATTTTTGGTGTTATTTGATACTAATATTTGATTCTTATTTTGTATGCATCAAAGGATCTTGGATTTGGATCTATTTGGACTGAAATTGGGCTCAAATCGGAGTTCAAACGAGAAGATCTAGCCATTGAGCATTATGGGCCGTTCATCAAGAATAGGACAGATCTGGACCATCCGTTGATGATCTAACCGATCCAACTTAATGGGGAGCAGATCTGAGCCATTGATGAAGATCCAGAAGTTTTGATGCAGATCTGAGTTCATCTAGATATTGATCCAGTCCAACTTAATCTGGACCGTTTATTGAAGACTAGGCGGATCTGGGCCATCCAGTGATGATCTGATCGATCCAACCTACGGGAGGGTAGATCCAGACCCTAGATCAACATCAGTACCTTCGGATCAGATTTTGGATAACTTTTCACCTTTGATTTAGCCCGGAATCATCTCAGCCGTCCGATCAGATCTAGATCTGATTTAAATAGAAGCTACAGTAGCTACAGTGCCTTCGTCGAGTCCTCCACACACTGTTCACGTCCTGCAGCGCATCTTCTTCGGATTTTGACCACCATCTCTTCCCAATCTATTTTCCGGCGAATTCATCGGCGACGACATTCTCAGTTGCTTGCGACCAGCTTCCGGCCATCTGAGCTCGTTCAAAGGTGGTCCTACGGCGATAATTGTGTCCGCAAACCTCTGCTTCTGTCGCTGCCGATTGTGAGGTGTTCCTCCAATCGGTGGTTCCGCTTCCATCAGTGAGCTTTGGCGGGGTTCCTCCACTGCTTCTGGACCATTCCCGATGACCCTCCATCCATCATCTTCTCCACATTAGATCTGAGGTTGCAGCTCACAGATTTTCAGATTTCCCAAATTGGGCAGCTCCGATCTTCATCATTTTCGTTTGGAGTGATCTCCGGTGGTGCTGGTAAAGGTTGAGCTGAGTGTAGCTACTGAGATTGTCTTTTCCGATTACAGTTGGAGTGTTCTCCGTTGTTTCCTTGTGTGATGGCAAGGAGAAGTTGCCGAGAGAATTGGTTTGGTGTTGAGATGGTTTAGGGTTTCTTTTATGCATTCTTTTTATTGTTGGTAGATTTATTTGGATTCAGTAATCATAGTTTTCTTTTAGCTTAATTGTTTTAATTCAAATGTTTGGAGTAATTTAGTTTCAACTGATTTTAAAGTTGTTATTAATCTTTCTTTAGCTTAGGGTTAAGTATTAGTGAGTAATTTAGTTTTCTGTAGTTTAATTAGCTTTAATTTCAGCAGTAGTATAGTTTCTTATTTGCTTGCATTTCATTTGTTAGATTTAAATTCAAGCTTAAATCCCCCCATTCCATTTTTATATCGAAAATCCCAAAAATAGGAATAAAAATACAATCCTAAATTACATCATACTGTTGGTTCCTCGAGAGATCGATCCTGGGCTCGTTACTACAACGTTATTGTGAAATTAAGGGGTTCAGTGGAAAAATACATTTGTACAATTTGATTAGCGGATGTGACAGATTCGCTTATCAAATTTTGGCGCCGTTGCCAGGGAAAATAATATGCAATGTTTGGTAATTTTAGGATTGTTGTTTGATTGCTTTCATGATTATATATCCATGTGTTAATTTTATTTGTTCCTGAGTCTTCTGATTTTATTTGCTAGTGTTTCAGTGTAAGAACAGGAAATTCATGTGACCATGGATCCATATCATCAGTATTTTGGAGATGGGATGGAGAATTATTTTTATCAGCCTTAGACTCAGTTCTATCAGTCCTACCTACCTATGGAGCAGCGGAATAGGTATGAGGATGCACAAGAACAAATTGAAGAATCAATGTGGAAATGCAATGAAGTTATGCAACAAATGAGAGAACATCAAGAGCAACAATTTGCAAGGATACAGAATATTCAGAGTCAGTTAGATCAAATTGCATCATCCATCAACCAATTACAAACACAAAATGCCAGTGAGGAGTTAGATTGTGGAGCTCTTGTCAGGCCTGACACTGCATCTCCTTCTTCACTAGATTCTTTAAGTACTTATTGTTGTGATGATGTAGTTGTTAAAATTCCTGATTCTACTAATGATGTTGTTCTAGATGTTGTGAATGATGCAGGTATTGTTTTTGAAGATAATTTAAGTGTAGGGGAATGCTTACTGGAAGCATTACCTCAAGAATCACCAAGAATGGAGGATGTAAGTATAGGGACTTGTGCTATGGAGCCAAGCACCCAAGAATCACTACATGAAATTGAACATTCGCTAGAACTGGAGTCTGAGCATTTATTTGAGGAGAAAGAGGTAATAATCACCACTCCAGGTACCTTGCAACATGACAAGGTGAGTATTTTGTGTGATTTTTCAGGAAATTTCATAAAGGTACCAATTATTGATTTTATTAGATGTGATGCATTTCTGGATATATCTTTTACCCATACTAATATTCTCCTATTTTCTTTTGACCCCACGTGTGTGTGGGAGGTGTTTTCTTTGATTGATGTTGTAGGAGAAATTAAGCTTCCGGAGTGGGTATTAAAACTGAACCGCCACCGTCCTCCAGAAAAAAAACTTTGAAGGGAAAGAGGATTAATAAGAAGAATTTAAGTGGAATCATGATTACTCCACTTCCGGGGTGGCTACTACTTCTAAACATTCTTCAACCACCGGGAATTAAAGAGGAGTTAGTTCCAATTTTGCCTTCTCTTGCCTTTTGAGTCATGCTTTGTGCTTAGTTTTTCTCTAATAAATTCTTTATACGTCTCTTTGGTTTCATACTTTGCATTTGCACTTTGTTTTTACACTTTGCATTTTATTTTGCATTTTACTTTCATACTTTGCATTTTATTAGTTCATAGCATTTCATTTAAATAAAAGGCACCATGGGAATTTTCTAAGTAATATTTGTAAGATGGTAAAAGTCTCTTAAATTTGATCATCAATTTTAGGTCATTGTGACATGATTGGATGCTTTTCTTGCATGATATTAGTTAATTTGGTGGTGGATTCCAATGTGATCAATTGAGCTTGATTGCAATAAAAATACCTAGTGAGGTCCACTTTAAGCCTAAACACTATTTTATCTTTGTGTGGCATGCACTCATAGCAAATTAAACTCTAGAACTTGCTTAGTTTCTTTTCAAAGTCACAATAACATTTGTGTGCATGGAAATTGAGGATTTTGTCAATTTTGTTCCCCTTCATACTTTCCAATTCTTTTTCTCACAATTTTCTTTATATATTCTCATCTAGCATTTTAATTCTTAATTCTCTTAGCTTGTCATATTTCTTTTATTTTGTTGAGAGTTTTGGATTAATTGTTTGATGAGTTAGCTTGACTTAGATGGACAAGGTCTTAAGTGTGGGGGAGGGATGATGAGATGATAATTTTTGGAAATATTGAAGAATGTTGCGAGGATTCACGAAATATTGGCACAATCACTTGATTATGAGTTGTTTAGTGAAATTTTGAAGCTGAAAATTGTGTGCACTGGTTTGTGCCACTCTTGTGCCAATTTTCTCTTTAAAATCTCAAATCATTGAGAAATTCAAGCAATGTGTTGTATGCTCAATAACAAATGGTATGCTTACCTTGTATGGCATTTGCAAGATGTGAAAAGATGAATTCAGGGATTAATCTGGACACAAAACAATGCAAGAACAATGAGTTGTATAGCTACTAAAATGTGATTTAAATGGATCAAAAATTCTGAATTAAATGGGTTGTTATTATTTCATCAACTAAGCATTCGAATGGAGTGTCAATTACTCTGAAAAGTTGAAGGAGAGGGCAGCATTCGGAACTTTAAACAGTGAGGGAAATGCTGAAAACAAAGCTGAAACAAATTGGAATTCAAGTTGCTGAATTTGTATCAAGTTGCTGAAATTGTGAAGTTGTAGTTTGGGAATTAGATTGTTAAGGCAGTAGGGAAAAGTAAGATTCCAAGCTAAAATTTTCGTGCCAATGCAGTGCATCTTGATTTGAAAGCAGATTAGTTCTGTGCCAAGGGGTAACTGCTGATTTGAGCCAAGCTTACTTGCTATTCGAATCTGAAATGAATGAAATTAAAGCCATCTTGATTCAATATCAATTGAACTATCTTCCAAAGCTTCACTTGTTGACAATTTTTGCTGAAATGCCATTGTAGTAGATTCTAGAAACTCAGGGACAGATAAACACAGCAATTGTGCAGAATCTGTGTGGCATTAGAAATTTAATTCTTTTTGTTGCTTTAAACAAGGAATGAATAGAATCAAAGAGCATGCAAGGTGTTAACTGAATCTGTAAAAAGAAATGAAGGCCCTTGAAATGTTATATCAAGAGAGTTATCTCTGAAGTTTATTTGCTGAAAATTTTTGCTGAAAGAGTCTTTGTTCAGAATTAAGAGTTAATCAGTAGGGAGGTTGAAATTCAACACTAATCAAGAATTACAAGGATGCAGTAATTAAGGTGTTGTGCAGATTGAAGCAACAATTCATATCCTGTGCCAATTTGGGAAGAGGATTGAGATGAGTTGGAGCTGTCGAAACCTGTAAAGCTTTCAAGTATGTAGTGTAAATGGTTTTAAGAAATAAGATGAAGAAGTATTGGGAATTTAAGTGGTTAAACAGGGCATAGTTGATACAAAGTCAGTCCTGCAGAAATTTCAGATCAGTGCTGTGACTCCTGAAAATTCCTAATTGGATGGGTACGGAATTGTCAAGTTTGTATCACAATCAGTTCAAAACTTAATTTAACCATGTTGTCAATTATCAAAGAATTTGCTAGTCATTTTGAAATGGGCATGTGAGTAGCATTTTTGAACTTAATTCAGGAAATTCTGACATGTTGCTGAATTTTATAATTGATATATAAGATGTAGCAGAATTCTGAATCTTTGGCAACAACATTATTGCCAGATCAATCACAATTCAGTTCGGAAAAAGAGACTAATCTGGAACTTATGGATGATTTTCTAGAGATGGAGAAATTAGCTTGTTTGGCATCTCGGCCCAAGGACATGAGGGCCACAACTAGTTCCTATGAGTTTGATACAGTGGAAACTCAAAATGCTGATGTTGGTACATTAGATGTCCAGAAAGATAATACCAAAACAGAACTGCTGATGTCAGGAAAAAGAGAAAATGGTCATTTTCCTGATAATGAAGGAGAACTTGAAAGGAATGAGCTTGGTTCTCCCTTGGTAAAGCTGCAGTCAAGAATTGTTTCTATTTTTGAGTATCTGCCTCAAGACATTGACGCTGCTAAAGTCCTTGATGATATAAGATACATTATACAGGACACACAAGAAAAATTGCTTGGGCACTCTGTTAGCTGTGTCATCAAAGAAAGCAATATAGTAGATGCTTCTTGTGATAAACAATCAAGCAATACCGACATGGATGAGCTTATTAATATCCGCATTTATTCTGAAAAGGAGAACAATTCATTCCCTGATGATAAACATTTCTTAAATCAGGAAGTTAAGAATGCAATATCTGAGATTCAAAATTTTGTATTATTTCTTGGTAAAGAGGCTGCAGAACCACAGTATAGGTCATCTGATGTTCAAGGACTAAGTGAAAAAATCCAACAATTCTCTCATTATGTCAAGAAAATTGTCTGCAATGAAGAAAGCTTGAGTGTTCTTATAGGTGCTTTATCAGAGGTTTTATCTGAAGCCAGTAAATTGGGTTTAAGAATTATATTTGGTATGAGGTCTGAATGGGAAGGCAATAGTTCAGATTGTATAGATAAGGTAACATTACTAGAGAATGGAGTGACACAGCAAGAACTGACAGATGAGAATGCTCATCCAGAGATTGAAGGGCCTAATGGTGAAAACTGTGAAGAAAGAAACATGATGACTCAGCTATCCTTGGAGGAAGTTCAACAGATGAGGATAGAAAAAGAAAAATTGCAAGTTGAACTTTCTACTTACACTGAATTATTGGAGGCGACAAATAGCTGGAACAGAAGTTGCAGCTAAAATGAAAGAGAAACAGTGACTTCAAGTTTTGGACACATGTTGTGTTGTATGTCCGAGACGGACATTGTTTTAAGTGTGGGGGATTAGGAAGTTCTCCATGAGATGATTTGAGATTATTTTTGAGCTTCCAAAATACTGAAATTTAAGTGCAAAGACAGTGAAGAAAGAAAAATATATATTGAAAAATGGCACATCAAAAGAGTTGCAAATATGGAGATAGAGTATCAAAATTCTATGTTAGCCATCAAATTGAAGGGGAGGTTAGCTTGGCATTTTGAATTGGTAACGACAAATGGTATTCATTTCTTTTCACATCAAAATGGTCAACTCATCAAATATATTCCTCCAATACTCTCATCTTCTCATTTTCTTCATTAATGCCTTTTCTTTTGTCAATTTCATTCACTTTAATTGTTCTTTTTTATTCCATTTCAATTCTTCATGATAAATTCCTTTTGATTCATGTATGCTATGTTTATAGTGGTGGAGAATTAGAAAATGAGCAAGCCTATGGTAGTGAAATGTTGTGAGTTGCATTGAGTGAGCTCCACTTATACACATGTTTGAGTGTGAGAGCTAGAATAGGTAAATTCCTTGTGAGAAGCAACTTGCTTAATTTTCCAATTGGATTGAAACTACCATACCTACTGATTATTGTTTGGATTGTATTCATGATTGTTTGTGATTTTTAGATGATCTTAGTTAAATTCCTTTTACTACCTTTTAGATATTGCTAGGGAATTTCTATGGAGATGATTTTTAGTTTTCTTTGCTTTCACGGGACGTTCAAGACTAAGTGTGGGGGATTTGATAACCATGATTTTACTGTATTATTTTGATTCATATATGCATGGTTTGATGCTGATTTCATAGGTTAAAATCATGGTTACATCACATTTTGTGCATAGTGTGTATTTTTGGACTTAATTGCAAATTATATTATTTTTAGTGTTATTTGATGCTAATATTTGATTCTTATTTTATAGGCATCAAAGGATCTTGGATTTGGATCTATTTGGACCGAAATTGGGTTCAAATCGGAGTTCAAACGAGAAGATCTAGCCATTGAGCATTATGGGTCGTTCATCAAGAATATGACAGATCTGGACCATCCGTTGAAGATATGACCGATCCAACACAATGGGGAGCAGATCTGAGCTATTGATGAAGATCCAGAAGTTTTGATGCAGATCTGAGTTCATCTAGCTATTGATCCAGTCCGACTTAATCTGGACCATTTATTGAAGACTAGGCAGATCTGGGCCATCCAGTGATGATCTGATCGATCTGACCTACGGGAGGGTAGATCTAGACCCTAGATCAACATCAGTACCTTCGGATCAGATTTTGGATGACTTTTCACCGTTGATTTAGCCCGGAATCATCTCAGCCGTCCGATCAGATCCAGATCTGATTTAAATAAAAGCTACAGTAGCTACAGTGCCTTTGTCGAGTCCTCCACACACTGTTCGCGTCCCGCAGCGCATCTTCTTCGGATTCCAACCACCATCTCCTCTTCCTGATCTATTTTCCGGCAAATTCATCGGCGACGACATTCTCAGTTGCTTGCGACCAGCTTCCGGCCATCTGAGCTCGTTCAAAGGTGGTCCTGCGGCGAGAATTGTGTCCGCAAACCTCTGCTTCTGCCGCTGCCGATTGTGAGGTGTTCCTCCAATCGGTGGTTCCGCTTCCATCAGTGAGCTTTGGCGGTGTTCCTCCACTGCTTCTGGACCATTCCCGACGACCTTCCATCCATCATCTTCTCCACATTAGATCTGAGGTTGCAGCTCACAGATTTTTAGATTTCCCGAGTTGGGCAGCTCCGATCTTCATCATTTTCGTTTGGAGTGGTCTCCGATGGTGCTGGTAAAGGTTGAGCTGAGTGTAGCTACTGAGATTGTCTTTTCCGATTACAGTTGGAGTGTTCTCCGTTGTTTCCTTGTGTGATGGCAAGGAGAAGTTGCCGAGAGAATTGGTTTGGTGTTGAGATGGTTTAGGGTTTCTTTTATGCATTCTTTTTATTGTTGGTAGATTTATTTGGATTCAGTAATCATAGTTTTCTTTTAGCTTAATTGTTTTAATTCAAATGTTTGGAGTAATTTAGTTTCAACTGATTTTAAAGTTGTTATTAATCTTGCTTTAGCTTAGGGTTAAGTATTAGTGAGTAATTTAGTTTTCTGTAGTTTAATTAGCTTTAATTTCAGCAGTAGTGTAGTTTCTTATTTGCTTGCATTTCATTTGTTAGATTTAAATTCAAGCTTAAATCCCCCCCATTCCATTTTTATATCGAAAACCCCAAAAATAGGAATAAAAATACAATCCTAAATTACATCATACTGTTGGTTCCTCGAGAGATCGATCCTGGGCTCGTTACTACAACGTTATTGTAAAATTAAGGGGTTCAGTGGAAAAATACATTTGTACAATTTGATTAGCGGATGTGACAGATTCGCTACATCAGGGAGCTGCTTGAGTAATCATCTATTCAGATTCCCAATTAGTAACCCAACAAGTAGCGGTCAACTTTGAGGTCAATAGCGAGAAGCTACAAGTATACCGGGAGGCTTATGAAAGAATGAAAAAAAGGTTCAAGGAGGTCACGGTAAGTAAGATTCCCAGAATGGAGAATGGCTGAGCTGATGAGTTAGCCAAAATGGCCAGCTCTCTGACCACATGGGTATTGGATAAGTCAATAGCACAGACCTTTCTCATAGCCTTGATAGATCTTCAAAATAACATGGATAAGCCTATTGATTGGAGAGCGCCAATGATTAGTTATCTTCAACAAGGTATCCTGTCAACCAACCTTGAGGGAGCACGGCTGGTTAGGAAAAAGGCCAAAATGGCTGAGCTAATGAGTTAGCCAAAATGGCTAGCTCTCTGACCACATGGGTATTAGATAAGTCAATAACACAGACCTTCCTCATAGCCCAGATAGATCTTCAAAATAACATGGACGAGGCTATTGATTGGAGAGCGGCAATGATTAGTTATCTTCAACAAAAAATCCTGTCAACTGACCTTGAGGGAGCACGGCTGGTTAGGAAAAAGGCTCACACCTACACCATGATAGGAGATCGGTTATATAAGCGGACATTTTCCAGGCCTTTACTCAAGTATTTAAGCATGGAAGTGGTGGATCATGCCTTACGAGAAATACATTTAGGGTGTTGCGGCAGTCATGCTGGAGGCAGAACATTGGCCCGCAAGGTGCTGTTGGCCGACTATTTCTGGCCTACTTTATAGAAAGATGCTCAGCAGTTGGTGAACGCTTGTTTATCTTGCCAAAAACATCAAAATCTGACACATATGCCCACCTCGATGCTAAAGATGTCTATAGTTTCTTGCCCCTTTGATCAGTAGGGTATGGATATTGTAGGATCATTCCCTATGGTACTCGGTCAAAAGTGATTTCTGCTTATGGTAGTTGACTACTTTTCCAAATGGCTAGAAGCCAAAGCCCTGGCTAGAATCACAGAGGGAGTAGTTATTCAGTGTTTATGGAAAAATATTCTGTGCAGATTCGACATACCCCATAAACTGGCATCAGATAATGGAAGACAGTTTCAAAGTCAGAAGATCCAGGCCTGGTGTCAAGGGTTCGACATTATACAAGCCTTCACATCCGTGGCATACCCGCAAAGTAATGGTCAGACAGAAGTTATTAACCGAGAGATTGTGTGGGGATTGAAGGTTAAGTTGTATCATGTTGGAGGAGATTGGGTGGAAGAATTGCAAAGTATTCTCTAGACCTACCGTGCAACGCCCCGGGAGAGCACAAGCCTTACTCTATTTCATCTAGTCTATGGCAATGAGGCAGTGGTTGTTAGTAATTGCCCTAGTACCAATTATGAGATGATTGTAAAGGACTCCTTTTGTATCATATTTCATTATTAATAAAGGCGAAGTTGGTTATTATATTTATTTCAATTTAGTGTCGAATGAATAAGTATAATAATGTCCTAGAGTAGGAGGTTCTAATCTACAACATATCAATTGGTTGAATTGATAGTGAGATATTGTAAATATACATAGAACACTACTCTTAACTATTCCTAGTCAAGCATTAATATGCAAGGACAATATTAATGCGTTGAGACTAGCATGTAGGTCAACGGATGACTTAATCTCACAAGTCATGGATATGAGATATCAGGTTGACACATGGGTATATATTAGAGAATATATACTGAATGACCCGCCATGAGAATGTTTCATGGATCGTTATATGAGTGTCATAAACATTCTCATGTGACTATTAGTATAAATAGTCCTTAGACCTAAAGTCACTATGGTTCCCTACATAAGGAGTTGTATACTTTGGTATTGTCAAACGTCACCCGTAACAGGGTGGACCATAAAGTCGATCACTGGGTATGCAATAACTTATGCGGAGGGATGTGAGTGATGTAGATGAGATCTATCCCTTCCATATAATGGAAGTGATATCTAGGGACCCCTTGATTAGTAGGACACAAGAATGCATGACCATGCTTAAATGAGTCAATATGCGATATTGAGCTTATTTCATTGTGTGTTTACTTAGAGATCAAGAAACATAAAGATTGATAAGAGGATAACACGGTCGATGCCTCCTTGATCAATCTAGATATCGAGGATAGAAGGATTGAGTCATACAAGATAATAGCCACGGAAAGGTTAAGTCGGATCTCGACATTCTTGTCACTTGAGTAGCAATGATGCCTTGCTAGATGTCACTCATTGCTTATGTATTTAAATGTTGATTTGGATACATTGCCAACGTTACGAGAACCTATTGGGTCACACATAAAGAATAAGTCAATGGAGATGGATTCATATGATGAATCATTGGATTAAGTCTAATTCAAATTGGACTCATTGAGTAAGACTCAATTAAATCCAACTATTGGATTGAGTCCAATTCAAATTAGACTCATTGAATCAATTTGATTAATGATTAATGAGTTGGACTCATTATATGATTTCATGAATTATTTGATGATTAATGAGTTGGACTCATTATATGATTTCATGAAATATGAATTCATAAAGAAAAAAGAGTGTACAACTTGAGTTACTCATGCATTGGATGAAGAGTGAATAATTTGAATTGCTCATGCATTGAGTGCATTGAATTCATTGGATAAAGAGTGAACCATTTGAATTGCACATGCATTAGATTCATTGGATGAAGATAAATATTAATGTCAATCAAGACAATTGACATTAAAGCATAAGGCAACTTCATGAATCTATAAAAAGGGGATTTTGGATTCATTTTCATGATGAATTTATGGTGCTCTAGCTCTTCTTCCTCCTCTCTTCCACTTGGCTGAAACCTCTAAGAAAGGTTGCTAGCACAACCTTTGGTTGTTTCATTCTCCACCTTGTGAGTTTGTGAGACAAACGAGACTTTTCCGTGTGGATACCATAGAGGCGCGACCACTTGATCGTGCTAAGATCCGCATCTAAAGAAACGTTGGAATCGGGATTGCGAAGGGCATGCAACAAAGGTATAACTTTCTCATGTAGATAATTAATACTTAGTATATAGTTTCCTTTCGCATGGATCTATTGGAAAGGAACTAGGGGGGCGTTTGGTTTAGGGGAATAGGAGTGGGGAATGGGAATGAGAATCATTGATTGTCATTGTTAATGTTTGGATTATAGGAATAGGAATGCAAATAAGGGAATGAATTCTTGAAATTGGGTAATAACTCATTCTCATGTACCTCCCCTTCAATGAGCCATTACCCTATTTTCATCAATTAAAATATTACTTTATCCCAAAAATACCCTTGACCTAAAACAAAAATTTTCTCCCTTAATATCAAATATCAAAATATATTTATTTATTTTTTCTTTCATATCACTTCTCTCTCCTTGTTCTCTCTCATCATATTTTCTCTCTCATCATTTTATCACACACTTTCTCTCTCCTATCACACTCTCTTTCCTCTTTTTTTCTCATCACACTTTCTCTCTCCTCAATCTCTTCCATTGCACTCTCTTCCTTCTTTTTCTCTCATCATACTTTCTCTCTCCTCAATCTCTCTTGTCACACTCCCTCCTTTTTTCCCCTCAACATACTTTCTCTCTCATCATACTTTCTCTCTCTTCATTCTCTCCCATCACACTCACTGTTCTTTTTTTCTCATCACACTTTCTCTCTCATCATACTTTCTCCCTCACCATACTTTCTCAACTCAATCTCTCTCATCACACACTCTCTCCTCATTTTTATCATTATATTTTCTCTCTCTTCATCCTCTCCCATCATATTTTTCTCACATCATATTTTCTCTCTCATCTTCTCTCATCATGCTCTCTCCTATCACACTCTCTTTTCTCATTTTCTCTCAGCACACTTTCTCTCTCTTCATTCTTTCTCATCACACTTTCTCTCTCTTCATTCTTTCTCATCGCACTTTCTCTCTCATGATACTTTCTCTCTCATCATTCTCTTTCATCATATTTTTCTCTCACATTCATCTTTCTCTCACATATAATTTTTTCTCTTATTTTCTTTTAAGGGTAAAAAAGGAAATTTTGATTTATTCCGATAGAAAATATGCAACTAACTAAACATTACTTTTAAGAGTGATATTCATGCTCATACCCATTCCCATTCCACAATACAATGATTCCCATTCTGATTCCTATTCCTAGGAAAGAACCAAACACCCCTAGATGTTTTCTGCTGCGCTTTCGCATGTTTAGCACCCTAGTTCCTTACAGTGGTATCAGAGTCACTTGCGAAGGCATATACTAAGTTATAGTAGAATTTCATATGTGATATAGAAATTGCATGACATGTTTATTATGATTTGCATGATTATGAGCAAATTTCGGCCAAGAGGTTTTTAGCGAAACGATCATGGCGTTGTGGCTCATAATTAGTTGTTTAAATCATAGTAAATTTTGTCATAATAGATTGAGAATTTTATATGACATGGTGCATGGTTATGGCCCTTAAACCTCGATGTGATTGGATGTGTGTGTTGTAATTCATAATACAGCCTGCGTGTCGTGCCTCTCCTCTTTTATTCTAGTTGTAAATTTAGACTACACTCGAATGTAACTCGAGTTTTCTTTAGATTTTGTAATATACAAATTAGAAAAGATTAAGTCTACTTGACGATGGTGAAAAAGGATAAGGACAACAACACATAACGACCAAGGAAGCATTTGGAGAAGATGCTTTTGAAGCACTTGGAGAAGATGCTTTTGAAGCACTTGGAGAAGATGCTTTTGCCTAGGTTGACCTTTTGATCTTCTCATTGGCTTGAGAGGAGCATAGATTATGGAGCCATAACCATGTCACGATTTCTTTTATGCATATATGTGATGTATGCCATGATATGCTATGATTGTATGTGATGCATGTGTAGTTTAATCTTGATTAGGTCTTTTAAATATGCCTACCAAAGTTTGGTACTTACATCTAGCTCGATCAATTGTAGTCAGGTTTTGCCAAAGCAAAGTGACTCGATTTATCTTGCTAGAGTGCGAAGGACAATTGTGATGTCTGACTACTAAAACTTTGGGTATGACTTAACTAAGTTGAGAACTTGGAGGCATATACCATACGATGAAATTCAAAATTATACTAGTCTTAGGTGATTAGCCAAAGCTAACTCAAGATGAGTTATAATGTGGATTTCGTAAGATGGGCAAATGAACAAATAGTCACACAATGATACAAGAGTTACATATGATGTAATTGGTAAATGTTGCCTACCTAAATTATACTAAGTCTTAGGTGATTAGCCAAAGCTAACTCAAGATGCGGTATAATATGGATCTTGTCCCATATAAATGTTATCGCGATTGGATTTGGAGCTAGTAGTGTGGGTAAAACCATATCCATGACTTGCTTCTACCAAAGCTTTACAATTTAGTGAGAGAATCATTTAATTAAAGGCCTAGTTAAATGATCAAAATATGATACTTATTTCTACATTTTATTGTTGTAGATCACCATGTCGTCAAATATGTCAAATGCTCTCTCTCTCTACGATCTGTCCTTGATAAGGACAAGCTCAATGGAGCTAACTTCCTAGACTGGTACAGAAACTTGAGAATAGTTCTCAAGCAAGAAAGAAAACTGTACGTCCTAGAGCAGCCCATTCTTGAAGCACCCCCCATCACTGCCACTAGAGCTGATAAGGATGCTTATAAGAAGCATCAAGATGATGCATTAGATGTATCATGCCTTATGCTCGCTACCATGAACTCTGAGCTTCAAAAGCAACATGAGAACATGGACGCTTATAATATGGTTGAACACCTTAGACAACTATATCAAGGACAAGCAAGGCATGAGAGATTTGAGATCTCTAAAGCTCTATTTCAATGCAGAATGCAAGAAGGAAGTCTCATAGGGCCTTATGTGCTCAAAATGATCGGGTATGTGGAGAACCTACAAAGACTGGGATTTCCACTAGGCCAAGAATTGGCCACTGGCCTAATTCTGTAATCATTGCCCGAAAGCTATAATCAATTTGTCATGAACTATAACATGAATGAAATTGACAAACCATTGCCTGAGATGTTGAGCATGTTGAAAACTGCTGAACTCAACCTTAAGAAGGCAAAGCCTAGCACCATTTTAATGGTGCTAAAGGGAAAAGGCAAATGGAAGCCCAAAGGTAAGGGTAAGACCCAAGCCAAAGGCAAGGGCAAAGCTCATGCATTGAAACCCAAAGGTGGGGTGGCTAAGGAAGGAACCTGCTTCCACTGTGGTGAGACCGGACATTGGAAGAGGAACTGCAAATCATACCTAGAGGAAGTGAAAAGGAAGAAAAGTGAAACTTCTACCTCAAGTATACATGTTATAGAAGTCAATCAATCTATTTCTTCTTCATGGGTATTAGATACCGGATGTGCATCTCACATTTGTACAAATGTGCAGGGCTTGAGAAATAGTAGAATATTGACAAAGGGCGAAGTGGACCTACGAGTAAGCAATGGCGCAAGAGTTGCTGTTGTAGCTGTAGGAACATATTCCTTATCTTTGCCCACTAGACTTGTATTAGAACTTGAAGAGTGTTGTTATGTGCCTGCCTTAACTAAGAACATCATCTCTGTTTCTTGTTTGGACAAGAAAGGATTCTCATTTGTAATAAAGGACAAATGTTGTTATGTTTATTTCAATGAAATGTTCTATGTAGTGCACATCTTATGAATGGATTCTATGTTCTAGATTTTGGCAACTCAATCTATAACATAAATACCAAGCGGTTCAAGTCTAATTATTTGAACCAAATATATCTCTGGTATTATCGCTTAGGTCACATAAATGAGAGTCGCATATCCCAATTCCATAAGGATGGACTTTTGGACTCATTTGATTTTGAATCATATGAGATATGCGAATCTTGTCTTCAAGGCAAGATGATAAAGACTCCATTTAGTGGACATAGTGAAAGAGCTAATGACTTGTTAGGACTCATACATACAGATGTATGTGGCCCTTTCAGAATAGCAGCTAGAGGAGGCTACCATTACTTCATTACTTTTACTGATGATTTCAGTAGATATGGCTATGTGTATCTAATGTGACATAAGTCAGAATCCTTTGAAAAGTTCAAAAAATTCAAGAATGAAGTACAAAATCAACTTGGTAAGAGTATTAAGATGTTTCGATCAGATCGAGGTGGAGAATACCTTAGCCAAGAGTTTCATGACCATCTTGTTGAGTGCGGGATTATATCTCAACTTACTCCACCTGGAAAACCACAATGGAATGGTGTATCATAACGGAGAAATCACACTTTATTAGATATGGTACGAACGATGATGAGTCATACAGAACTTCCTACTTCCTTCTAGGGACATGCTCTTGAGACAACCGCTTTCACACTTAACCGTGTTTCATCTAAGGTTGTCATAAAGACACCATATATGATATGGACTAGGAAGAGTCCCAAGATGTCTTTCATGAAGATTTGGGGATGTGAGGCTTACGTTCGACGACAAGTCTCCGATAAACTAGGACCCAAATCAGACAAGTATTATTTTGTAGGATATCCCAAGGAAACAAAGGGATATTACTTCTATAATCCCACACAAGGTAAAGTGTTTATTGCCAAAACTGGTGTCTTTCTAGAAAGGAAATTTATTTCTAGAAGAACTAGTGGGAGTAATGTTGATTTTGAAGAAATTCAAGATACACAAACTGGCACCAACGCCTTGATGGAAACTGAACAGGTACCACAAGATGTTGTGGATCATGATTTTGTTACACTACAAGAAGTTGTGGAGCAACAACCTGTTCAAGTAGCACAAGCTCTATGCAGATCTGATAGGACCCGTCGTCAATCTGAGAAATACTCTTTTCTCTTGTCTGACCATGGTGATGTAGAGCTTATTGGTCTCAATAAGCCTACATCGTATCAGGAAGCTGTACAGGGCCCAGATTCTGAGAAATAGCTAGAGGCCATGAGATTCGAAATGAAATCCATGTACACTAAGTAAAGACTTTGGTTGATCCACCTGAAGGGATCAAACCCATTGGGTGTAAGTGGGGCTTCAAAGTAAAGACAGACATGGATGGTCATATGCATACTTATAAAGGTAGATTGGTGGCTAAATGATTCAAGCAAATTTATGGTATAGACTATGATGAAACCTTTTCACCTGTTGTGATGCTTAAGTTCATTCGGATCATGCTTACTATTGCAGCTTATTATGATTACGAGATCTGGCAGATGGATGTCAAAACTACATTTCTTAATGGAAATCTACTCGAGGATGTGTACATGACACAACCTGAGGCTTTTGTAGATCTAAAGAATGCTGGAAAGGTGTGTAAGTTGCAAAGATCTATTTATGGATTAAAGCAAACTTCTAGAAGCTGGAATCTTCGATTCGATGATGCAATCAAAATGTTTGGTTTCATTAAGAATAAAGATAAACCTTGTGTCTATAAGAAGGTTAGTGGGAGTACAGTCATCTTTCTCATATTGTATGTAGGTGACATACTTCTCATTGGAAATGATATCCCTACTCTTCAGTCGGTGAAGACTTGGCTTGGGAATTGTTTTTCAATGAAAGACTTAGGTGAAGCAGCCTACATTTTAGGCCTTAAGATCTATAAAAATAGATCTAAAAGATTGCTTAGTCAGGTTAATGGGTGAAAAGCTCGGTTTACCGGACCCCTGTAATTCTGGTTTTCCTGGGCAGTTTGGAGGAGGTATAAAAGGGTCAAGATCCCTATTCTTGATCATCTTTGGTTCGGGATTCCGCCTCTCTCTTGGGGAAAGGGTTCTCCCCTTTGGGGAAAACCCTAGAGCTTCATCCACCACCAAGACGTTCCGTCCATCTCCAGAGCAAGGAGGCATCACTAAGACATCAGAAACCTAAGCAGCATCTCTTCTTCCCCTTCTTCTCACATCTAGGGTTGTAAATATGCTTTACTTTATGTTTTGGGGTTGTTCCTCTCTCGCAATGGAGTAGATCTCCTTTTCTATGGATGTAGGCAGTAGTTTTGGATAGGGTTTGATGTAAGACTCATGTTCGTACCTTTACTCGTTGGATGATTTCTCTTGCTTCATTTCTATTTGATATGCATAAGACTTGTTACCTTGTCATGTTAATTGATTGTGTAGAAATTGCTAATTTCATAAAGAGAGGATCTTAGATCATACACCTAAGGGGCCCTAGTGATAGGGGTAACCCATTCACGGACATCTAGGATATTCCCTTGAAATGAGAGGCAACTTCTCCACAAGGAAGTAAGAGACCAAACCAAACCCCTATCTCTATCCCTAATGTTACCGATTAGATTTGTATTCTTTTGATCTACCGAGGTGCCCTAGTGACAGGGGTTAACCATTACAAGATTTCACAGGGATCTTCTCTGATTAGTACTTAAGGATAGTAGCTTTAACTTCCGGCGAAAGTATGTTGATTGACGATGAGTAAAAGATAGAACATGATGCATCAGGTTCCACAAATCCTAGAATCCATTTCCCAAAGCTCAATTCCCTCCAAAATCGATTCTCTTCTCCTTCTCTTTCTCTCTTCAATCACTCTCATTAGTTTGCAAGCGCCAAAGCTGACTTTCAACCGTCTAGATAACTTACTTTGTGACATCTCTAGTGCTTAATCAACGGTCTCTATAGTTCGACAATCTTATATATTACTAACGACGAATCCATGCACTTGCAGAATCGTAACAATTAGCTGCCGCCGGGTCATGTAATTGAAGCTCCACTTCAGCTACTCTATCCTTCATAGCTTTATTTTCTTGATACAAGGCGGACATCATGTGGCTCATTGTCAAAGACTCGGCGAGGCTCTATAGAGGGATAAGCATAAGAGAATGATGAAAATAAGGGGAGGAAATAATAAAGGAAACTTACCGCTATAGCTCCTTCCGCGATCAGGTCCAACTAGAGTGGCACCGGAATGGCATGTATCTGCTCCAAATTTTCTTGCCAGTGGTCGGACAATAATTCTCTTAGAGTGATGCGGCTAGTGGGGGTATCCTCTTGACGCTGTAGGTGCCGTTCTGAAGGTAAAGTGGCTCTGAAGTGTGAGTAGGTTGGGCGTCGTGAGCTAGAGGGTCCAACTTCACTTCCAGTCGTTGGGCGTTGTGATCTAGATGGTCTGGCTTCACCTCTAGTTGCAGGGGAGTGAGTTGAAGGTCCTGTAGCCGCATTGAGGGCCTTTGGAGGATGGGGTGCATAGGATGGAGACGTAGAAGGAGATGCAAGTGGCAAAGCAGGACCCATGGAGGGCAGGTGAGATTCGTGTCGAACTTCTTCAGGGACAATTGGAGGTGTCCCTCGAAGAGTTCCTTCTGGGGCCTTTGAAAGAGTCATAGAAGCACCCGAGAATCCCGGGCTTGAGGTGGCTGTTGGAGATGAGGGGGAAGGTCGAGCAGCAGGCGGATCATTGGAGACGGGATCAATAGCTCTGTGTCGAAACAGGCGTATCAATGGTTGGTCGTCTGAATCTGAATCTTCAGGGGAAGGTCGAGACTGACGAGCCAAAAGAGATGTGGCACTTTGACTTGTGGGACCAGCAGCAAAACGTGTCTGTCGGGCTGCACGAGAAGCTGCTCGGAAAGAGGGACTAGCAGGAGGTATGTCCGCTGACCTAGAGGGTGGTCTAGGAGCCGGTCAAAAAGTAGGTTCAGGAGCTGATCGGGAGGTTGGTAGGGGTGTCGTTTGAAGGGATGACCAGGGAATGGCAATAGTAGTTGCTCCCAGCCGAACAGGGGCAGAGTGGGGAAGTGACCTTCTCTCTAATATGAGGCGACCCCTGCGCATTATTTCATGATCACTCACGGGGAGGGGCTGGACATCTGATGTGTGGTGTAGGGTGTTGGCTACACAGGGAAACTAGAGTTGTAGTAACAATACCAAAAACCAAGATGAAGTCATTCAAGGTCAGGTAAAACTCTCCCAGGGATGAGGCAGCTCGGCAGAAGAAATGCGGCTCAACCTAAAAAAAAGATAGCACGTCCTCGGTCAGCAGTCTCATTAAGTCCAGTCTCCAACATCTCAATTGAGCCAAAGCCTCTATGAAGAGGGGATCAGTAATGAAGTCCCCCACGTAAGGTGCTACAGGAAGCACTCGTTGCCACCGAGTGGGCCATTCCACGTCAAAAGGAAATTTAAGGAAAAAATATTTATCCTTCCAATTCATGTCGGAGGAGGGAATAGGACAAAAGAAAGTAGTGCGGGTACGGGCCTGAAAGCGAAACAAGCCCTCACCTTGCTGGCGAGGAGTAAAGAAATAGTGGAACAGGCGGGCAGACCGAGGTATGTCGCAGACTTCACACAGGACAACGAATCCGCATAGGATCCTTATAGAATTGGGAGTTAGATAGCCCATAGAAAGTCTGAAATATCGACTTACATCAGAGAATAGAGGGTGAATGGGAAAACGAAGCCCAGCAACAAATTGCTCCTTGTAAAAAGTGACATATCCCGCTGGAGGAGAGGAAGCCCGGAAAGTGAGTTAGGAATAATGATGGGCATGTCTTCTGAGAGTTCATAGTTGAAATGAAGATCGTCTAGATCCACACCAGTGAAAGAAGAGACTCCAGGGGGGTAAACGATGGTAGGAAATGCCATAGGAGGGATTTAAGTATGAGTCAGAGGGCAAGAGGAAGCGACGGGCAAGAGGGAGTAGAGAGCGAGAACAGAAGGAAGAGGCAAGCAAAAAAGTTCCAAGGAATAGAGTGGGAGGCCTATTTATAGTCGATACTGTAAGGGACCGGTGACCGACTAGAAGGGGGTTGGATAGACGGCACCCCAAATACTCGCTTTCTACAAGGTTAGCTTGCGCAGCGGAATATACTAAACAAAAACAATAAGAACAAGCAAGAAAGCACAAACGCTAACACAAATCCTTTACGTGGTTCGGAGATTGCTTGCTCCTACTCCACGGTATGTCCTTGAGGTGGACGATGTTAGTTAGAGCCCTAGAGCCAATTATTTGATGATTGTATGGACTCATGTATATCATATTCTTATATATTAATAAAGGCATTTGTTTGGTTATTATACTTATTTATATTAGTGCCAAATAGACTAAGTATAATAGCGTCCTTGAGTAGAAGGTTCATACCTATATCAATCGATTAGTTGAATCGATAGTGAGATGATATAGGGAACACTACTCTAAATTATTCCTAGTCGAGTATTAACATTCAGGGACAATGTAAATGCAATAAGACTAGCATGTAGGTCAGCTCGATGACTTGATCTCACAAGTCATGGATATAGAGATATCAAGCTGACACATGGGTATACATTAGAGAATGTATACTGAATGACCCGCCATGAGAAAGTATCATGGATCGTTATATGAGTGTCATATACTTTCTCATGTGGCTATTAGTATGACTTTTAGTCCTTAGACCTGAAGTCACCATGGATCCCTACATAAGGAGTTATGTACTTTGGTTTCGTCAAACGTCACCCGTAACTGGGTGGACTATAAAGGCGATTACTGGGTATATAACGAATTATGTAGAGGGATGTGAGTGATGTAGATGGGATCTATCCCTCCCATATGACGGGAGCGACATTGGTATTCTTGATAGAGTGAGACCACTAAGTGCATGGCCATGCCCAAATGAGTCAACATTAGATGTTGAGCTCATTTGATCGAGTGAGTCTACTTGGAGTTCAAGATTTAGATTGATTAGAGGATGACACGGTCTATGCCTCATATTGATCAATCTAGATGTCTAGGATAGAAGGACACTTGTCATTATTTTGTGAGTAGTCACAATTGGTAGTCACAAGGTGATGTCGGATCTCGACATTCTTGTAACTTGGGTAGTAATGATGTGTTGCTAGATACCGCTCATTACTTATGCTCCTAAATGGGTTTAGGGCATTGCCAACGTTACAAGAACCTATAGGGTCACACACTTAGGACAATTAGATGGAGATTAGGTTCATATGATGAACCAAGAGGATTAGATTCATTTGATGAATCAAATTGGATTAAGAGTAATTCTAATTGGGCTAACTTGAGTTCGACTCAAGTTGATTCATGTATTTAATGAGTCTAATTTAGATTATGACTTATTAAATCAATTTAATTTAATGAATTAGATTGATTATATTAAATTGTCTCGAATCAAATGGTTGGATTAGATCCATGGTAGAGATTGAGTCAAGTTTGACTTGACTAGAGAAGGAAGACCAAAGGTCAATTTTGACTTGACCTTTTTGCCACCTCATTGGTGAGTTGGCATTAGGTGGACCAATGATGATATTCCACATCATCATGGATGCCACATCATGGAAGTTACAAAGCCATTTTCTTATTAACTTCACATTAATTGCATTTAATGGGGAGTTACACTAGAAGAAAGTGGCCGGCCACTTTGTGAATGAATGTGAATTCATTTTTTCATTCAAGTGTGGTGATTCTTCCTCCTTCTTCCTCTCAAGCTCTCCCTCTCCCTCTCCTCCTTGCTTGGCCAAGGTGCTAGCACACCTTTGTGTGAGGTTTTCTCCACCTACGTGTCCGTGTGGATACTTCTAGAGGACCGGCGCTTGACGGTCTAGAGATCCGGCAACTCCTTGGACGAGCGGGATAAGCGAAAGGCACGCTTCGAAGGTATAACCCTTATCTAGTGTAGATCTAAAGGTTTTTACAAACTCGTACAAGAAAAGGTTTTTCGAAAAGTTTTTGTTTACGAATCTTTGCACGGATCTACGGCTTTGGGTGACTCGGGGTTTCCGCGACGCGAAAAAGCAATTTTCGCGGCCCGAAGAACCTAACAGTGGTATCAGAGCCACGTACAAAGACTTGTACGAGTTCGTTTGTATTTTTATGAAAAATATACCTTTTGTGATTTTCTGTAAAAATTGAGTTTTTAGAGTTTTTATGAGTAATTTTTCCATAGAAGCGAAGCACAAGTGTCTCGGCACTTGTAGGCTTCGGCTATCGGAAAGTTTTCTTGTAAACGGCTTCGTTTTGCCCCAAATTCGTTTGGGACAGCGGGGTCGGGTGCCATTAGATCGCAAAGGAGCAACTCACGATGGTTAGATTGTTAGTTAGAGCCCTAGAGCCAATCATTTGATGATTGTATGGACTCATGTATATCATATTCTTGTATATTAATAAAGGCATTTGTTTGGTTATTATACTTATTTATATTAGTGCCAAATAGACTAAGTATAATAGCGTCCTTGAGTAGAAGGTTCATACCTATATCAATCGATTAGTTGAATCGATAGTGAGATGATATAGGGAACACTACTCTAAATCATTCCTAGTCGAGTATTAGCATTCAGGGACAATGTTAATACAATAAGACTAGCATGTAGGTCAGCTCGATGACTTGATCTCACAAGTCATGGATATAGAGATATCAAGCTGACACATGGGTATGCATTAGAGAATGTATACTGAATGACCCGCCATGAGAAAGTATCATGGATCGTTATATGAGTGTCATATACTTTCTCATGTGGCTATTAGTATGACTATTAGTCCTTAGACTGAAGTCACCATGGATCCCTACATAAGGAGTTATGTACTTTAGTTTCGTCAAACGTCACCCGTAACGGGTGGACTATAAAGGCGATTCTGGATATGTAACAATTATGCAGAGGGATGTGAGTGATGTAGATGGGATCTATCCTCCCATATGACGGGAGCGACATCGCTATTCTTGATAGAGTGAGACCACTAAGCGCATGGCTATGCCCAAATGAGTCAACATTAGATGTTGAGCTCATTTGATCGAGTGAGTCTACTTGGGTTCAAGATTTAGATTGATTAGAGGATGACACGGTCTATGCCTCACATTGATCAATCTAGATGTCTAGGATAGAAGGACACTTGTCATTATTTTGTGAGTAGTCACAATTGGTAGTCACAAGGTGATGTCGGATCTCGACATTCTTGTAACTTGGGTAGTAATGATGTGTTGCTAGATACCGCTCATTACTTATGCTCCTAAATGGGTTTAGGGCATTGCCAACGTTACAAGAACCTATAGGGTCACACACTTAGGACAATTAGATGGAGATTAGGTTCATATGATGAACCAAGAGGATTAGATTCATTTGATGAATCAAATTGGATTAAGAGTAATCCTAATTGGGCTAACTTGAGTTCGACTCAAGTTGATTCATGTGTTAAATGAGTCTAATTTAGATTTTGACTCATTGAATCAATTTAATTTAATGAATTAGATTCATTATATTAAGTTGGCTCGAATCAGATGGTTGGATTAGATCCACCATGGTAGAGATTGAGTCAAGTTTGACTTGACTTGAGAAGGAAGACCAAAGGTCAATTTTGACTTGACCTTTTGCCACTTCATTGGTGAGTTGGCATTAGGTGGACCAATAATGATGTTCCACATCATCATGGGTGTCACCTCATGGAAGTTACAAAGCCACTCTCTTAATGGTTTCATATTAATTGCAATTAATGCAATTAATGTGAATTTTGAAAGTGGCCGGCCACTTGTTTTGTGAATGAGAATTTGATTTTTCATTCATGTGTTGCATCTTCTTCCTCCTTCTTCTCAAGCTCTCCCTCTCCCTCTCCTCCTTACTTGGTCGAACCTTACCAAGGTGCTAGCACACCTTTGTGTGAGGTTTTCTCCACCTAAGTTGTCCGTGTGGATACTTCTAGAGGACCGGCGCTTGACGGTCTTGAGATCCGGCAACACCTTAGAAGAGCGGGATTCGCGTAGGGCGCGCATCAAGGGTAAACACTTTTTCCTCATAGATCTAAGTAGTAGATCAGTTTTTGAACTCGTACAAGAAATAGTTTTTTGAATTTTTATACGAATCTTTGCACGGATCTACGGCTTTGGGTCCTTCGGGGTTTCCGCGACGCGAAAAAGCGGTTTTCGCGGCTCGAAGAACCCAACAGTGGTATCAGAGCCACGTGCAAAGACTTGTACGAGTTAGTTTTTGGTTTTTGGAAAACAAAAACTTCTGTGATTTTCTGTAAAAATCCAATTTTTATGTTTTTATGGGTAATTTTTCCTTATAGGCGAAGCACAAGTGTCTCGGCACTTGTAGGCTTCGGCTATCGGGAAGAATTTTCCCAAACGGCTTCGTTTCGACCCAAATCGTTTTGGGACAGCGGACTCGGGTGCCTTTAGATCGCAATGGAGCAACTCACGATGGTTAGATTGTGGGTAGGGGCGCTGCCCCTAACCCCGCAAGGGGATTTGCTCCGCGATCGCACCCGAAATCGCTAAAAACGAACCCGTCGGGAAGATTTTTCCGAAACGGTAATGTCTCGGCCCAAATCGTTTTGGGACAGCGGGTTTAGGCGCTGTTGGATCGCAAAGGAACCCTCGCGATGGTTAGATCGCGGGTAGGGGCGCTGCCCCTGGGCCCCGCAAGGGGATCCGTTCCGCGATTGCGCCCGAAACTTCTAAACGGGACCGCCGGGAAATTTTACTTGTAAAAATTAATTTTAAAATTATAGAAAATTATGAAAATATATAATTTTGAATTATGTATATTAATTTGTGATAGTCATGGCCCAAAACCCAATATGATTGGTTGTGTTGTAATTCATAATACGGCCTACGTGCCGTGATGTGTTATTTTATTATTCGCGACCTGCGCGTCGTGCCTCGTCTTTTATTCTTGTTGTAAATTAGATTTAGACTCGAATATAACTCGAGTTTCAAATTGTAATGTACAAATTGGAGCGGTGGAGGGTCCACACGAGACGGAGTTCCGAGGCGGGCACGAGCAACACAAGGTGGTCAAAGGGAGGAGCTTGGAGAAGCTGTTGACCCTAGGTTGACCATTCGATCTTCTCATTGGCTTGAGAAGATCGTAGTAGGGCCATGACTAAATCACAAATAGATTAATTAATTAATTATTATGTATCTGATGCATGTTTAATAGTTAATTAATTAATTAGTGCCTTAACGATTAGATTAGATCTAAGTCGTGCACATGATGCACCCTTGCGATTAGATTAGATCTAAGTCGTGCACAAGATGCATCCTTCTCGATTAGATTAGATCTAGATCGAACCAACTCTAAATGTCTAACCGTGCCGTGATACCTATCACTACCTCGATCACATGTATTGTTGAATCTGCCAAAGCAGAGCAATACATATTATCTTGGTAGGGTACGGAGGGACAATCTTGGTCCCGCCTATCAACGCATGGGTGAATACAAACTCAATTAGATTGAGTATTCCTAGTTACTCGGTTGGATCGAGTCAACTATAGGCATTATTCCAACAGTTGGAAAGATAGGTCAATATCACATCTATATTAACTCTCGGGCGTATTAGCCAAAGCTAACTCGAGTTTTAATATAAATGCGGATATTGATTCTATAAATAAGAGTTGCATAGAGATGTAATTGGTAATCGTTACCTACCGATCATACTAAGCCTTGGGCATATTAGCCAAAGCTAACTCAAGGGTTAGTATGATGTGGATCTTGTCCCACAAGAATTATAGAATTCAGTGGGAGCATCATTTAATTAAAGGCCTAATTAAATGATTTTAAAAGAATATGATATTTATTTCTGCAAATTTTTCTGTTGTAGATAACCATGACGTCAAATACGAACACTTTCTCCCTGCGATCTGTCCTTGAGAAGGACAAGCTCAACGGAGCGAATTTCCTGGACTGGTACAGGAACTTGAGAATAGTTCTCATCCGTGAGCGTAAACAGTACGTCTGGAGCAACCTATTCCCGAGGCTCCTCCTGCCAATGCCACAAGATGCTTATAAGAAGCATCAAGACGACGCATTAGATGTGTCTGTCTAATGCTCGCAACCATGAACTCGGAGCTCTGAAGCAACATGAGTTGATGGGCGCTACGATATGGTTGAGCATCTTCGCCAACTATATCGTGGACAAGCGAGGCATGAGAGATTTGAGATCTCGAAGGCAAGATGTCAGACGGGGCTCCTGTAGGTCCTTATGTACTCAAGATGATTGGGTACATAGAGAATCTACAAAGACTGGGTTCCCACTTGGCCAAGAGTGCCACCGACTTGATCTTGCAGTCCTTGCCAGATAGCTATAGTCAATTCGTTCTGAACTATAACATGAACGAGATTGACAAGCCACCGCCCGAGCTACTTAGTATGTTACGAACTGCTGAGATTAACCTTAAGTCCATTCTGATGGTTCGAAGCACAAGGGCAAGGGCAAGCCCAAAGGTAAGGGAAAGTCCCAAACCAAGGGCAAAGGCAAGGCACTGAAACCCAAAGGAGGGGTCGCCAAGGATGCTACCTGCTTCCACTGCGGTCAGACCGGGCACTGGAAGAGGAACTGCAAAGTATACTTGGAGGATCAAGAAGAAGCGAAGTGAGACTTCCACTTCAGGTATATATGTTATAGAAGTCAATCTATCTATTTCTACATCATGGGTATTAGATACCGGATGTGCTTCTCACATTTGTAGGCGCTGAGAAATAGCAGAGCATTGGCAAAGGGCGAGGTGGACCTACGAGTAGGCAATGGAGCACGGGTTGCTGCTGTTGCTATAGGAACTTATCAGCTATCTCTGCCCTTTGGGCTTGTACTAGATTTAGATGATTGTTGTTATGTGCCTGCTCTTACTAAGAACATAGTTTCAGTTTCTTGTTTAGACAAGAAAGGATACTCTTTTATAATAAAAGACAAATGTTGTTCTGTTTATTTAAAAGATATGTTTTATTATAGTGCACCACTAATAAACGGACTCTATATTCTAGACCTTGAGAGCCCTATCTATAACATTAGTACAAAGAGGTTCAAGTCAAATGACATGAACCAAACTTATCTCTGGCACTGTCGCTTAAATGACAAGCGCTTATCCCAGCTCCATAAGGATGGTTTGCTCGACTCATTTGATTTTGAATCATATGAGATATGCGAGTCATGCCTACGAGGCAAGATGACCAAGACGCCCTTTAGTGGGCATAGCGAGAGAGCAACTGATTTGTTAGGACTCATACATAGTGATGTATGTGGCCCTTTCAATGTTGCTGCTAGAGGCGGTTATAGGTACTTCATCACATTTACTGATGATTTCAGTAGATACGGTTATGTGTACTTGATGACACATAAGTCTGAATCCTTTGAAAAGTTCAAAGAATTCAAGAATGAAGTACAGAACCAGCTTGGCAAGAGTATTAAGGTACTTCGATCAGATCGAGGTGGTGAATACTTAAGCCATGAGTTTCGTGACTACTTAGCTGAGTGTGGGATTTTATCTCAACTCACTCCTCCTGGAACACCACAGTGTAATGGTGTATCCAAAAGGAAGAATCGTACCTTATTAGATATGGTACGATCTATGATGAGTCACACAGATCTTCCGACATATCTATGGGGATATGCTCTAGACACGGCAGCCGTGATAAAGACATCATATAGGATATGGACTGGGAGAGATGCCCAGGTGTCTTTCATGAGGATTTGGGGTTGTGAGGCTTATGTTCGACGTCAAGTCTCAGACAAGTTAGGACCCAAATCTGACAAGTGCTATTTTATTGGATATCCCAAGGAAACTAAAGGATATTACTTCTATATTCCTAGTCAGCACAAGCTAGTTGTGGCAAAGAATGGGGTCTTTCTAGAAAGGGACTTTGTTTCTAGAAAGACTAGTGGGAGCACGTTCGATCTTAAAGAAGTCAAGATGCGAACAATAGCATTGATGCCTCGATGGAAATTGAACTGGAACCACAAAGTGTTGTGGATGATGTTGTTCCACAAGGAGTTGAGGAACAACAACCAGTTCAAGTAGACATACCTCTTCGCAGGTCTGATAGGGTACGTCGTCAGCCTGAGAGATACTCATTTCTCTTGTCTGACCATGATGACATTGTGCTCATAGAGGATTAGCCTACCACCTATCAAGAAGCTGTGATGAGACCAGATTCTGAGAAATGGCTAGAAGCCATGAGATCCGAGATAGAATCCATGTACACCAACCAAGTATGGACTTTGGTTGATCCACCTGAAGGGGTAAAACTCATTGGGTGCAAGTGGGTCTTTAAGAGAAAGACTGACATGGATGGACTTATTTATAAAGGTCGCTTGGTAGCTAAAGGTTTCAAGTAGATTCATGGTATTGACTATGATGAAACCTTTTCTCCAGTGGCGATGTTTAAGTCCATTCGGATCATGCTTGCTATTGCAGCCTACCATGACTATGAGATATGGCAGATGGATGTCAAAACCGCGTTTCTGAATGGAAACCTACTCGAGGATGTTTTTGTAGATCCACAGCATACTAGCAGAGTATGCAAGCTGCATAGGTCCATTTATGGACTAAAGCAAGCTTCTCGGAGCTGGAATCTTCGATTTGATGATGCGATCAAACAGTTTGGTTTCATCAAGAACGAAGATGAGCCTTGTGTCTACAAGAAGGTTGTAGGGGACATAGTTGTCTTCCTCATATTATATGTGGATGACATACTACTCATTGGGAAGGACATCCCTATGCTTCAATCTGTCAAGACCTGGCTAGGGAGTTGCTTCTCAATGAAGGACTTAGGTGAGGCATCCCGCATTCTAGGGATACAGATCTATAGAGATAGATCTAAGAGATTGTTTGGCCTAAGTCAGAGTACATATATTGACAAGGTACTGCCATGCAGAACTCCAAGAAGGGATTTCTGCCGATGTCACATGGCGTGAGTCTTTCGAAGACTCAAGGTCCCACTTCTAGAGAGGAGAGAGACCGCATGGATCAGATCCCTTATGCCTCAGCCATAGGATCGATCTTGTACGCCATGCTGTGTACTCGACCTGATGTCTCATATGCTTTGAGCATGACGAGCAGATACCAGTCAGATCCAGGTGAAAGCCACTGGATAGCGGTCAAGAATATTCTTAAGTACTTACGAAGGACGAAAGAATATTTCTTGATATATGGAGGCAATGATGAGCTAACTGTAAAGGGTTATAGTGATGCCAGCTTTCAGACCGATCAGGATGATTACCGATCGCAGTCAGGGTTCGTATTTTGCATTAATGGTGGTGCTGTCAGCAGGAAGAGTTCGAAGCAGGATACAGTAGCTGATTCTACAATGAGTATATTCTGCATCGAGGCAAAGGCGATTTGGATCATAGTTCATCATCAACTTGGGTGGTTCCTAGCATCGCTGACCCAGTTGAGCTCTATTGTGACAACAATGGAGCTATAACACATGCGAAGGAACCTCGCTCAGACCAAGCACATACTACGGCGCTTCCATCTCATTCGAGAGATTATCGATAGAGGAGATGTGAAGATTTGCAGAGTACCTACAGAGGCTAACATCGCAGATCCCTTGACCAAGGCTTTGGCATAGAGGAAGCATGATGGTCACACTAGGTCTTTAGGCCTTAGAGCCTATACTGATTGGCACTAGTGCTAGTGGGAGATTGTTAGTTAAAGCCCTAGAGCCAATCATTTGATGATTGTATGGACTCATGTATATCATATTCTTGTATATTAATAAAGGCATTTGTTTGGTTATTATACTTATTTATATTAGTGCCAAATAGACTAAGTATAATAGCGTCCTTGAGTAGAAGGTTCATACCTATATCAATCGATTAGTTGAATCGATAGTGAGATGATATAGGAAACACTACTCTAAATCATTCCTAGTCGAGTATTAACATTCAGGGACAATGTTAATACAATAAGACTAGCATGTAGGTCAGCTCGATGACTTGATCTCACAAGTCATGGATATAGAGATATCAAGCAGACACATGGGTATGCATTAGAGAATGTATACTGAATGACCCGCCATGAGAAAGTATCATGGATCGTTATATGAGTGTCATATACTTTCTCATGTGGCTATTAGTATGACTATTAGTCCTTAGACCTGAAGTCACCATGGATCCCTACATAAGGAGTTATGTACTTTAGTTTCGTCAAACGTCACCCGTAACTAGGTGGACTATAAAGGCGATTACTGGGTATGTAATGAATTTTGCAGAGGGATGTGAGTGATGTAGATGGGATCTATCCCTCCCATATGACGGGAGTGACATCGCTATTCTTGATAGAGTGAGACCACTAAGCGCATGGCCATGCCCAAATGAGTCAACATTAGATGTTGAGCTCATTTGATCGAGTGAGTCTACTTGGAGTTCAAGATTTAGATTGATTAGAGGATGACACGGTCTATGCCTCACATTGATCAATCTAGATGTCTAGGATAGAAGGACACTTGTCATTATTTTGTGAGTAGTTACAATTGGTAGTCACAAGGTGATGTCGGATCTCGACATTCTTGTAACTTGGGTAGTAATGATGTGTTGCTAGATACCGCTCATTACTTATGCTCCTAAATGGGTTTAGGGCATTGCCAACGTTACAAGAACCTATTGGGTCACACACTTAGGACAATTAGATGGAGATTAGGTTCATATGATGAACCAAGAGGATTAGATTCATTTGATGAATCAAATTGGATTAAGAGTAATCCTAATTGGGCTAACTTGAGTTCGACTCAAGTTGATTCATGTGTTAAATGAGTCTAATTTAGATTTTGACTCATTGAATCAATTTAATTTAATGAATTAGATTCATTATATTAAGTTGGCTCGAATCAGATGGTTGGATTAGATCCACCATGGTAGAGATTGAGTCAAGTTTGACTTGACTTGAGAAGGAAGACCAAAGGTCAATTTTGACTTGACCTTTTGCCACTTCATTGGTGAGTTGGCATTAGGTGGACCAATAATGATGTTCCACATCATCATGGGTGCCACCTCATGGAAGTTACAAAGCCACTCTCTTAATGGTTTCATATTAATTGCAATTAATGCAATTAATGTGAATTTTGAAAGTGGCCGGCCACTTGTTTTGTGAATGAGAATTTGATTTTTCATTCATGTGTTGCATCTTCTTCCTCCTTCTTCTCAAGCTCTCCCTCTCCCTCTCCTCCTTACTTGGCCGAACCTTACCAAGGTGCTAGCACACCTTTGTGTGAGGTTTTCTCCACCTAAGTTGTCCGTGTGGATACTTCTAGAGGACCGGCGCTTGACGGTCTTGAGATCCGGCAACACCTTGGAAGAGCGGGATTCGCGTAGGGCGCGCATCAAGGGTAAACACTTTTTCCTCATAGATCTAAGTAGTAGATCAGTTTTTGAACTCGTACAAGAAATAGTTTTTCGAATTTTTATACGAATCTTTGCACGGATCTACGGCTTTGGGTCCTTCGGGGTTTCCGCGACGCGAAAAAGCGGGTAGGGGTACTGCCCCTAACCCCGCAAGGGGATTTGCTCCGCGATTGCACCCGAAATCGCTAAAAACGAACCCGCCGGGAAGATTTTTCCGAAACGGCAATGTCTCGGCCCAAATCGTTTTGGGACAGCGGGTTTAGGTGCTGTTGGATCGCAAAGGAACCCTCGCGATGGTTAGATCGCGGGTAGGGGCGCTGCCCCTGGGGATCCGTTCCGCGATTGCGCCCGAAACCGCTAAACGGGACCGCCGGGAAATTTTACTCGTAAAAATTTTTAAAATTAATTTTAAAATTATAGAAAATTATGAAAATATATAATTTTGGATTATATATTAAATTTGTGATAGTCATGGCCCAAAGACCCAATTTGATTGGACAATGTGTTGTAATTCATAATACGGCCTGCGTGCCGTTATGTGATGTGCGTGCTTGTAATTTTATTTTATTTTCGCGACCTGCGTGTCATGCCTCTCTCTTATATTCTGGTTGTAAATTAGATTTAGACTCGAATGTAACTCGAGTTTCAAATTGTAATGTACAAATTGGAGCCGTGGAGGGTCCACACGAGACGGAGTTCCGAGGCGGGCATGAGCAACATAAGGTGGTCAAAGGGAGGAGCTTGGAGAAGCTGTTGACCCTAGGTTGACCATTCGATCTTCTCATTGGCTTGAGAAGATCGTAGTAGGGCCATGACTAAATCACAAATAGATTAATTAATTAATTGTTATGTATTTGATGCATGTTTAATAATTAATTAATTAATTAGTGCCTTAACGATTAGATTAGATCTAAGTCGTGCACATGATGCACCCTTGCGATTAGATTAGATCTAAGTCATGCACAAGATGCATCATTCTTGATTAGATTAGATCTAGATTGAACCAACTCTAAAATGCCTAACCGTGCCGTGATACCTATCACTACCTCGATCACATGTATTGCTGAATCTGCCAAAGCAGAGCAATACATATTATCTTGGTAGGGTACGGAGGGACAATATTGGTCCCGCCTATCAACGCATGGGTGAATACAAACTCAATTAGATTGAGTATTCCTAGTGACTCGGTTGGATCGAGTCAACTATAGGCATTCTTCCAACGGTTGGAAAAGATAGGTCAAAATCACATCTACATTAACTCTCGGGCGTATTAGCCAAAGCTAACTCGAGTTTTAATATAAATGCGGATATTGATTTTATAAACAAGAGTTGCATAGAGATGTAATTGGTAATCGTTACCTACCGATCATACTAAGCCTTGGGCGTATTAGCCAAAGCTAACTCAAGGCTAGTATGATGTGGATCTTGTCCCACAAGAATTATAGAATTCAGTGGGAGCATCATTTAATTAAAGGCCTAATTAAATGATTTTTAAAAAATATGATATTTATTTCTGTAAATTTTCTGTTGTAGATAACCATGACGTCGAACACGAATTCCTTCTCCCTGCGATCTGTCCTTGAGAAGGACAAGCTCAACGGAGCGAATTTCCTGGACTGGTACAGGAACTTGAGAATAGTTCTCACCCAGGAACAGTACGTTCTAGAGCAGCCCATTCCGGAGGCTCCTCCCGCCAATGCCACGAAAGCAGACAAAGATGCTTACAAGAAGCATCAAGATGACGATTAGATGTGTCTTGTCTAATGCTTGCGACCATGAACTCCGAGCTGAAGCAACACGAGTTGATGGGCGCTACGATATGGTTGAGCATCTTCGCCAACTATATCGGGGACAAGCGAGCATGAGAGATTTGAGATCTCTAAGGCATTGTTTCAGTGGACGGGGCTCCCGTAGGTCCTTATGTACTCAAGATGATTGGGTACATAGAAAACCTAAAAAGTTGGGATTCAAGAGTGGCCATCGACTTAATCTTGCAATCCTTGCGGATAGCTATAGTCAATTCGTTCTCAACTATAACATGAACGAGATTGACAAGCCACCGCCCGAGTTCGTTAGAACTGCTGAGATTAACCTTGAGAAGGTTAAGCCCATTCGATGGTCCAAGCACAAGGGCAAGGGCAAGCCCAAAGGTAGAAAGTCCCAAACCAAGGGCAAAGGCAAGAAGCCTAAAGGAGGGTCGCCAAGGATGCTACCTGCTGGCACTGGAAGAGGAACTGCAAGGTATACTTGGAGGATCTTAAGAAAAGCAAGTGAGACTTCCACTTCAGGTATATATGTTATGGAAGTCAATCTATCTATTTCTACATCATGGGTATTAGATATTGGATGTGCTTCTCACATTTGTACTGAGGCGCTGAGAAATAGCAGAGCATTGGCAAAGGCGAGGTGGACCTACGAGTAGGCAATGGAGCACGGGTTCTTGTTGTTGCTGTAGGAACTTATCGCCTATCTCTGCCTCTCGGCTTGTACTAAATTTAGATGATTGTTGTTATGTACTGCTCTTACTAAGAACATAGTTTTCTTGTTTAGACAAGAAAGGATACTCTTTTATAATAAAAGACAAATGTTGTTCTGTTTATTTAAAAGATATGTTCTATTGTAGTGCACCACTAATAAACGGACTCTATATTCTAGACCTTGAGAGCCCTATCTATAACATTAGTACCAAGAGGTTCAAGTCAAATGACATGAACCAAACTTATCTCTGGCACTGTCGCTTAGGTCATATAAATGACAAGCGTTTATCCCAGCTCTATAAGGATGGTTTGCTAGACTCATTTGATTTTGAATCATATGAGATATGCGAGTCATGCCTACGAGGCAAGATGACCAAGACTCCTTTTAGTGGGCACAGCGAGAGAGCGACTGATTTGTTAGGACTCATACATAGTGATGTATGTAGCCCTTTCAATGTCGCTGCTAGAGGCGGTTATAGATATTTCATCACATTTACTGATGACTTCAGTAGATATGGTTATGTGTACTTGATGACACATAAGTCCGAATCCTTTGAAAAGTTCAAAGAATTCAAGAATGAAGTACAGAACCAGCTTGACAAGAGTATTAAAATACTTCGATCAGATCGAGGTGGCGAATACTTAAGTCATGAGTTCCGTGACTACTTAGCTGAGTGTGAGATTTTATCTCAACTCACTCCTCCTGGAACACCACAGTGGAATGGTGTATCCGAAAGGAGGAATCGTACCTTATTAGATATGGTACGATCTATGATGAGTCACACAGATCTTCCGACATATCTAAGGGGATATGCTCTAGACACGGCAGCTTTCATACTCAACCGAGTTTCATCCAAGGTCGTGATAAAGACACCATATAGGATATGGACTGGGAGAGATGCCCAGGTGTCTTTCATGAGGATTTGGGGTTGTGAGGCTTATGTTAGACGTCAAGTCTCAGACAAATTAGGACCCAAATCCGACAAGTGCTATTTCATCGGATATCCCAAGGAAACTAAGGGATATTACTTCTACATTCCCAGTCAGCACAAGGTAGTTGTGGCAAAGACTGGGGTCTTTCTAGAAAGGGACTTTGTTTCTAGAAAGACTAGTGGGAGCATGTTCGATCTTGAAGAAGTTCAAGATGCGAATACTAGCACTGAAGCCTCGATGGAAGTTGAACTGGAGCCACAAAGTGTTGTGGATGATGTTGTTCCACAAGGAGTTGAGGAACAACAACCAGTTCAAGTAGACATACCTCTTCGCAGGTCTGATAGGGTACGTCGTCAGCCTGAGAGATACTCATTTCTCTTGTCTGACCATGATGACATTGTGCTCATAGAGGATGAGCCTACCACCTATCAAGAAGCTGTGATGAGACCAGATTCCGAGAAATGGCTAGAAGCCATGAGATCCGAAATGGATTCCATGTACACCAACCAAGTATGGACTTTGGTTGATCCACCTGAAGGGGTAAAACCCATTGGGTGTAAGTGGGTCTTTAAGAGAAAGACTGACATGGATGGACTTATCTATAAGGGTCGCTTGGTAGCTAAAGGTTTCAAGCAGATTCATGGTATTGACTATGATGAAACCTTTTCTCCAGTAGCGATGTTTAAGTCTATTCGGATCATGCTTGCTATTGCAGCCTACCATGACTATGAGATATGGTAGATGGATGTCAAAACTGCGTTTCTGAATGGAAACCTGCTGGAGGATGTGTACATGACACAACCTGAGGGTTTTGTAGATCCACAACATACTAGCTGAGTATGCAAGCTGCATAGGTCCATTTATGGACTAAAGCAAGCTTCTCGAAGCTTGAATCTTTGATTCGATGATGCAATCAAATAGTTTGGTTTAATCAAGAACGAAGATGAGCCTTGTGTCTACAAGAAGGTTGTAGGGAATATAGTTGTCTTCCTCATATTGTTTGTGGATGGCATACTACTCATTGGGAAGGACATCCCTTTGCTTCAGTCTGTCAAGACCTGGCTAGGGAGTTGCTTCTCAATGAAGGACTTAGGTGTGGCATCTCGCATTCTAGGGATACAGATCTATAGAGATAGATCTAAGAGATTTCTTGGCCTAAGTCAGAGTACATACATTGACAAGGTACTCCTTCGGTTTGCCATGCAGAACTCCAAGAAGGGATTTCTGCCGATGTCACATGGCGTGAGTCTTTCGAAGACTCAAGGTCCCTCGTCTAGAGAGGAGAGAGACCGCATGGATCAGATCCCTTATGCCTCAGCCATAGGATCTATCATGTACGCCATGCTATGTACTCGACCTGATGTCTCGTATGCTTTGAGCATGACGAGCAAATACCAGTCAGATCCAGGTGAAAGTCACTGATAGCGGTCAAGAATATTCTTAAGTACTTACGAAGGACTAAAGAATATTTCTTGATATATGGAGGCAATGATGAGCTAACCGTAAAGGGTTACAGTGATCCCAGCTTTCAGACCGATCGGGATGATTACCGATCGCAATCGTGGTTCGTATTTTGCATTAATGGTGGTGCTGTGGCGGGAAGAGTTCGAGCAGACGATGGCTGATTCTACAAAGTGAGTACATTGCTGCATCGAGGCGAAAGGAGGCGATTTGGATCCATAAGTTCATCACCGAACTTGGGGTGGTTCTAGCATCGTTGACCCGATTGAGCTCTATTGTGACAACAATGGAGCTATAGGCGAAGGAACCTCGCTCACACCAACGGACCAAGCACATACGCTTCCATTTCATTCGAGAGATTATCGATAGAGGAGATGTGAAGATTTGCAGAGTACCTACTGAGGCTAACATCGCAGATCCCTTGACCAAGGCTTTGGCACAGAGGAAGCATGATGGTCACACTAGGTCTTTAGGCCTTAGAGCCTATACTGATTGGCACTAGTGCTAGTGGGAGATTGTTAGTTAGAGCCCTAGAGCCAATCATTTGATGATTGTATGGACTCATGTATATCATATTCTTGTATATTAATAAAGGCATTTGTTTGGTTATTATACTTATTTGTATTAGTGCCAAATAGACTAACTATAATAGCGTCCTTGAGTAGAAGGTTCATACCTATATCAATCGATTAGTTGAATCGATAGTGAGATGATATAGGGAACACTACTCTAAATTATTCCTAGTCGAGTATTAACATTCAGGGACAATGTTAATGCAATAAGACTAGCATGTAGGTCAGCTCGATGACTTGATCTCACAAGTCATGGATATAGAGATATCAAGCAGACACATGGTTATACATTGGAGAATGTATACTGAATGACCCGCCATGAGAAAGTATCATGGATCGTTATATGAGTGTCATATACTTTCTCATGTGGCTATTAGTATGACTATTAGTCCTTAGACCTGAAGTCACCATGGATCCCTACATAAGGAGTTATGTACTTTGGTTTCGTCAAACGTCACCCGTAACTGGGTGGACTATAAAGGCGATTACTGGGTATATAACGAATTATGTAGAGGGATGTGAGTGATGTAGATGGGATCTATCCCTCCCATATGACGGGAGTAACATCGGTATTCTTGATAGAGTGAGACCACTAAGTGCATGGCCATGCCCAAATGAGTCAACATTAGATGTTGAGCTCATTTGATCGAGTGAGTCTACTTGGAGTTCAAGATTTAGATTGATTAGAGGATGACACGGTCTATGCCTCATATTAATCAATCTAGATGTCTAGGATAGAAGGACACTTGTCATTATTTTGTGAGTAGTCACAATGGTAGTCACAAGGTGATGTCGGATCTCGACATTCTTGTAACTTGGGTAGTAATGATGTGTTGCTAGATACCGCTCATTACTTATGCTCCTAAATGGGTTTAGGGCATTGCCAACGTTACAAGAACCTATAGGGTCACACACTTAGGACAATTAGATGGAGATTAGGTTCATATGATGAACCAAGAGGATTAGATTCATTTGATGAATCAAATTGGATTAAGAGTAATCCTAATTGGGCTAACTTGAGTTCGACTCAAGTTGATTCATGTATTTAATGAGTCTAATTTAGATTATGACTTATTAAATCAATTTAATTTAATGAATTAGATTCATTATATTAAATTGGCTCGAATCAAATGGTTGGATTAGATCAACCATGGTAGAGATTGAGTCAAGTTTGACTTGACTAGAGAAGGAAGACCAATGGTCAATTTTGACTTGACCTTTTTGCCACCTCATTGGTGAGTTGGCATTAGGTGGACCAATGATGATATTCCACATCATCATGGATGCCACATCATGGAAGTTACAAAGCCATTTTCTTTTTAACTTCACATTAATTGCATTTAATGGGGAGTTACACTAGAAGAAAGTGGCCGGCCACTTTGTGAATGAATGTGAATTCATTTTTTCATTCAAGTGTGGTGATTCTTCCTCCTTCTTCCTCTCAAGCTCTCCCTCTCCCTGTCCTCCTTGCTTGGCCGAATCTCACCAAGGTGCTAGCACACCTTTACGTGAGGTTTTCTCCACCTACGTGTCCGTGTGGATACTTCTAGAGGACCGGCGCTTGACGGTCTAGAGATCCGGCAACTCCTTGGACGAGCGGGATAAGCGAAAGGCACGCTTCGAAGGTATAACCCTTATCTAGTGTATGTTGGATCGAGACGCGCTAGAGGGGGGGTGAATAGCTCTCGCGGCTATTTCGTTCGATTCGTAAAACTATCGGAGTAAAATACGCAGCGGAAAATGTAAATAAACACAAACACAGAGACACGGTCGTTTACTTCGTTCGGAGCCTAAGGCAACTCCTACTCAAAGGCCCGCGATCCTTGATCGCTTCCGGTGGGCAACAACTATAAGCTCGATAAAAGATTACAAGTTGAAGTACAATAAACGACAGTAAATAATTATACCAACGACAAAGAAATGAAGATTCGGAGCTCCTGGTCGTCGGGCACAAGTAGCAGCACTTCGGAACGTCGTTTGGAGCAGCACGTAGCACTTGAATCACTTGGAAGAAGATAATTGAAGCTGCTGGTCGAGACCCCTTATAAAGGGGGTTCAAGGCGCCTTATACTGTTCACCAAGGCGCCTTGAACGAGCCGAGTCACCCGCGTGGATCAGCACTGACCTGGTCGAACTCTATCTGGTTTAAGGCGCCTTCAGCCTATCCAAGGCGCCTTCAACCTCCGGTCCAAGGCGCCTTGAACTCCATTCAAGGCGCCTCCAGTCTTCTGTACTGGCCTTTTCGCTCACACCCGAGGCGCCTCCAAGCTCCATGGAGGCGCCTCACACTGTTCATCCGAGGACTTGGTCCCTACAAGATATGTTAATCCCAAAATACCTCCTGCAAAGACAAAGTTAGCACAAAAACAATGATATAACTATTGAAATATTTAGGTCTCTTAGCGTCGAGTCGACTTGAGGTTTCTCACAAACCTAGGTCGACCAGCCTCTGTTCCCTCTACGGGAAGCGTCCTCACCTACTCCACTCGGGAGATTTACCTGTTGCCAGTGCGATCCTCAGCATTCGATGCTTCCGGACTTTCTGCTGAACATCCGCTTCACCGGCCAGTTTAGACTTTCACCTGGTTCGTGACACCAGGACTTTCCACCTAGGGTTACCACCCCCTAGGACTTTTGCCTGAAGCCATCGACCTGCCAAGACTTTCCGCATAAGGTTACCACCCCCTATGACCTAGGGTTACCACCCCCTAGGGTTTTACCTTGCCTAACCGCAGTTAGGACTTTCCTGAAACACTCAGCAAAAGCTGTCAGATAACAAAGCACCTTAACTTTGAATCCTTTGCCATTATCAAAACTTAGGTTCGATCGTCGGATGTTTCCCGCACTAACAGTGTAGATCTAAAGGTTTTTACAAACTCGTACAAGAAAAGGTTTTTCGAAAAGTTTTTGTTTACGAATATTTGCACGGATCTACGGCTTTGGGTGACTCGGGGTTTCCGCGACGCGAAAAAGCGGTTTTCGCGGCCCGAAGAACCTAACAGACGAGCCCTTGATCCTTCGGTGGATCAATCCCCGACAATCTCCGGCTAGCTCTTACTCCTTCTCGGTTGAGTACAACCTCTGACAAGGTTCTCTTCCTCTTACAAGATGAACTTAGGTTTAGGAGGAAGAGAGTAGGTTTGGAAGCTTTGGGCAATGACAAGGAGTGATTCAACAATAATCAGTAAACTCCTTCAAGCCCCAAAGCCTCCTATAAATAAGAGGAGAGAGTTGATCATCATATCAACTCATCTCAGCACCAGTCGACTGACAAAACCATCAGTCAACTGGTGTTACCGTTAGAAATAGCCAACGACTACTTTGCAGCACCAACGGTTGGCCAACGGTCAATTACCAGTCGACTGCCAAAACATTCAGTCGACTGGTGCAGTCGACTGCTAAAACATTCAGTCGACTGATCCATACTGACCGAATGAACAGAATCATTCTGTTCGCGCCTAGTCGACTGCGCGGTCGACTACACCAGTCGACTGCTAAAACATGCAGTCGACTGCTACATTATTGCTACAGTAATGCTACAGTACTGCTACAGTAAACCCCTAAAATTCAGCTTTTAATCCGAGTATAATTTCTCATGCACTCGCACTCTCACCCTTACGACTCATTTGACACTTCCTTTGCAGCTTTAACTTCTTGCCTTCAAGCCTACTTCCTTTGGCTCTCGTCCCTCGGATGCATTCAAGCTCGCGGCTCGTCCCCAATGTCATCCTTCACGTATGCCTCGAAGTCACTTCCCTCGGCCCTTGTCCTCGCTGACTTGTCCATGGTCCCTCGGATGCTCCATCCTTCACCGGACCCGAAGCCATCAACTTGAGTCGCATGTGTATCCTGCAAACCTGCACAACTCAAATACACATATCAAATACAAGGGTGAACATAACTTAAACTCTTTGACACACACATCAAAACTATGATCGTACCGATCAAACCAGGTCGATTGCACCAACAGATACTCATGAGGGTATTATGGTCAACCATCATCCAACGACTTACAATAAAGACGATTCAGGTTATCCAAGCAAAAGGAGCCATGAGATCATCATAGAAAATGAAGCTAAAGGAAGGGGTCAGAAAAAGTAAATGGTGCAATGTACGAGGGTCATCATGAGGCATGGTTGCCTCGGAAAAGAACGCCACTGTAGTACGAATCCTTTGAGATCTTTGCATGCTTCCTCTCTCTCTCCTGCCTTTGCCTGTTCTCTCTCGCCTTTACCTATTAAGTTGAAAGGGTGAACCCAGTTAGGGAGTCAACTCGGGACACTAGGCGATCGGAGGCCCTGGGCAAGGGCACTACTCAGAACACCCGCATGGTCAAAACAAATCCTTGGTAGGGGAACAAGTAGGTCTTGGTGGGGAGCATACTAAAATAAAGAATTCTTAAGACAGAGGTAGTTATATATAGATTTCCTAAGTCTTAAGTAATCTCAGACAAAAGCAGATATGAACGTCTGCCTATGAAAATTTTAACATCAAGGTCAGGGGTCTGAAGGAGGTACAACATCCGGGGGAGGTACAGAAGAAGCCAAGAAGTCATCATCAGCAGTGAAGGAAGGGAAGGCTCCATTGGGAAGCTCGTGATAGATCGTTTGGAGCGATAGAGGGGGGGGGGGGTGAATATCGCGCGTTTAAAACTTTTTCTTTTAACCTTTTCAAACCAAAGTCGTGCAGCGGAAATAAGAAAAAGACACAATTCGGTTACTTCGTTCGGAGCCTAGCTCGACTCCTACTCGAAGGCCCGCGGTCCTTGACGCACCGATGGGCAAAGCTGTAACGACCCACCATTCTACACTACTACTACTCTCTAAAGGTGACCGTTACTTGACTACTAACTCTACTTAACCGGTATGATTAAAAATCATATGGAAACCCTACCGAAAAATTTCGGCAGCATCTCCCCTGTACCGGTGACCCCAAACTGGGATACATAACATGTATACATCAGCCACAGGCGGCTGGAACATTTATATATTAATCAACCACGCAGTAATAATGACCAACAACTAAAAAAAACTATTCTAGCAATAGTAAACAGATAGAACTCCAACGATAGGACATAACAAGCTACAAGTGCGGAATAACTCAATTACAATCTCAACTTCATAATAACATAAACTAAAACTCTAAACAGGTAGGTCCGGAAAATTCGCTAGCGAACTCTGGATCTCTCCATAGTCCTGGCATCACACACACTGTCACAGCATCTCCTTGTCGCCTTCCTTCTTATACTTTTCCTTTTCCTTTATCTGCAGTAGGAGGAAAATAGTATCTATAAGCTAAAAGCTTAGTGAGCGCTATCCTACTCACAAAAACTCGATATGCATGTATATAAATAAAAACATGCTAAAACTGAATGCTAACATGTAAAGCTACTCATGCTCATAAATAGCAAAGAAACTAACTGAAAAGCTAACATGTAAAGATAATCATGCTCATAAATAGCAAAGGAATCTAACTAACTGAAATACTAAACATGTATAGCAAATCATGCTCATAAACCAATAAAGGAATCATACTAACTGAAATACTAAACATGTATAGCTAATCATAGAACTATCATGTGTATCAATAAGAAACTGAATTGATACCTAAGCTAAACTAATTAATGCTAACCTGAGTCTAACTTGTATTCACATAACTAATTTGTGAAGTTTTGAAAACTATTTACATAATAGATTAAAATAATAATCAACTTCTCTTGGGCCCGGCATTGTACCACTTTGCGCGCATTCTTAATAAGAATCGAGGTAGCTAATCCCGAAACTACTAAGATACTTCTAGGCCTTGTGCCTAGGGGCAACTTGGAGCCCATCCCTTGGACCTTGTGTCCGGTACATGCCCTTTAAAAGTAAAATACTTATTATCTTATTTACTTCTTCTTTAAATGCCTTGGCATTTTAATAAGCACCTTGTGTGCCAAAATCCTTAAAGTCTTGACTTTGGGATATACTTAAGGCCTTGGCCTTTTTCTTTCCTTTCTTTATCTTTCTTATTCTTTTCTAATATTTCTAAAAGAATACTTCTTTAAAAGGAACTGAAATGTTTAAGCAAATTCTAACTTTGAAAGGCTTAAACCAAAAATCTGCCCACTATGCTAATAAAATTCTGCATATTAAGCTTACTAAAATCTGCACACTTAACAACAATCTGCATTCTATAAGCTTACAAAATCTGCACTTTATACTTATAAAATCTGCACTATACTAAGCTTAATAAAATCTGCACACTTATAAAATCTGCATACTTATAAAAACAATCTCATCCTATAATCATCTCTCACATGGTTCGGTCAGATCCAATGTTAAATGATGGACCACTAGTTAGCCATCCAATGCCAGTTACACTGTCTTCATCTCTATTAAAGAGTAGGCTCGAAAACTACAGCTCTAGCTACAGTCGACACCCCCACTCATTTCTCTATCCCTCTTAACTAATGGAGATAATTTCACTAATTCCTAGCACGTACTTTGAGCCATCTACTTTAGAACTTCTGAACACATATCTGATAACAACAATCCTTTATTTAGTATCACATCACCGGCATCTACTATCAGTGTCATGCTTGCAAGGGCCCTCTCGCACTCATAAAAGACATTGGGTAGGACCATATTGCTTCATCATTATCACTTTCCCCCTATAAACCTGAATTAAACAGTAAGCTCAAAAGATACAATTCGTGCCCCTTTCACAGCACATATCACGGCAAAGAAAGCCTAAACTCAAATACTATACATATATATGTATCAATTCTGCTCAACATAGTAACAAAGAACCTAAATCCCTTCAAGCTTCTGATTATTTAATCATGCTACTATAGATGAAGACTAGCAACTCAATCCTGCTCACGGCAGTAACATGGAACATGGAATCCAAAAATGGTATGCTAACTATAAGTTATATTCCTAGCAACTCAATTCTGTACCCTATGTTCCGATTCTGTGAACACAAATTCCACTTCAAGGAAACCATGAGAACATCAAGATCGAAACCTTTCATCCAATTCAAGAATTTCTCACGGCAGCAACTCAAGAAAAACAAACCACATGCTAAGCAAACAAAACTATCTCCTTTCTTTGAGATTCTCGGCAGCAACTTCAACAGAAGGCAAAACTTCGGGAACAAAGAAAGGAATCAAGGAATAAACCTCGGAGCTCCGGAATCAAAGAAGGAAACAAGAATCCGAAAGCAAAGCAAAGAAGAAAAACGAAATCGCGGAACTACTCCTACTGCAGGTGAGTAGCAACTCACTTGTTTCCTTGGACTTACAACCGAGAAGATGGCTGCTAAGGTTTCGGATAGGTGAAGGTCTCGGCGTCTCCTTCAGGTCCTCGTGCTCTCCACGACGAGAAGATCACAGTTGGGTGAAGACCGGCCGGAGAGAGCCCTTTTTCAAGCGCCGGAGACGAAACCCTAACACGGCTCTGTTTCGCCCGAGCAGAAGAGTCGCGCCGTCGCGTGAGAAGAAGAAAAGGGTTTTCGGCTCGGGAGAAAAGGAATTAGATCCTTTTAAAACTAGGGTTTCGATTATAACTATAGATTATATATATGTCGCTGCATATTTGATTAACACCGACCGCTAGCGCAGCTGGTCAGTTGGGTTTTGCTCGAAGCCACAGGTCTCGGCTTCGAACCCTCAGCCGCGCACTTTTAATTCCAATTTATTTTAAACGTTCCAACTATAGCTTAAATATATTTCGCTACATACCTGGTTAACAAAACCCGCGTAGCTCAGCTGGTTGGGCCGGTTTCTGCTTGGGCCGAGGAGCTGGGTTCGAACCCTTGCTTCTACAAACTTATTTTTCTTCTCTTTTATTTTATTTGTTCCGACTATAGCTTAAATCTATTTCTCTCCATATAAGGTTAACAAAAACCGTGTAGCCCAGCTGGTTAGGTCGGTTTTGCTTGGGTCAGTCCGACCCGAGGTCGTGGGTTCGAATCTCACCTTCAACGTTTTTTTTTAAAACTTCTTTCTTTTTGTAACCCTACTAAACGACCTCCAAAAATTACGTAAAAATACTCTAAAAATTCCTAAAAATCTCTAGAATATTTTAAAAGTATTTCCAAATATTTTTATGGACTTTTAGAACTTGAAATAAGGAAAATTGGGTCGTTACAAAAGCACTATAATCATTCTTTCCGAAATCCTCGGAAAGAAGTGAATCGTACAATGGAGCAAGATAGTAACACCCTACTATCTTGCTTAAATAAAAGTACAAAGCAAGCTTTAATTAAATTATACCAACAATGAATTGCAGATGAAGCTTAGGTCGGCACTCCGAACGATGTTGCTTACTGAGCTGACGAAGATGAGTAGTGTGAACAGCTTGCAGAGTAGCACAAGAATTGATCAGAAATTTCTCTATCGCCTCTGACTTCGAGCCTCAATTTATAGGCCTTTGGCGTTCGGTCGACCGATCCCACTGTTCGGTCGACCGAACCCGCTCCCTCCTTCCTTCTTGGCCGAAGTCTGAAGCTGGCTCGGAAATCTGCATTAACTGATCTTTAATGGTTCGGTCGACCGAACCATCTTTTCAATCGACCGAACAGGCCTTTTCCTTGTTCGTCAAAATCTGCCAGAGATCTTCTTTTAATGTTGTTTAATGCTGATTGGATCAGTCGATCGATCAGCCTTTTTCCCATTTATGCTAATCGCTGCTGATGAGCTATCCAGTGCTGAGTCTCCATGGTTCGGTCAACCGATCCTCTGGTTTGGTCGACCGATCAAGCTTTGACCGGACTGAACTCTGTTTTGCATGATCTGAACTGATCTCTGGTCTGAGTCAAGCTGGTTCGGTCGACCGATCCTCCTGTTCGGTCGACCTATCAGGCCAAACCTGCAAAACAGAGTTAAACAATATTCCTGCAAAATAAAGGTTTGAACAGTAATAATATATTATGCATGAGTAATATTAGATAGTAGAACAATCTTGATCTCAACCTGGAAACCTTCCCGGTTTCTTCAGTTGGATCTGGGACCTTAGGTTGTTCCCTTCGGGAACTCGATCTCACTATCGCTCCTCCAGTTACTTACCTCAACTTACCTGCCAAACATAGTCCTCCAGACCTGTTTGGACTTTTTCCTGCTCAGTGTCTGATTGCCTAATCCACTAAGACTTTTCCTGCAATATTACATTAGCCAACAGTAATAATAGTAATACAAAATACAATGATAAACCTAAACCTAGATTTACCGAGATCCGATGGTCCGGTCGACCGTGCGCGGTCGACCGAAAACCATCCGATCAACCTTGCTTGGAGTTCACTCTTCCAAGACTTCTCGTTACCTAAGGTTACCACCCCTTAGGAATTTCTCCACTTGGCTTCACTCACCAAGACTCAGTATTCGGCTACCCAGGGATCAAGTCCTCCAGACCTATCCACTTGGCTTCCACGATATACCGAGATTTCCCTTACCTAGCCTACAACTAGGACACAGTATTCGGCTACCCAGGGATCAAGTCCTCCAGACCTATCCACCTGGCTTCCACTATATACCGAGATTTCTCTCCTTGCCTATGTTAGCTAGAGCCCTAGAGCCAATCATTTGATGATTGTATTATGGACTTATTGTATCATATTCTATATATAAATAAAGGCATTTGGTTTTTGGTTATTATACTTACTTATATTGGTGCCAAATAAACTAAATATAATAACGTCCTTGAGTAGAAATGTTCTTACCTATATTAATCGATTGGTTGAATCGATAGTGAGATGATATAGGGAACACTACTCTTGATCATTTCTAGTCGAGTATTAACATTCAGGGACAATGTTAATGCAATAAGACTAGCATGTAGGTCAACTCGATGACTTGATCTCACAAGTCATGGATATAGAGATATCAAGTTGACACATGGGTATGCATTAGAGAATGTATACTGAATGACCCGCCATGCTAAGTCAGATCCCTTATGCTTCAGCCATAGGATCGATCATGTACGCCATGCTATGTACTCGACCTGATGTCTCGTATGCTTTGAGCATGACAAGCAGATACCAGTCAGATCCAGGTGAAAGTCACTGGATAGCGATCAAGAATATTCTTAAGTACTTAAGAAGGACTAAAGAATATTTTTTGATATATAGAGGCGATGATGAGCTAGCTTTAAAGGGTTACAGTGATGCTAGCTTCTAGACCGACCAGGATGATTATCGATCGCAGTCAGGGTTCATGTTTTGCATAAATGGTGGTACTGTGAGCTGGAAGAGTTCGAAGCAGGACATAGTAGCTGATTCTACGACAGAGGCCGAGTATATTGCTGCATCAAAGGCAGCAAAGGAGGCAGTTTGGATTCGTAAGTTCGTCACTGAACTTGGGGTGGTTCCTAGCATTGTTGACCCTATTGAGCTCTATTGTGACAACAATGGAGCTATAGCACAGGTGAAGGAACCTCGCTCACACCAGCGGACCAAATACATACTACGGCGCTTTCATCTCATTCGAGAGATTATCGAGAGAGGAGATGTGAAGATTTGCAGAGTACTCACAGAGGCTAACATCGCAGATCCCTTGACCAAGGCTTTGGCACAGAGGAAGCATGATTGTCACACTAGGTCATTGGGGCTTAGAGCCTACACTGATTGGCACTAGTGCTAGTGGGAGATTGTTAGCTAGAGCCCTAGAGCCAATCATTTGATGATTGTATTATGGACTTGTTGTATCATATTCTATATATAAATAAAGGCATTTGGTTTTTGGTTATTATACTTACTTGTATTGGTGCCAAATAAACTAAGTATAATAACGTCCTTGAGTAGAAAGGTTCTTACTTATATCAATCGATTGGTTGAATCGATAGTGAGATGATATAGGGAACACTACTCTTAATCATTCCTAGTCGAGTATTAACATTCAGGGACAATGTTAATACAATAAGACTAGCATGTAGGTCAACTCGATGACTTGATCTCACAAGTCATGGATATAGAGATATCAAGTTGACACATGGGTATGCATTAGAGAATGTATACTGAATGACCCGCCATGAGAAAGTATCATGGATCGTTATATGAGTGTCATATACTTTGTCATGTGGCTATTAGTATGACTACTAGTCCTTAGACCTGAAGTCACCATGGTTCCCTACATAAGGAGTTATGTACTTTAGTTTCGTCAAACGTCACCCGTAACTGGGTGGACTATAAAGGCGATTACTGGGTATGTAACAAATTATGCGGAGGGATGTGAGTGATGTAGATGGGATCTATCCATCCTATATGACGGGAGTGACATCGATATTCTTGATAGAGTGAGATCACGAAGTGCATGGCCATGTCCAAATGAGTCAATATGAGATATTGAGCTCATTTGATTGAGTGAGTCTACTTGGAGTTCAAGATTTAGATTGGTCAGAGGATGACACAGTCTATGCCTCACATTGATCAATCTAGATGTCTAGGATAGAAGGACACTTGTCATATATTGTGAGGAGTCACAATTAGTAGTCACAAGGTGATGTTGGATCTCAACATTCTTGTAACTTGGGTAGTAATGATGTATTGCTAGATACCGCTCATTACTTATGCTTCTAAATGAGTTTAGGGGCATTGTCAACGTTACAAGAACCTATTGGGTCACACACAAAGAACAAGTGGATGGAGATTAGGTTCATATGATGAACCAAGAGAATTAGATTCATGTGATGAATCAAAATGGATTAAGAGTAATCCTAATTGGGCTAATTGAGTTGGACTCAAGTTGATTCATGTGTTCAATGAGTCTAATTTAGATTATGACTCATTGCATCAATTTAATTAAATGAATTAGATTCATTATATTAAATTGGCTTGAATTAAATGGTTGGATTAGATCAACCATAAAAGAGATTAAGTCAAGTTTGACTTGACTTGAGAGGAAGAGGAAGGGTCAAGTTTGACTTGACTTTATGCCACATCATTTGTGACTTGGCATTAGGAGAACTAATGATGGTGTGCCACATCATCACATGTGCCACCTCATGTAGGTTACAACTATTCTCTTTTATGGCCTCCACATTAATTGTGATTAATGTGAAGGGGGTTACACCACTTGATGGAAAAAGAGAAGTTTTCTTTTGGTGAGCAACTCTCATTCAAGTGATCTTCCTCCTCCTAAGCTCTCTTCTTTCTCCTTCTCTTCTCTTGGTCGTGGGTTTCAAGCAAGGGAGAAGAAAGGAGAGTGAATCTAATCCAAGAAGAAAGGTTAGTGAAAGTCACATAGAGATTTTAGAGGAGTGTGTTCTCTTCTTTTCTTTTCTTCTTCTTCCAATCCCATCCGAGAGCATCAAGAAGTGCTAGCACACTTGTGGTGTTTTCTTCTCCATCCTTGTGTGTTAGAGAACACATCTTGTTCATGTGGATACTTCTAGAGAGTTGTCTACTTTGACAACTAGAGATCCGACATCTCCTTGGACAAGCGGGACTCGCGAAGGGCACGCATCGAAGGTATAAGATTTTCTCCATGTAGATCTAAGTGTAGATCTAGGTAAACTCGTACTCGTAGTTTTTCCAAAAAAATTTCTTTGCACGGATCCGTTGGCTATGGAGTTTCAGGGTTTTCGCGATGCGAAAAAGCGGTTTTCGCGGCCCGAAAAACCCAACAATAGACTCCAACTAGGACTTCCCTTGCCTTGCCTACAACTAGGACTTCCCTAAATCAAGCTCCATACTTAAACATACTTAAACATATTTGTCACACATTAAAACCTTGGAGGTCAATTGCACCAACAATCTTCCCCTTTTTTATGTTTGACAAATATATTTAAGTTAGATCATTTTAAAAAGATTTAGATTTCTAACTTAAACCCTTCTTCTCCCCCTTTTTGTCATACAACAAAAAGAACTCTTCATAAATGGCTTTAATTGCTAAGGATCCCTAAGTTTTGCACCAACAATGATGGAATACTTTTAAACATTTTCAAGATTTTCCTAAGGTATTGCCTCGCCCTTTTGAAAGATAATAATAAGATGTATTTTTGGGTTTTCAAAAATGATTCATAGATATTTTGAAAAAGCATCAGTCCATGATTTGAGTAAATGTCAAATATTTTTAAAGAATGCACTAAGTAATGTCTTTCAGGAATATATTCAAAAATAGTTGAAAATAGTGTTTTCAAGCTTTCAAAGATTATTTCAAAGTTGGGTTCAAAATATTTTCAAGTAAATTTCAAGGAAAAAAATTTTATTTTCAAGGAACTATTTTTTAAACTATGTTTTTTCAAAAAGTTTTCAAAAACTATGAGTTTGAAGAATATGATTTTGAGTTAAACTTTTGTAAGAAATTTTTCAAAAATATTTCAATACCAGAATTCTTTAAATAAGTTTGTAAGAGTAATTTTAAAAAAATATTTGATTAAGAGATTTTAAAGGTAATTTCAAAAAGATTTGTAAAGAGATATTATCAAGTATTTTTCAAAGAGTATTTTGAAACATTTTTCAAAATATGTTTTCAAAAGCTTGATTTATAAAAAATATGTCTTTCAATCAAGTCTCTCCCCCTTAACCAGACACTCTTGTTAGATATCCTTGTTACCCACAAGGAAGATATTCCTAGATGTGTCTAAGGGTGGGTCATGGTTTACTTAAAGATCTAAAGACTTAGTTGGTGAATAATAATAATTTATATATAATATACCCAATCAATCATCAATCAAGATTTGAAAAATATTTCATAAGAAAATAGATTTATAAGTTTTCAAAATCCTTTTTAAGAAAATATTTTAAATTGTAACTTTCTTAGCATCTCACCCATTCTAAATTTTCAAGTATGGTAATCCTATAATTTTATGAGATGACTTTATTGATTTTGAGTTTGTTGAAATTGAATTTTAGTTGAACTTCCATTATGTTAAGTTAATTTTGGGTTAAATGAATTATTAGGATTAATGGTAATATTATTAATGTTTAGTTTAGAGATTTTAAAGTTATTAGCTAATTAAGGATTAAAAAGTTGATTAATTATTGCATATTAAGTGTCACAATTAATAGTTAGGAATATTTTAGAATTAGTTTTGAAAATTTAATTATGTTTAAGGGTAAAGTATTTATTTGTTGATTAAAGTTAAGATTTCAACTTGATATTTATTAAGAATTAATTAAGTGTATTAAATTAATTTAATTAAGTTAAATTAATTTTAAAATAATCTTAATTAAGTTTTTAAAATAATTTTAATTAAGTTTTAAAATAATTTTAATTAAGTTTTAAAATAATTTAGTTTTAAAATAATTTAGTTTTAAAATAATTATTAATTAAGTTTTAAAATTTTAAAATAATTATTAATTAGGTTTTAAAATTTTAAAATAATTATTAATTAAGTTTTAAAATTTTAAAATAATTATTAATTAAGTTTTAAAATAATTTACTTTTAAAATAATTATTAATTAAGTTTAAAATAATTTTTAAAATAAGTTTTTTAAAAAGTTTGAATTTAATTAGGTTTGAATTAAGTTGGGTTTGAATTAAGTTTGAATTTAATTGGGTTTGAATTAAATTAGGTTTGAATTAAGTTAGGTTTGAATTAAGTTTGAATTAAATTAGGTTTGAATTAAGTTAAGTTTGAATTAAGTTTGAATTTGATTGAGTTTGAATTAAATTAGGTTTGAATTAAGTTTGAATTAAGTTTGAATTTAATTGGGCTTGAATTAAACTAGGTTTGAATTAAGTTTGAATTTAATTAGGTTTGAATTAAGTTTGAATTTAATTGGGTTTGAATTAAATTAGGTTTGAATTAAGTTAAGTTTGAATTAAGTTTGAATTAAAGTTTGAATTTAATTGGGTTTGAATTAAATTAGGTTTGAATTAAGTTAGGTTTGAATTAAGTTTGAATTAAATTTTGAATTTAATTGGGTTTGAATTAAATTACGTTTGAATTAAGTTAGGTTTGAATTAAAGTTTTAATTTAATTATTTGAGAAAGGTTATTGAACCCATGTGGCCTACTTGTGTATCATTAGACCACTTGCTGAAGACTTTCCAAACTGTTCCCGCCCAAAAAACTTAATACTAAATTGTGGTCTAACTAGCCCATGTTTGACTGGGGTAGCTTCGGTCAGATCCACTAAGTCTAGTGCACGAGATAGAATTCCATATTCAGCCTAGACATGCCTTCGACAAAATTTCCTTAACGTACTATCATCTCAATCCATTCTGGTGCTATGTTGTTAGGGTTTGGTAAACCTTTTTAATCTAACCATTCTAAATTAAGAAAAGATGCATAACATGTTATACAACAGTTAAGTATGCATGATCATGACAATTTAAACAAGTCATGCATAATACAAATTGTTTGTGTTGTTGTTGTTGTTTAATATTATTGCTTTATTATTATTATTATTATTATCAATATTGATTGGTTTCATAATTAAAGGATACATGATTATAATGAAAGTTTTGATTTAGATTTGGTTTTGATTTATAACTTAAATCTAGATTTTGTGAGTTGATAAAATTATTAATAATGTTTTCTAATTTATTAATTTTATTTTTCAAAACATTATTTTGTTTTTCTAATTTTCTAAACTTTGTTTTATAGTTTAGTTTCTTATTTTTATTTAAATTTTTAGTTAGGTTATGTTTATTGTTAGTTAATTTTAGATAATTATTATTTTCATTCAAATTATCTTGAATATATAAATTTTGATTCACTGGATCTGGGTCTTGATTAAGTTTTTTGTTAATTTGGTCAATTTTAGTTATATTTGAATTAATTAAGTTTTTATTAGTTAGATTATTTTTGTTAAGTAATTTTAATGTTGGATTTTCATGCATTTTTAATTTCATATTACAATTCAAACAAGAAGAATCTAAAACATGCAAATTTTCATATAATTTAAATTTATTTACCATACTAGCTCCCCCTGAATCTTTGGGTCTTCTCTCCGGGCATTGAGATTTGTAGTGTCCCATCTTTTTGCACTTGAAACATTCGATGTGGTCCTTCCTTTTCCGGATTCTAGGTTTCGGTTCCTCCTTTGCCTCCGGTTGTGCAGATCGACTCATCGGGCATTTATTTTTGTAGTGTCCTTTTTCTCTGCAACTAAAACATGTTATGTGTTCTTTAAATCTTGAATTTAAAATATTACCTTTTGAATCCTCATTAGGATTCTCCCCCTTGACCATTGCCATTTCGAATCCAGGCTCGAGTATTTGGTCGGACTCGGGTTCAGATCCATCAGCCTCCTCCTTAGCCACTAGTGCGATGAAGTTGATTTGGTCTAGATCTGGTTCTAAGGATAGCTCTCCAGATTCGGATTCAAGTTCGAACTCATTTTCTCCTTGATCTTCTGGCCTCAACAAAGTCTCGTGAAGCTCGATCAATTTGGTCCACATCTCAAATGCGTTCTTGTAATCTTCTAATTGACACAAAACATTATTAGGCAAAACACTAATTAAAATACTATTACCCTTGTGTTTGCTTTTGAGTTTTGAGAAAGTTGTCTCAGTGCGATCCAGTTGTCGAAATCGTTGCTTCCAATGAAGCATTCCATCATTTTGCTCTAGGAATTGAAGTAGACTTGATCATACGGAGGAGGGTCGTAGATATTTTTTCCTTCTTGATATGATATCGACATTCTTGCAAGAAAAGATTTAAAAAATATTTCCAAGACTTTTGTCTTGGGATTAGTAGTGCTTGAAAGATAAAGATACGAAGAAAAATTAATATACTAAAAGAAAAGAAAAAAGTTTTAAAAATGCTGTGGAAAACGGTTAAGTTATTTCAGAGCAAACGAAGCTCTGATACCAATTGATAGATCGTTTGAGCGATAGAGGGGGGGTGAATATCGCGCGTCTAAAACTTTTTCTTTTAACCTTTTGAAACCAAAGTCGTGCAGCGGAAATAAGAAAAAGACACAATTCGGTTACTTCGTTCGGAGCCTAGCTCGACTCCTACTCGAAGGCCCGCGGTCCTTGACCGCACCAATGGGCAAAGCACTATAATCCTTCTTTCCAAAATCCTCGGAAAGAAGTGAATCGTACAATGGAGCAAGATAGTAACACTCTACTATCTTGCTTAAATAAAAGTACAAAGCAAGTTTTAATTAAATTATACCGACAATGAATTGCAGATGAAGCTTAGGTCGGGACTCCGGATGATGTTGCTTGCTGAGCTGACGAAGATGAGTAGCGTGAGCAACTTGCAGAGTAGCACAAGAATTGATCAGAAAGTTCTCTATCGCCTCTGACTTCGAGCCTCAATTTATAGGCCTTTGGCGTTCGGTCGACCGATCCCACTGTTCGGTCGACCGATCCCACTGTTCGGTCGACCGATCCCGCTCCCTCCTTCCTTCTTGGACAAAGTTTGAAGCTGGCTCGGAAATCTGTATTAACTGATCTTTAATGGTTCGGTCGACCGAACAGGCCTTTTCCTTGTTCGTCGAAATCTGCCAGAGATCTTCTTTTAATATTGTTTAATGCTGATTGGATCGGTCGACCGGTCCTCCGGTTCGGTCGACCGATCAGCCTTTTTCCCATTTCTGCTGATCGCTGTTGATGAACTGTCCAGTGCTGAGTCTCCATGGTTCGGTCGACTGATCCTCTGGTTCGGTCGACCGATCAAGCTTTGATCGGGCTGAACTCTATTTTGCCTGATCTGAACTGATCTCTGGTCTGAGTCAAGCTGGTTCGGTCGAACGATCCTCCTGTTCGGTCGACCTATCAGGCCAAACCTACAAAATAGAGTTAAACAATATTCCTGCAAAACAAAGGTTAGAACAGTAATAATATATTATGCATGAGTAATATTAGACAGTAGAACTGTCTTGATCTCAACTTGGAAACCTTCCCAGTTTCTTCAGTTGGATCATCGACCTTAGGTTGTTCCCTTCGAGAACTCGACCTCACTGTCGCTCCTCCAGTTGCTTACCTCAACTTACCTACCAAACATAGTCCTCCAGACCTATTTGGACTTTTGCCTGCTCAGTGTCTGATCGCCTGATCCACTAATACTTTTCCTGCAATACTACATTAGCCAACAGTAATAATAGTAATATAGAATACAATGATAAACCTAAACCTAAATTTATCGAGATCCGCTGGTCCGGTCGACCGTGCGCGATCGACCGGAAACCATCTGATCAACCTTGCTTGGAGTTCACTCTTCCAAGACTTCTCGTTACCTAAGGTTACCACCCCCTAGGATTTTCTCCACTTGGCTTCATTCACCAAGACTCAATATTCGGCTACCCAGGGATCAAGTCCTCCAGACCTATCCACCTGGCTTCTACGATAAATCGAGATTTCCCTTACCTAGCCTACAACTAGGACTCAGTATTCGGCTACCCAGGGATCAGGTCCTCCAAACCTATCCACCTGGCTTCCACGATATACCGAGATTTCTCTCCTTGCCTAGCCTCCAACTAGGACTTCCCTTGTCTAGCCTACAACTAGGACTTCCCTAAATCAAGCTTCATACTTAAACATACTTAAACATATTTGTCGGACATTAAAACCTTGGAGGTCGATTGCACCAACAGCTCGTTCACAAGGCGAGTCCTATCTAGGAAATTATTTGAGGGGGCAGAGCAAAGAAGGCCTTGCTTAAACAATTGGCGTACAGCGCCCACGCCCCCATGGCATATCATCGAGTTAATTAAGTCACCTATTTTCTTCCTGAAGAGTGGAGATCTAACGTATGTGAGTCTATAGGCTCTAAGGCAATCAGTTTTGCCCAACCGGTATTCCACCAGCTCAACCTTTATCTTATCCGCATCCGCCAAAGCTAGCGCCCTCTCCTGTTTAAGGGTGGAAGCATCCTCCTTGGCCTTGAGAAGATCCGCTTGGAGGGGCTTGATGGTGGCTTGGTCAATGTCCCACTGAACCTTGAGAGCCTTTGCTCAGTCGATACTTGCAGCCAGGTCTGCTTGGGCAACTCCCAGGTCTTTTTGCAAGACCTTATAAGACTCCTGAAGCATCTTTAGATCTGTAGAGAGAGTTGTCATGTAACGACCCAATTTTCCCTATTTCGAGTCCTAAAAGACCTTATTAAAATTTAGAAATGCTTTCGAAAAATTCTAGAGATTTTTAGAAATTTTTAGAGTATTTTTATGGAATTTTTGGAGGTCGTTTGGTATTTTTACCAAAAGAAAGAAGTTGTGACAAAAAAAATGTTGAAGCCGGGTTTTGAACCCAAGACCGGTATTCCACCAGCTCAACCTTTATCTTATCCGCATCCGCCAAAGCTAGCGCCCTCTCCTGTTTAAGGGTGGAAGCATCCTCCTTGGCCTTGAGAAGATCCGCTTGGAGGGGCTTGATGGTGGCTTGGTCAATGTCCCACTGAACCTTGAGAGCCTTTGCTCAGTCGATACTTGCAGCCAGGTCTGCTTGGGCATCTCCCTGGTCTTTTTGCAAGACCTTATAAGACTCCTGAAGCATCTTTAGATCTGTAGAGAGAGTTGTCATGTAACGACCCAATTTTCCCTATTTCGAGTCCTAAAAGACCTTATTAAAATTTAGAAATGCTTTCGAAAAATTCTAGAGATTTTTAGAAATTTTTAGAGTATTTTTATGGAATTTTTGGAGGTCGTTTGGTATTTTTACCAAAAGAAAGAAGTTGTGACAAAAAAAATGTTGAAGCCGGGTTTTGAACCCAAGACCGGTATTCCACCAGCTCAACCTTTATCTTATCCGCATCCGCCAAAGCTAGCGCCCTCTCCTGTTTAAGGGTGGAAGCATCCTCCTTGGCCTTGAGAAGATCCGCTTGGAGGGGCTTGATGGTGGCTTGGTCAATGTCCCACTGAACCTTGAGAGCCTTTGCTCAGTCGATACTTGCAGCCAGGTCTGCTTGGGCAACTCCCAGGTCTTTTTGCAAGACCTTATAAGACTCCTGAAGCATCTTTAGATCTGTAGAGAGAGTTGTCATGTAACTACCCAATTTTCCCTATTTCGAGTCCTAAAAGACCTTATTAAAATTTAGAAATGCTTTCGAAAAATTCTAGAGATTTTTAGAAATTTTTAGAGTATTTTTATGGAATTTTTGGAGGTCGTTTGGTATTTTTACCAAAAGAAAGAAGTTGTGACAAAAAAAATGTTGAAGCCGGGTTTTGAACCCAAGACCCCGGACCCGAATCCGGACATAGCCAACCAACTGGTCTGGAAACGTTTTGTTAATAATAAATGAGATGAAATGTATATGATGTAGAACATGGTAATGGAGAATAATAAGAAGGAAAATAAGTTGAAGAAGCTGGGTTTCGAACCGAGCTCCTCGACCCGAGCAAAACTCGGCCCGACCAACCGAGCTGTGCTCGATTTGTTAACTAGATAGGAGAACAATTATATTTAAGCATAAGTTGGAATATTTAAAATAAATTGGAAAAAAAGGTGCGCGGCTAAGGGATTCGAACCCGAGACCTTCGGGAATGTTTCTTTTCCAACGAACCAACTGCGCCAGCAGACTTTGTCAATTTAGAAAGGAACAAAATATATTTAAGTAGTACTAGTTAACAGAAACTTTAGGGTATTAAAAGGAAGAACTTAGGGATTAATCACAAAACCTAAATTCTTCCTCCCCTTTCTCTCGGCGACGGCGTTTTCTCTCGGGCGAAAAACGCAGCGAGCTTGAGGGCGTCTCCGGCGGCCGACCAAGGCTCGATTCCAAGAGATTTCTTCGCCCTCTCGATCCTCTCGACAAGGAGAACTCGAAGACACGAGGAAGAGGCCGAGATCGTGAGTTTCTCCGAAGCCCTAGAAGCTATCTTGCTTGGTTGTAAGTCCAAGAACCGAAGGTGAGTTGCTTCTCACCTGCAGTAGGAGTTGTTCCAAGTTTTAAGTTGATTCCGTGTTTTCGGATTGTATTTTATGGCATTCATGTTGTTGCCGAAGCTTTGCATTCTTTTATTGTTTTCTTGCCGTGGCACAAGATGTGGGAAGTGATGGCTGAAGCATGTTTTTAGGAATTGGAAGCTTGAAGGGAAGTGGATAGATTTAAGATTTTTGATTGCTTTGTTGCTAACCTGTTGAAGTGTGTTTAGAGCTTAGAACAACATGTTTTAAGGAGCTTTTGATTCCAGGTCATGTTTACCCTTTTTGTTGAGGCATACGATTCTTAGATTCTTGGTTACTGCTGTGAGCATGAAGTGGTCTTCATCTATAGTAGCAAGTTTTCTTTAAAGGATTTTATTACCCTAAGTAAATCCTAAAATCTGTGTGCATGTGAAACCTAGGTATCCTGTTAAAACTTGTTGAGGCTTAAGAGCAGTTTTGAGATTTTGATTCTCCTTCTTTACTGTAGTAGTTTGCTATAGAGATTTTGGTTGCTCTATGGAAACCGAATTCCATTAAGTTTAGTTAAGGAGGTTCAATTGCAATTATGTGTTGAATAGTTTCTTATTAACAACATGCATGTGTAGAACCTTCCTTATTCAAAGAATATGAACAACCTAGCATTTAGTAAGCATGAACAGCCTTAAAATTAGCCTTGCGGATTTAGTTTCCTTGCATATTAATAAGCACTAAACATCCCTTTATTTTGAGTAGATGGTTTTAGAAGTTTGTTAGTTTAACAAGCATGAATAGACTCTTATTATGTTGGTATGAATAACATTTTAGTTAGATGTTCCTTGGAGTTCAAGTTTCTAGTTTTAGACTTCCTTGCTTTAACAAACAGAATTGTTTTGTTTCCTTTTTAAGCAAATGCATATTTTAGTTTTGTTCCTTGCTATTTCCAGTAAGCATGAAATGGGTAATCATATTTGGATCCTTAGTATGTTTAGCATTTTTAGTCTTGGATCCCTATGCTCAACGAACATGAACAGCTTAAGCTTAAAGTATGCATAGTTAATTCTTTTTTTTTAGCAATTCAATATCTATTTCTTGAGCATTTTACAAGTATGAACAGCACCTTGTAGCATTTCAGATTTAGTACTTATTGTTGATTTAGTAGCATGAGCAGCCCTGCCATTTTAAAGTATTAGTTTAACATAAGCAGTTTTAGTTTTCATTACTGTTTAGTATTTCCTGATGAAGCATGATATTCTGTTAATTCCATGCAGCAACGATTCCTTTATTTTCTAGATTCTATTGCATGCCTAGTAGTTGAATTGGTTTTACTTTCACAGCATGCTTAAGTTGTTCTAGTTTCCTATTTGCTATTGGAATAAAAGAAAACCTAAGAAAGAAAAGAAAAGTTAAGTAAGAAGGAAGAAAGAAAAGAAAAGTTAAGTAAGAAGGAAGAAAGAAAGAAGAAGAAAGTAAAAGATAGAAATTAAAAGATTAATTTCTAACACAAGGATACAAGAAATGAAATAAGTTCCAAGCTTAGAATAAATAAGAATGGTTAGTTTTCTTTGATTCTAAGTTTACATTGTTAGTTTCTTGTTATCCTGCTTGATACTGAGTATGATTTGTATTCTGTTCATTTTCTGTATACCATGAGCACATGGAGATAGCTTTATTATTTCAGTTTCAGCACTTATGCATTTCATTTATGCATTTCGAGTTTTGTGAGATAGATTAGTACTTACTAAGCGTTTTCGCTTATAGATCTTGTTTTCTTTCCTCCTACTGCAGATAAAGGAAAAGCTAAGATATGAAGGGAGGCGACAGGATGGTGGTGATGATGGATGTGTGTGGTGACTGAACTATGGAGAGGTCCAGAGGGGACTAGCAAGACTTATTTATTTAGAGTTTATGTCTAGTTTATTTTCCTTATTTCTGTTATGAAATTATGAGTTTATGATTGAGTTTGATGTGCATTGTAGCTTATTATGCTTCATTCTGGGAGCTTGAGTTTAGTTCATGTTGCTAGATTAGTTTTTGATTATGATATGATTTATTACTACGTGGATGTGAATAAATTGTGATCCAGCCGCATGTGGCTGTGTATATATCTTGTGTATTATAGTTTTGGTCACCGGTACAGGGGAGATTCTGCCGAAATTTTTCGGTAGGAATTTCTCTAAACCGTGATAAATCTAAGTGTCGCTAATAATAGCATAAGTGACACTAGTAAGTAGAGTAGGAGTTAGGTAATGGTCGCCCTTAGAGAGTAGTAGTAAGAAGGGTGGTCGTTACAGTTGGTATCAGAGCCAAGTTCCCATTCTCCAGCATCACACATCAGCATCATCCTTGCCGTCTTCAAGTAAGAAAGTACTTAAGTTTTCCTTTCATGCTTTCTTTATTATTTGCAGTATAGAGTATCTGTTTATATGCGCTTAAGTAAGAAGAAGTTTCTTGTTTAATTTTCCTATGTTTTGATACATATGCTTAGGAAGAATAGAGACATTTTTAGTTTTATTTCTCTTATATACATATGCATAAGTATGTTTAGAAAGGGTAGAGAAGATATCTAGTCTTTTTTTTGGCATAACTAGATGTCAAGATAGAGGATAAGACAGTAGAGAGTCAGAAGCCCCAGTTAAGTAATTAGAACTAGAAAGATAATGATAACAAGAAAGCGATACACCCAGAACAGTTTTCAGGACTAGATATGGACACTACAAATTTATAGTCATGTCATTTGGTGTGACTAATGCACCTATGGTCTCCAGAGACTTTATAACAGGCCTTCCAAGGACCACTGATGGGTATGGTGCGATATGAATGATAGAGGACCGAGAAGTTAAGAGACTAAGGAACAAAGAGTACCGTTAGTGAAAGTCATTTAGAACCAGGAGCACGAGGAAGTTACTTAGGAGCGTGAGGAAAGTATGAGATAGAAATGCCCAGATTTATTCTAAGTTCGAGGACGAACTTTTTATAAGGGAGGGAGAATTGTAACGACCCAATTTTCCCTATTTCGAGTCCTAAAAGACCTTATTAAAATTTAGAAATGCTTTAGAAAAATTCTAGAGATTTTTAGAAATTTTTAGAGTATTTTTATGGAATTTTTGGAGGTCGTTTGGTATTTTTACCAAAAGAAAGAAGTTGTGACAAAAAAATGTTGAAGCCGGGTTTTGAACCCAAGACCCCGGACCCGAATCCGGACTTAGCCAACCAACTGGTCGGGAAACGTTTTGTTAATAATAAATGAGATGAAATGTATATGATGTAGAACATGGTAATGGAGAATAATAAGAAGGAAAATAAGTTGAAGAAGCTGGGTTTCGAACCGAGCTCCTCGGCCCGAGCAAAACTCGGCCCGACCAACCGAGCTGTGCTCGATTTGTTAACTAGATAGGAGAACAATTATATTTAAGCATGAGTTGGAATATTTAAAATAAATTGGAAAAAAAGGTGCGCGGCTAAGGGATTCAAACCCGAGACCTTCGGGAATGTTTCTTTTCCAACGAACCAACTGCGCCAGCAGACTTTGTCAATTTAGAAAGGAACAAAATATATTTAAGTAGTACTAGTTAACAGAAACTTTAGGGTATTAAAAGGAAGAACTTAGGGATTAATCACAAAACCTAAATTCTTCCTCCCCTTTCTCTCGGCGACGGCGTTTTCTCTCGGGCGAAAAACGCAGCGAGCTTGAGGGCGTCTCCGGCGGCCGACCAAGGCTCGATTCCAAGAGATTTCTTCGCCCTCTCGATCCTCTCGACAAGGAGAACTCGAAGACACGAGGAAGAGGCCGAGATCGTGAGTTTCTCCGAAGCCCTAGAAGCTATCTTGCTCGGTTGTAAGTCCAAGAACCGAAGGTAAGTCGCTACTCACCTGCAGTAAGAGTATTCCGAGATTTCATCTTGTGATGTGTCCTGGATTTCTGTTTTATTCGAGTTTTTCCTGAGGAATCGTGTTTTTGAATCTGTACTCTGGATGGATTTGATCGATACTTATTTAGATTCTTCCTTATGTTTCCAGAAGTTCGGGACATTGCTAGAGGATTAGCTTATTAAGAGTTTGGTTTTATTTTATGATAGTATTGTCGAGACTTAGCTAGGGGATCATTCTTGGGTCAGGATTGAAAGATAGATGAATTTGGTGCTATATGTTGGTTTCTGATTCACTGATAGGTTCCCGTAGGACAAGTTAGAAAGGTTGGGTTGATACTTTAATCTTACAGAATTCAAAGTTGATGGTGTTGTGGGAATTATGAGCACAGATTTGGGTTATTAGGATTTTCTTTATGAACATGTTTATGCTGGAGGTAGTTCCTAGTCCACTAGATACTCAAGATTTCCGGATGTATGTTTCAGTTTTATGATCACTAAAACGAATGGCTATATGTAGCAATTTGGCCCCTTTTATCTTCTTTACCGTGGCACTGAACAGGAGAAGGGTTGGTGTTCGGTTTGGTTGCAATGGGAATGAATAAGTTTGATTGTGGAACGATCCAGTTAGATCATTAGTAGTATAATTAGATGTGCAGTAAGCTTAACTTGAATATGCAGAATTTTAATGCGGCTTAGATCTCCTTGTAGTGCAGAATTTTAATGTGCAGATTTTATTAAGTATTAGTGTGCAGATTTTTATAAGCATTAGTGCAGAATTTTGTTAGCTTAATATGCGGAATTTTGATTGAGTTAGTAGGCAGATTTGATTAAGCTTATAGTGCAGAATTTTGTTAAGCTTAGTATGCAGATTTTAGAGAAGCTTAGTGAGCAGATTTGATTAAGCTTGTATGCAGAAATTGTGTAGCATAGAATGCAGATTTTTGATAAGCTTGGTATGCAGATTTTAGATAAGCTTAATATGCAGATTTCTGTTTAAACCTGTATGCAGATTTTGTTTAAGCATTGCAGTGTTAGAATTATTTAAACATTTCAGTTCTTAAAGAAGCATTCTTTTATTAGAAGTATTGACAAGTATAAGCAAGATAAAGAAAAGAAAGAAAAAGGCCAAGGCCTTAAGTAGATCCCAAAGTCAAGACTTTAGGGATTTTGGCACACAAGGTGCTAAAGAAAATGCCGAGGCATTATATAGAAGTATTAAAAGATAACAAGTATTTTACTTTTATCAGTGGCACTGTACTGGACTCTCTGTCCTTGGGCTGGGCTCCCATAGTCGTCCCTAGGTTTAGATAACCTAGTAGTAACGGCTCGGCCGACGGTCGACGGTCGACGACCATAGGGTCGCCAAATGGGCCGCCAAATGGGCCGTCGAATGGGTCGGGTCGTTACAAAAGAAAAAGCACAGTTGCCGGGCCCAAGAAGAAGATGATTATTATTTTGAAGTATTATAAGTATAAGTTTTTGAAAGTTTTACATAAGTTTAAAGAATAAGTCTTTAAACAAGTGAAATAAGATTCAGAAGGTGTTTAGAGTTCAATAAGCTTAGTTCTTTATGCTAGCATGATTGTATAGATTTACTTTATATGTTTAGCCCTTCAGTATGTTTCTTTCACTAGTAGATGAGCATGAGTAGATTTCCTTTTGAGCATTTAGATTTAGCATGTTTTTATTTATATACATGCATATCGAGTTTTTGTGAGTTAGATAGCGCTTACTAAGCAAATTTTGCTTATAGACTACACTTCCTCTTACTGCAGATACAGGAAAGGAAAAGATATAGAAAGGAAGGCGACAAGGAGGTGTTCGAGGGATGTGTGATGCCAGGACTATGGAAGCCTTGGGACTTAGTTTAAGAATTTATTAAGAATGTATTAGATGAGTCATTTAGTCTTCCGCTGTTAGTTAACTGTATGTTTTTATTTTGTTTCCGCTATTTATTACTTGCATGCTTTGATTTCATTAAACTGCGTGGTGATGTTATTCCTTTTGGTTGTGAAAATATATGTTCCAGCCGCCTGTGGCTGAGTATAGTTTGTTTGTATTGTTGATAAGGTCACCGGTACAGGGGAGACTCTGTCGAAATTTTTCGGTAGGGTTTCCATGTGATTTTTAATCATACCGGTTAAGTAGAGTTAGTAGTTAAGTAACGGTCATCCTTAGAGAGTAGTAGTAGTAAGAAGGGTGGTCGTTACAGTTGGTCGTTACTTTCACAACCATTCTTAAGTTGTTATAGTCCTTATACATGGGGTTCTGGATTCTCTATATGTGGTGTAGTATTCACTATATGGTTTTCTGGTATGTGGTCAAATGATTCTTATAGTTTCAGTGGTCGTTACTTTCACAACCATTCTTAAGTTGTTATAGTCCTTATACATGGGGTTCTGGATTCTCTATATGTGGTGTAGTATTCACTATATGGTTTTCCAGTATGTGGTCAAATGATTCTTATAGTTTTCTTGTCGTGGAACAGAACAGGAGGATTAGTGGTGGTTTAGGCTTGCTTTTAACTTCCTTACTGCCATGAATATCATATCAGATTAAAATGTTATTTAGAGATTTTATAATTAAGATTTTAGTTAGCTGTGGTGACCATGTATCTATGATTTCACTGATTTATGGGCATGCATAACTTGAGGATTTGAATCTCTCTGTATATGTTTCACTCTGAGCTTTAATTGCCTCTGCACAAGTTAGCATTAAGGTTATCTGGTTCCTGCAATTATCATTAGGCTTAATAGTATAGTTTTTAGTTAAGTTGTATGTGGATTTGTACTTAGCTTGTGTGCAGATTTTTGCTAGAGTTTATGTGCAGAAATTTATCAGCTAAGAATGCAGAATTTTGAGTAGTGTGTTATGTAGATTCTCAGTTAAGTTTTGCATTTAGGAGCAGTGCAGATTTTTGCATATTGTAGCAAATGCAGATTTTCAATAAGAGTATATTTTCTAGTTATGTTTGTTATGAGTTGAGCATGATCAGTTTTCTTTATTACTAGATACACATGAGCAGTTTTAGTTTTCATTGCTGTTTAGTATTTCCTGATGAAGCATGATATTGTGTTAATTCCATGCAGCAACGATTCCTTTATTTTCTAGATTCTATTGCATGCCTAGTAGTTGAATTGGTTTTACTTTCACAGCATGCTTAAGTTGTTCTAGTTTCCTATTTGCTATTGGAATAACATGAGCAGTTCTATTTTTATAACATGCAGATTTTTATAAGTAAAGTATGCAGATTTTGATAGGCTTAATATGCAGATTTTTGTTAAGCTTTGCATACAGATTTATGTTAAGCTTTGTATACAGATTTTCAGTACGTAGGGTGTGTTCTAATGCACACCAGGTGCTTGATAAAATGCTTAGCTCAATATAATGCTACAGTAGGCATTTTAATAGCTCAGTTAATGCAATAGAAGCATTTAAAATAACTTATTTAGTCTTGCTTCAGCTTATATGGGACTACGGTCCAATGGGTGGGCTCCCACAGTCGCCTCTAGGTTCAGATAACCTAGTTCTAGGTTCAGATAACCTAGTAAAAGCAAGATAAGTTAATTAGCTTATGATCCAGTATTTTACTTTCAGCAGTGGCACTGTACTGGATTAGATATCCATTGGGTTGGGCTCCCACAGTCGTCCCTAGGTTTAGATAACCTAGTAAACCCTACTAGACTCGGAACTTGCAATCCCGGGTTTAGTTAGGGATGCGTGCACAGTTGCCGGGCCCATCAGCAGCATGATTACTATTTTGATCTATTATGTAAATAGTTTTCAAAACTTCACAAATTAGTTATGTGAATACAAGTTAGACTCAGTTTAGCATTAATTAGTTTAGCTTAGGTATCAATTCAGTTTCTCGTTGATACACATGATAGTTCTATGATTAGCTTTACATGTTAGCTTTTTAGTTAGTTTCTTTGCTATTTATGAGCATGATTATCTTTACATGTTAGCTTTTCAGTTAGTTCCTTTGCTATCTATGAGCATGATTAGTCATACATGTTTAGTATTTTAGTTAGCATGATTTCTTTGCTATTTATGAGCATGATTATCTTTACATGTTAGCTTTTCAGTTAGTTCCTTCGCTATCTATGAGCATGATTAGTCATACATGTTTAGTATTTTAGTTAGCATGATTTCTTTGCTATTTATGAGCATGAGTAGCTTTACATGTTAGCATTCAGTTTTAGCATGTTTTTATTTATATACATGCATATCGAGTTTTGTGAGTAGGATAGCGCTCACTAAGCTTTTAGCTTATAGATACTATTTTCCTCCTACTGCAGATAAAGGAAAAAGCTAAAGTATAAGGAAGAAGGCGACAAGGAGGTGCTGTGACGGTGTGTGATGTGTGGACTATGGAGAGATCCAGAATTAGCAGGCAAAATTGTCAAGACTTTTCTTTTAGTTCTTTTTTAATGTTATATTGAAATTGAGTTCATTTCCGCATTTGTAGTTTGATACCTCCTATTGTTGGAGTGATATGGTTGTTTGCCATTGCTAGAGTAGTTTCATAATTTTATTGTGCTATTATACTGCGTGGTTGTGAAATTACATGTTCCAGCCGCCTGTGGCTGAGTATACTCTGTATGTATTTACGGATATGGTCACCGGTACAGGGGAGATTTTTCCGAAATTTTTCGGTAGGGTTTTCCTAAAGATTTTTATCATACCGGTTAAGTAGAGTTAGTAAGTCAAGTAACAGTCGTCCTTAGAGTGTAGTAGTAGTAAGAAGGGTGGTCGTTACAGTTGGTATCAGAGCAGTTCCCATTCTCCAGCATCACACATCAGCATCATCCTTGCCGTCTTCAAGTAAGAAAGTATTTAAGTTTTCCTTTCATGCTTTCTTTATTATTTGCAGTATAGAGTATCTGTTTATATGCGCTTAAGTAAGAAGAAGTTTCTTGTTTAATTTTCCTATGTTTTGATACATATGCTTAGGAAGAATAGAGACATTTTTAGTTTTATTTCTCTTATATACATATGCATATGTATGTTTAGAAAGGGTAGAGAAGATATCTAGTCTTTTTTTTGGCATAACTAGATGTCAAGATAGAGGATAAGACAGTAGAGAGTCAGAAGCCCAGTTAAGTAATTAGAACTAGAAAGATAATGATAACAAGAAAGCGATACACCCAGAACAGTTTTCAGGACTAGATATGGACACTACAAATTTATAGTCATGTCATTTGGTGTGACTAATGCACCTATGGTCTCCAGAGACTTTATAACAGGCCTTCCAAGGACCACTGATGGGTATGGTGCGATATGAATGATAGAGGACCGAGAAGTTAAGAGACTAAGGAACAAAGAGTACCGTTAGTGAAAGTCATTTAGAACCAGGAGCACGAGGAAGTTACTTAGGAGCGTGAGGAAAGTATGAGATAGAAATGCCCAGATTTATTCTAAGTTCGAGGACGAACTTTTTATAAGGGAGGGAGAATTGTAACGACCCAATTTTCCCTATTTCGAGTCCTAAAAGACCTTATTAAAATTTAGAAATGCTTTCGAAAAATTCTAGAGATTTTTAGAAATTTTTAGAGTATTTTTATGGAATTTTTGGATGTCGTTTGGTATTTTTACCAAAAGAAAGAAGTTGTGACAAAAAAAATGTTGAAGCCGGGTTTTGAACCCAAGACCCCGGACCCGAATCCGGACTTAGCCAACCAACTGGTCTGGAAACGTTTTGTTAATAATAAATGAGATGAAATGTATATGATGTAGAACATGGTAATGGAGAATAATAAGAAGGAAAATAAGTTGAAGAAGCTGGGTTTCGAACCGAGCTCCTCGGCCCGAGCAAAACTCAGCCCGACCAACCGAGCTGTGCTCGATTTGTTAACTAGATAGGAGAACAATTATATTTAAGCATAAGTTGGAATATTTAAAATAAATTGGAAAAAAAGGTGCGCAGCTAAGGGATTCGAACCCGAGACCTTCGGGAATGTTTCTTTTCCAACGAACCAACTGCGCCAGCAGACTTTGTCAATTTAGAAAGGAACAAAATATATTTAAGTAGTACTAGTTAACAGAAACTTTAGGGTATTAAAAGGAAGAACTTAGGGATTAATCACAAAACCTAAATTCTTCCTCCCCTTTCTCTCGGCGACGGCGTTTTCTCTCGGGCGAAAAACGCAGCGAGCTTGAGGGCGTCTCCGGCGGCCGACCAAGGCTCGATTCCAAGAGATTTCTTCGCCCTCTCGATCCTCTCGACAAGGAGAACTCGAAGACGCGAGGAAGAGGCCGAGATCATGAGTTTCTCCGAAGCCCTAGAAGCTATCTTGCTCGGTTGTAAGTCCAAGAACCGAAGGTGAGTTGCTTCTCACCTGCAGTAGGAGTTGTTCGAGCTTTGATTCGTTTTCATTGCTTTCGGATTCTTGTTTTCTTTTGGATTCGAAGCAAGTTTGAGGGGTTTGTTTCCTGCAGGCTTGTGTTGGAAATTCAGATTTGATCAAGGATGATTTTATGTATAGTTTCAGAATGTTGGACTATATTGATAGTGAGGATGTCAATTGATGTTGTTCTATCGTTGAATTGCCATGAAACTGGTGTGGTATTCGGTTTAAATGAGTTCTACAAGTTGTAACATTGTCCTGTCATTCTGAATAAACAAGTTTAGTTACTGGTTTTATTAAACTCAAGTTATAGTCCTTATACATGGGGTTCTGGATTCTCTATATGTGGTGTAGTATTCACTATATGGTTTTCCAGTATGTGGTCAAATGATTCTTATAGTTTTCTTGTCGTGGAACAGAACAGGAGGATTAGTGGTGGTTTAGGCTTGCTTTTAACTTCCTTACTGCCATGAATATCATATCAGATTAAAATGTTATTTAGAGATTTTATAATTAAGATTTTAGTTAGCTGTGGTGACCATGTATCTATGATTTCACTGATTTATGGGCATGCATAACTTGAGGATTTGAATCTCTCTGTATATGTTTCACTCTGAGTTTTAATTGCCTCTGCACAAGTTAGCATTAAGGTTATCTGGTTCCTGCAATTATCATTAGGCTTAATAGTATAGTTTTTAGTTAAGTTGTATGTGGATTTGTACTTAGCTTGTGTGCAGATTTTTGCTAGAGTTTATGTGCAGAAATTTATCAGCTAAGAATGCAGAATTTTGAGTAGTGTGTTATGTAGATTCTCAGTTAAGTTTTGCATTTAGGAGCAGTGCAGATTTTTGCATATTGTAGCAAATGCAGATTTTCAATAAGAGTATATTTTCTAGTTATGTTTGTTATGAGTTGAGCATGATCAGTTTTCTTTATTACTAGATACACATGAGCAGTTTTAGTTTTCATTGCTGTTTAGTATTTCCTGATGAAGCATGATATTGTGTTAATTCCATGCAGCAACGATTCCTTTATTTTCTAGATTCTATTGCATGCCTAGTAGTTGAATTAGTTTTACTTTCACAGCATGCTTAAGTTGTTCTAGTTTCCTATTTGCTATTGGAATAACATGAGCAGTTCTATTTTTATAGCATGCAGATTTTTATAAGTAAAGTATACAGATTTTGATAGGCTTAATATGCAGATTTTTGTTAGGCTTTGCATGCAGATTTATGTTAAGCTTTGTATACAGATTTTTAGTACGTAGGGTGTGTTCTAGTGCACACCAAGTGCTTGATAAAATGCTTAGCTCAATATAATGCTACAGTAGGCATTTTAATAGCTCAGTTAATGCAGTAGAAGCATTTAAAATAACTTATTTAGTCTTGCTTCAGCTTATATGGGACTACGGTCCAATGGGTGAGCTCCCACAGTCGCCTCTAGGTTCAGATAACCTAGTTCTAGGTTCAGACAACCTAGTTAAAGCAAGGTAAGAAAATTAGCTATGAAATCAGTATTTTATTTTCAGCAGTGGCACTGTACTGGATTAGATATCCATTGGGTTGGGCTCCCACAGTCGTCCCTAGGTTTAGATAACCTAGTAAACCCTACTAGACTCGGAACTTGCAATCCCGGGTTTAGTTAGGGTTGCCGGGCCCATCAGCAGCATGATTACTATTTTGATCTATTATGTAAATAGTTTTCAAAACTTCACAAATTAGTTATGTGAATACAAGTTAGACTCAGTTTAGCATTAATTAGTTCAACTTATGTATCACTTCAGTTTCCTATTGATACACAGGATAGTTCTATGATTAGCTTTACATGTTTAGTAGTTTTACATGTTTAGTGGCTTTACATGTTTAATAGTTTTACATGTTTAGTAGCTTTACATGTTTAGTAGTTTTACATGTTTAGCTTTACATGTTTAGTAGTTTTACATGTTTAGTGGCTCTACATGTTTAATAGTTTTACATGTTTAGTGGCTTTACATGTTTAGTAGTTTTACATGTTTAGTATGCTTCTTTTATAGTTTTATTGGTTTGTGAGCATGACTAGCTATACATGTTTAGTATTTCAGTTAGTATGATTCCTTTATTGCTATTTATGAGCATGATTAGCTATACATGTCTAGTATTTCAGTTAGTTAGATTCCTTTGCTATTTATGAGCATGATTATCTTTACATGTTAGCTTTTCAGTTAGTTTCTTTGCTATTTATGAGCATGAGTAGCTTTACATGCTAGCATTCAGTTTTAGCATGTTTATCGAGTTTTGTGAGTAGGATAGCGCTCACTAAGCTTTTAGCTTATAGATACTATTTTCCTCCTACTGCAGATAAAGGAAAAGCTAAAGTATAAGGAAGAAGGCGACAAGGAGATGCTGTGACGGTGTGTGATGTGTGGACTATGGAGATCCTTGAGACTTAGCTAAAGAACTCACTTAGTTTAAGAATTTGTTTAGCTTAATTTCTTATTAAGTTGATAAGAAAATTTTGTAGTAGGAAGTTATGTTTCCGCTTTTCATTACTTACATGATTTGATTTATTAAACTGCGTGGTTGTGAAAATATATGTTCCAGCCGCCTGTAGCTGAGTATACTCTGTATATATTTACGGATATGGTCACCGGTACAGGGGAGATTCTGCCGAAATTTTTCGATAGAGATTCCTCGTGGTTTCGATCACACCAGTTAAGTAGAGTTAGTAGTCAAGTAACGGTCATCCTTAGAGTGTAGTAGTAGTAAGAAGGGTGGTCTTTACATGTCAATTCTGATTCTTTCTCATCCAGCTCAGCCGCAAGTTGGCGATGACGCTGCCCCTCTAAATTCAGTTTAGATTCATTGGTCTGCAGAGCCGCTTGCAGTTTCTTTATCTTTTCTGAGGATACCTGAGCCAAATTCCTAGCAGACTGAGAAGACTCCCCGACCGTGTGAAGATAGGAATGTAGAGGGGCATCCGAAGTTGGGAGGTCAAGCGGATGGCGAGGAGTTAGTGGCAGCTCCAATTCTCGAACACGGGCCTTCAGCGACTCGTTCTCCCGCAACAGGTCTGTGGCAACTTGGGTCAAGCTCAAGCACATGGAACAGGCCTGCCCAACATAAAAAGGAGGGTCAGAATTAATTACAGGAAGTCAGACCAGGAAAAGACTCACTGATAGTATATGCTGAGAAACCATGTCTATCCCTTCCAATGCGGAGCCTCCCCAGAATTGCTCATTGGGCGACCGCCAGCAGGTGGCTAAGGCTCCCTGCAGTTGAACCTGGCCGCGGATGGGAGCGGTATCACCTGCATCTGCTGAATTCAATCCAGCTACAGAGGGCAGGCTCCAGGAAACTGAGAAGTCGTATTTATTCCGCCTTGACTGTTCCCTGGGGTGAGAAGATGAGGGGGAGGTGGCGACAGGAGGAATAGAGGGGGTCGTAGAACTCCCGGGTTGATCTCCAGTAGAGGGGTTGACCTACTCGGGGGCTAAGGCCCGGACGGGAGTAGGTGCGGGGACTTCCACTACAAGAGGAGACTCTTGGGCGGGGGTTTTAGCCATTTTAGCCTGGACCTTGGAGACTTTGGAGGAACCCCGCCCGAGAGGAGGAAGTGAAGGGGAAGATTGTGTAACGCCCCGCCCCTTCCTGCTTAAGTTGACGGGGGTTACTTATCTTTTCTTCTTAAAAACAGCGGAAGTCTTATCTATAGTATATATTTTTTTCTTTAAACTTTTCTTTTACTTTTCAAATCATCATCGCTAACTACCTATCATATGAGTCACATAACATGCTTAACATAAATTTAAACCATAATACTAAAGAGCATGATGAAGTGTCATAGAGTCATAAAAGAAACAACATGAACATAATTCTTATTAACTAGAAGCAGGTCTTTCTCTTTAGCCAAGTCACTACTACACATGTCCTTCTTGCCCCCTCCTGCTGCTCCCTTAGTACATTCATTCTTTGCCCTTATCTGTGGTACAAGGAAAGTAAGCTGTGAGCACTCAAGGCTCAGTAAGATCCTTTCCTACTCACAAAAACCGTATGGCATAAATAAAACTTCAAAACATAAAGCATAAAGACAACTCATCATATCATGTATAGAAGCATCATATTATAACATAATCGTAAGGTATCATGGCATATCCTAATAAAGTCATAAAGTGCATTCTAGCATAACATAATCATGATCATAACATATCATAACATAATCATAAAGTTCATCCTAACATAACATAACATAATCATAAGCATCATGGTATACCATAACATAATCATAATGTGTTATGCGAGATGACTTTCAAAAACATGATTCATGCAATAATATATGCAACATGTCCTTTGAAAACTTATTACTTACATACTTAAACATAATCATAATCATAGCATGGTTAGGGCCCCGGCTTGTACCACATACATAAATGTGTGCGTCCTATGTAGGTCCAAGGTAGCAAGTCTTGAACCCTACAAGGCATACATACTAGGCCCGTTTCTTAGTCCATCGACCTATGGGCACTTAGGAGCTCATCCCTAACGAGGCCCGTTTCTTAGTCCATCGACCCCGGGGCGCTTATGGAGCCCACCCTTGGTACAAGCCATATAAAGTAAAGTAGCATGTCATACATATCATGGTTCTTATCATTTCTTACACATCATATTTCTTATCATATCATACCATATAGAATTTGGGCACACAGCTCATCATAATGGTATGTAAAATTTGGGCACACAGCACATCATAAATATATGCATAGTTTGGGCACACAGCTCATCATAAATAGCATGCAAACTTGGGCACACAGCTCATCATATATATCATGCATAAATTGGGCACACAGCTCATCATAAATACATGCATAGTTTGGGCACACAGCTCATCATAAATAGCATGCAAACTTGGGCACACAGCTCATCATATATATCATGCATAAATTGGGCACACAGCTCATCATAAATAACACACAGCATAGCATAAGGTTTTCCATCATGTATAGATCATAAGTGTGCATAATTAAACATAGAAGCATAGCAATCTCATAAAACATGGCATATAAGATACATGAGAAACATAATTAGATTTCTAGCCCTAATGTCTTATAGTGGCTGAAAAATATAGTTGGGTTTTAGGTAAAAACTCCATACCAACATGTGAACCTTAAACAAGTATCATTTCTTATACCATAAGAAAAACACCATGAGCAAGTTTAGATAGAGTTCTAGGTTTCTTAAGCTTACAACTTATCATGGCCGAACCTTATCAAGCATACATTGGGTTAAAAATTATCATTCAAGCTTGTGAACCCTAAACAACTTTCATAGCAATTGTTTCAAGGAACAACATGAGCATAGTTGAGTTAGGTTCTAAGTTTCCTAGGCCCTAAAACATAATGTGGCCGAAACTTGTAGGGCTTAAAGCTAGGGTTCAAGTGTCATAAAAGCATGAGAAACTTAAACAACTTTCATAGCAATTATTTCAAGGAACAACATGAGCATAGTTGAGTTAGGTTCTAAGTTTCCTAGGCCCTTAAACATAATGTGGCCGAAACTTGTAGGGCTTAAAGCTAGGGTTCAAGTGTCATAAAAGCATGAGAACCTTATGTTGGTTGCTACTTGGAAAGCCTAGAGGTTCCACTGTACAAAAATTTTGTACAAAGGTCTGAACCTTTTCCTAGCTACCATGTGTTCTTTTAAATTAAATTTTGGATCACCTGCGGAACTTAACACGTTTGATCCAAAACTTAATCTATTCGTTCTTTTAGGTTTTGACTTGGGTCTCCTGCGGAACTTAACACGTTCGACCCAAATCACCTTAAGTTATTAATTCCATTAAATATTAATTTCCATAATTGGTTCCCAGTACTGACGTGGCGAGGCACACGACCTTCTTGGATATGGGAGCAACCACCACCGACTAGACAAAACCTTTTATGGAAAGCTAATATTTAATTTCCTAAAATAACTTTAGGTTAACCGAAAAGAACAATCAAATCACAAGGGAAAGAAAAACAAAAGAACACTATATCGAAAACAAATTCGAAACTCTAGAATCGTATGCCTCTTGTATTTAGTATTATTTCCAAAAATAACTAGTATGATGCGGAAAGAAAAATTACTAGTTATACCTTTTAGAAAGACCTCTTGATCTTCTACCGTATTCCTCTTCTAACCTCGGACGTTGTGTGGGCAACGATCTTCCGAGATGAGAACCACCAAGCACCTTCTTCTTCCTTGCAAGTTTCGGCCATCAAAATTTCTTCTAGGATGAAGAGGTTCGGCCACCACCACCATGCTCCAAGGGATGCTAGAAAAGAGGCTTCTTTTCTCTCCTTCTTAGATCCGGTCACCAAAGCTAACTCCACCATGAGAAAGTTTCGGCCACACAAAGGAGAGGAAAGAAAAGAAAGGGCCGGCCACACCCAAAGAAGAAAAGAGGGAGAAAAATAAATAGAGACATTCACCTTGAAGCCTCCTCTACCCCCTCTTTTATAATCCTTGGTCTTGGCAAATAAGGAAAATTTAATAAAAAACTTCCTTAATTCTTTTTCCATTAAAAAAGAAAATTTATTTAATTAAAAATAAATTTTCTTTTCTATTTGTAATGGCCGGCCACCTTAATCCCTTTAATCAAAGAAATTTTAATTCACACAAGAATTAAAACTTCCTAATTTTCTTTTGGAAATTTATAAAAATTTCTCAAATAATTTTTCCCTTCATGGTGGTTAATAAAAAGGAAATTTAATAAATTAAAATCTTTCTTTTAAACATGTGGATAAAAAGAAAGTTATCTCTAAAAAATTAAAATCTCTCTTAATCTACAAATAAGGAAAGATATCAAATCTTTTCTTAATCTTTTGTAGAAACTAATAAAAGAGAATAATTAATTTTTAAACTTTCTTTTAAATCATGAACATGATTAAAAAGGAAAGTTTTCTTAAAATTTAAAATCCTCCTTTATTCAGCAAATAAGGAAAGATTTCAAATTTTAAACTCTCTTTTAAACATGTAGATGATTTACAAATAAGGAAAGTTTTTACCAAAAATTAAAACCATCCTTTTAAACTACAAATAAGGAAAGAGATTAATCTCTTCTCTTAATCTTTTGTAGAAAGCTATAAAAGGAAATTTTTTAATTTTTAAACTCTCTTTTAAAAACATGATATCCACATAAGAAATAATTTTAATAAAAATCCTTTTTAATATTCTAGTGGCTGGCCACCTAAGCTTGGGACCCATGCTTTGGCCGGCCACCTACATGGCTCATCCACTTGGTCTTAGCCGGCCCTAGCTTGGGTTCCAAGCTAGCTTGGCCGGCCCCATTGGATGGGTAAGAAGGTGGGTATGCGGTGGGTATAAATCTCTATATACTAGAGGCTACGATAGGGACCGAGAGGAGGAATTGGTTTTGGTCTCCCGATGAAATTAAGCATCCCGTGTTCGCCCCGAACACACAACTTAATTTCATCAATAATAATTCATTCCACTAGAGAACTATTATTGAACTACCGCACCAATCCCAAATTACATTTTGGGCTCCTTCTTATTATGAGTGTGTTAGTCTCCCTGTGTTTAAGATAACAAATGTCCACTAATTAAGTAAGTTACTGACAACTCACTTAATTAATATCTAACTCCAAGAGTAGTACCACTCAACTTCATTGTCATGTCGGACTAAGTCCACCTGTAGGGTTTAACATGACAATCCTTATGAGCTCCTCTTGGGGACATTCTCAACCTACATTACTAGGACACCGTTTCCTTCTATAATCAACAACACACACTATAAGTGATATCATTTCCCAACTTATCGGGCTTATTGATTCATCGAACTAAATCTCACCCATTGATAAATTAAAGAAATAAATATCAAATATATGTGCTTGTTATTATATTAGGATTAAGAGCACACACTTCCATAATAACTGAGGTCTTTGTTTCTTTATAAAGTCAGTATAAAAGAAACGACCTCTAATGGTCCTACTCAATACACTCTAAGTGTACTAGTGTAATTATATAGTTAAGATAAACTAATACCTAATTACACTACGACCTTCCAATGGTTTGTTCCTTTCCATTATGGTCGTGAGCTACTGTTTATAATTTATAAGGTACTGATAACATGATCCTCTGTGTGTGACACCACACACCATGTTATCTACAATATAAATTAATTGAACAACTACATTTATCATAAATTTAGGCATTTGACCAATGTGATTCTTATTTCTAGATAAATGTTTATACCAAAAGCTAGGCTTTTAGTATACACTCTAACAATCTCCCACTTATACTAAAAGACTAAGCTGTCATATCTTCTGCCATACATCTGATTCCCAACCCTTCAACATGTCCATCAAAGGCTCTCGCCTTAAGGACCTTAGTGAAAAGATCTATAGGTCATCATCTGATGCATTCTAGGCAGCAACAACTTCTCCTCGTTTATACGATTTCTCGTATTGGGTGGTACTTGCGCTCTATTGTGTTTACTTGCCTTATAGACTTATGGTTTCTTCGAGTTTGCTACTGCACCAACATTATTACAATAAATTGTAATAATCTTTGGACAAACCAGAAATCATATCTAAGTCTATTTTGAGGTTATTGAGTCTTTCAGCTTTTATGGCTACCTCAGAGGCTTGCCATATACTAAGCTTCTATGATAGAGTCCAGAAAAACACCTATGCTTATCACTCTTCCATAGTTATGACTTTACCTCCTAAAGTAAACACAAAACCCCGAGGTTGACTTATTATTGTCCCTATCCGATTGGAAGTCAAAATCCATGCAACCCACAAGGACTAAATTAACTGCCTTGTAAGCTAGCATATAATCTCTAGTGCCTCTAAGGTACTTCAATATATGCTTTACTGCAGTCCACTGTCCTTGTCCAGAGTTATTTTGATATCTGCCAACTATGCCCTTGGCAAAACAGATTTCTTATCTCGTGTATAGCATTCATTAGGCTTCCGACAGCCGAAGCATAAAGAACTGCCTTTATTTCCTTTATCTCCTTTGATGTCTACAGAGACATATCTTTAGATAAAGTTACTCCATCCTGAAAAGGTAAGAAACTTTTCTTGGAGTTTTGCATGCTTTAAAACGAGCAAGGATTTTTTCGATGTATGAAGCTTGGGATAAGTAAAATATTCTTTTCTTGCGATCCCTTATTACTTTGATCTCAAGAATATATTCATTCTCCCAAGTCCTTTATATCGAATTGTTTGGACAACCATACCCTTACTTCTGACAACATTTTGATATTGTTTCCAACTACCAAAAATGTTATCTACGTATAGTACAAGAAATACCACCACGCTTCCATCACACCTTTTGTATACACAAGACTTACCCGGTTACTAAATAAATCCATAGGTCTGAATTACTTTGATAAACCGGATGTTCCAAGACCTTGAAGCTTTGCCTCAGTCGATTGAGCTTTACACAAGATGCTCTTAGCCCTTTGCAATGAACCCTTCTGGTTGCTTTATATGGATGCTTTCTTCAAGACTTCCATTAAGGAATGCTGTCTTGACATCCACTTGCCAAATAGATAAAAGAATCCGGATAGACTTAAGCATGGCTACCAGTGAAAAAAGTTTCCTTTTTCATCAAGCCTTGCTTTGAAGGTTTCTACCTCCCTGTCTATCCCTCTTTTCCTATTATAGACCTTTTACACCCAAAGGCTTTTACACCACTTGGTGGTTCTACAAGCTTCCAGATTTTATTAGAATACATATATTCTAATTCTATTATTCATTACTCTTTGCCAAGATGCTTCATATTTATCTTGGAGTGCTTCGTCATATGTCCGGAGATCAGGTTCGGGATCGAGTTCAAAAACTCTCCCAAAACATGAATCTTTTAAGGTTGCTTAACAACCCTCCCACTACGACAAGGCATTTTCTGCAATTGTGTATCATTTGTGATACGTGTTGCAGTTTTCTTGTGGTATCTCATCTTGTACAATTGGTACTAGATTAGACATGTCTTTTATTATTTCCTTAAGAACAAATTTACTTATGAGCACGTGGTTCATTATATAGTCCTTTTAAAATCAGTCATTGATGCTAACAATGACCTTCTGATTTTAAGACTATAAACCTACTTTTGTTTATCTAGGATAACTTACAAACAAGTGAACTCCTATCCAACTTATTATTATCTCTTTTTAACATATGTGCTGGATTACCCGAATCCGAATATGCTTCAAAATAGGCTTACGCCTATTCAGCAATTCTATATGAGTAGAGAGTTCTAACTTGGAAGGTACTATGTTCACTTTCGTTTTCAGAGTTTTATCCTTAAAACAAATTTGGTAATTTTCTGAATAACTCATCATCTATCTAATTATTCCATAAGAGTCCTTTACCTTCTTTCTACTACACCATTCTGTTGGGGTGTACCAGATGCAGTTAGTTGGGATTGAAATCCAACTGCTGATAAGTGACTCCTAAAATCTCTCAAGAGGTACTTGCCACTACGATCTTCCATAGTGACTTTTTACTTTAACATTTCTCCGCATCAACCTTGTACTCTTTGAACTAATCAAAGTACTTAGTCTTGCGGTACATTAAGTAAATTTATTTGTATCTTGAATAGTTGTCTATAAAATAGACAAAATATTCAATACTACCTCTTGTCTGGATAGTCATAGGATCACACAAATCAGAATGAACCGATTTCAACATATCTTTGACTACATACCCCTTGGACTTAAAAGCTTCTTGGTTATTTTCCTTCCAAGTAAGACTCGCAGGTTGGAAATATTTCCACTACCAATGAACCCAAAAGTTCATTAGCTACCAATGAAACCTACTCAAGTATAACCTAGCTTTTAGATGCCAAAGATATAATTGGTTCATTTCCGAAGGTTGCTTTCTCTTAAAATTAGAAGATGTGTTACTAATTTCCATTTGTTGCATCATGGGAGTTATTGGATTATAAATTGTCAACCATCATACCAGAATAGATAACTTCCCTATTTTTCTTGATAACAACTTTGTTATCAAAATAGACACAATATCTATAATAGTTTAGAAACTGAAATCAGGTTCTTTCTAAACTTGGTACGTAAAGACAATTACTTAAAATCCATATTTTATTCTTATCAAAGGATAAACATCTCCCACTGCAATAGCTACCACTTTTACAGTAGTGCCCATGTGGACAGTGATTTACCTTTCATTTAGTTGTCGGGTTTCCTGGAACCCTGTAATGAATTGCAGACATGATTAATGACATCTTGTATCTACACTCCAGGTTCTGGTAGATAACACCACTAGACATGTTTCAACTAATGAATTAAATACACTTAAATTGTTCTTAGTTCTAAGAAGACAGTCTACCTTAATGTCCAAGTCCTATTTCCAATCATTACAATTGTGACTACTAAGTCTTTTTCTATAGTATGACTACTAGGGATTGACAAACATCCTAAGAATCACAAAAATATTTGGTCAAGATCAACTCCTTAAAAATTCCCATGAATTTTGCGTATACAAAATCGAAGAGGAGATTTTATTCATTAATTTTATTATCTCGTCAACTTTACTTTATGACGAATAAAATTAATAATTGATCTGTCTTTGATCAAATATTTGGTCAAAACTCTTTGAATTTAAAATAACATTGATTCCTCAAACAATATTATTTAAATTCACCAACACCTCAAACACCGTGAATTTTGCATGCCACGTTAGTGTGGACGTATACAAATTCATCATTTGTAAGAGGAGGGTTTTACCCATTGACTATCTTGTCAATATATCCTTTTGACAAATAAAATTACCTCAAACACCATGAATCTTGTATGCCACGTTAGTGTGGACGTATACAAATTCAAACATTTATAAGAGGGGTTTATTAATTTTATTATATTACCAATCTAGTTTTATGACAAATCAATAGTTGGTTTCCCTTTGGTCACACAAGTGATAGTAGTGACTCCGTTGGGGAGGATACTATTAAATGTGTCTAAGTGTATACCATTACTTGACACTAAATCCATTAATAAGATTATGCCCCTTCCGTTGGGGAAGATCACACGCTCTTAATTAACTTCCTATAGTCATCCAAAAATGGAAGTCTGTTCTAGTGATCCACAAACAAGCTCATCCGTTATGGAGGAAGGCACTCAGAGCCAACGCGCAAGCTTGTTTGCATCACTTACAAACCAGTAATGGAGACCATGGGATTTACTTAAAAATCCCTCTCCCACTTAGTTATTTATAAATGAGGAATTTTAACTATGCTAGCCTACTAAATATGTAAACCAACATGCACACACAGCACAATATAAAAGCAATAAATAGAAAATCTAATTTTCAACTATTATGGCTTTTATCTCTAGTTGTCCTCCGTGTGTTGTCATCCCAAGTTGCTGCCATATTTGGCCACCGCCACCGGGTCTAGCTGTCGCATCCATCTTGCTCCTAGTTCCGCTGCGCCTCTGGTCCTTAGAAGGTTCCACGCTTTGCAAGATTCGATCCGCGACATAAATAGAATTTTACATTTTTGATCCTATATTCCATAAAAGGAATGTACATGTATCTAGATCAAAAATAAAATCCTAATAAAACTAAATACAGCTCCTGCTGTATTTTATAATACAATCATGCACACACATATAAATGCCCTTGACATGTCCAAGGGTCCAATCACACACATAATAACTAAAAGCCATAATAGTTGGATCCTGCATCCACAAAGTTAGCACATCCTACTATTATCCTGCCAAAATTATGTATGACATGTGCATAATTAAACTAATACCAAATACACAGAGGCAAAACCCTAGCTCTGATACCAATTGTTGGTTGCTACGCAAAATAGAGGTTCCACTGTACAAAAATTTTGTACAAAGGTCTGAACCTTTTCCTAGCTACCATGTGTTCTTTTAAATTAAATTTTGGATCGCCTGTGGAACTTAACACGTTTGATCCAAAACTTAATCTATTCGTTCTTTTAGGTTTTGACTTGGGTCTCCTGCGGAACTTAACACGTTCGACCCAAATCACCTTAAGTTATTAATTCCATTAAATATTAATTTCCATAATTGGTTCCCAGTACTGACGTGGCGAGGCACACGGCCTTCTTGGATATGGGAGCAACCACCACCGACTAGACAAAACCTTTTATGGAAAGCTAATATTTAATTTCCTAAAATAACTTTAGGTTAACCGAAAAGAACAATCAAATCACAAGGGAAAGAAAAACAAAAGAACACTATATCGAAAACAAATTCGAAACTCTAGAATCGTATGCCTCTTGTATTTAGTATTATTTCCAAAAATAACTAGTATGATGCGGAAAGAAAAATTACTAGTTATACCTTTTAGAAAGACCTCTTGATCTTCTACCGTATTCCTCTTCTAACCTCGGACGTTGTGTGGGCAACGATCTTCCGAGATGAGAACCACCAAGCACCTTCTTCTTCCTTGCAAGTTTCGGCCATCAAAACTTCTTCTAGGATGAAGAGGTTCGGCCACCACCACCATGCTCCAAGGGATGCTAGAAAAGAGCCTTCTTTTCTCTCCTTCTTCTCCTTCTTAGATCCGGCCACCAAAGCTAACTCCACCATGAGAAAGTTTCGGCCACACAAAGGAGAGGAAAGAAAAGAAAGGGTCGGCCACACCCAAAGAAGAAAAGAGGGAGAAAAATAAATAGAGACATTCACCTTGAAGCCTCCTCTACCCCCTCTTTTATAATCCTTGGTCTTGGCAAATAAGGAAAATTTAATAAAAAACTTCCTTAATTCTTTTGCCATTAAAAAAGAGAATTTATTTAATTAAAAATAATTTTTCTTTTCTATTTGTAATGGCCGGCCACCTTAATCCCTTTAATCAAGGAATTTTTAATTCACACAAGAATTAAAACTTCCTAATTTGCTTTTGGAAATTTATAAAAATTTCTCAAATAATTTTTCCCTTCATGGTGGTTAATAAAAAGGAAATTTAATAAATTAAAATCTTTCTTTTAAACATGTGGATAAAAAGAAAGTTATCTCTAAAAAATTAAAATCTCTCTTAATCTACAAATAAGGAAAGATTTCAAATCTTTTCTTAATCTTTTGTAGAAACTAATAAAAGAGAATTATTAATTTTTAAACTTTCTTTTAAATCATGAACATGATTAAAAAGGAAAGTTTTCTTAAAATTTAAAATCCTCCTTTAATCAACAAATAAGGAAAGATTTCAAATTTTAAACTCTCTTTTAAACATGTAGATGATTTACAAATAAGGAAAGTTTTTACCAAAAATTAAAATCATCCTTTTAAACTACAAATAAGGAAAGAGATTAATCTCTTCTCTTAATCTTTTGTAGAAAGCTATAAAAGGAAATTTTTTAATTTTTAAACTCTCTTTTAAAAACATGATATCCACATAAGAAATAATTTTAATAAAAATCCTTTTTAATATTCTAGTGGCCGGCCACCTAAGCTTGGGACCCATGCTTTGGCCGGCCACCTACATGGCTCATCCACTTGGTCTTGTCCGGCCCTAGCTTGGGTTCCAAGCTAGCTTGGCCGGCCCCATTGGATGGGTAAGAAGGTGGGTATGCGGTGGGTATAAATCTCTATATACTAGAGGCTACGATAGGGACCGAGAGGAGGAATTGGTTTTGGTCTCCCGATGAAATTAAGCATCCCGTGTTCGCCCCGAACACACAACTTAATTTCATCAATAATAATTCATTCCACTATAGAACTATTATTGAACTACCGCACCAATCGCAAATTACATTTTGGGCTCCTTCTTATTATGAGTGTGTTAGTCTCCCTGTGTTTAAGATAACAAATGTCCACTAATTAAGTAAGTTACTGACAACTCACTTAATTAATATCTAGCTCCAAGAGTAGTACCACTCAACTTCATTGCCATGTCGGACTAAGTCCACCTGCAGGGTTTAACATGACAATCCTTATGAGCTCCTCTTGGGGACATTCTCAACCTACATTACTAGGACACAGTTTACACACACTATAAGTGATATCATTTCCCAACTTATCGGGCTTATTGATTCATCGAACTAAATCTCACCCATTGATAAATTAAAGAAATAAATATCAAATATATGTGCTTGTTATTATATTAGGATTAAGAGCACACACTTCCATAATAACTGAGGTCTTTGTTTCTTTATAAAGTCAGTATAAAAGAAACGACCTCTAATGGTCCTACTCAATACACTCTAAGTGTACTAGTGTAATTATATAGTTAAGATAAACTAATACCTAATTACACTACGACCTTCCAATGGTTTGTTCCTTTCCATTATGGTCGTGAGCTACTGTTTATAATTTATAAGGTACTGATAACATGATCCTCTGTGTGTGACACCACACACCATGTTATCTACAATATAAATTAATTGAACAACTACATTTATCATAAATGTAGACATTTGACCAATGTGATTCTTATTTCTAGATAAATGTTTATACCAAAAGCTAGGCTTTTAGTATACACTCTAACACCTTAAACAACTTTCATAGCAATTATTTCAAGGAACCACATGAGTATAGTTGAGTTAGGTTCTAAGTTTCCTAGGCCCTTAAACATAATGTGGCCGAAACTTGTAGGGCTTAAAGCTAGGGTTCAAGTGTCATAAAAAGCATGAGAAACTTAAACAACTTTCATAGCAATTATTTCAAGGAACAACATGAGCATAGTTGAGTTAGGTTCTAAGTTTCCTAGGCCCTTAAACATAATGTGGCCGAAACTTGTAGAGCTTAAAGCTAGGGTTCAATTGTGATAAAAGCATGAGAACCTTAAACAACTTTCATAGCAATTATTTCAAGGAAGCAGATGAGCATAGTTGAGTTAGGTTCTAAGTTTCCTAGGCCCTTAAACATAATGTGGCCGAAACTTGTAGGGCTTAAAGCTAGGGGTTCAAGTGTCATAAAAGCATGAGAACCTTAAACAACTTTCATAGTAATTATTTCAAGGAACAACATGAGCATAGTTGACTTAGGTTCTAAGTTTCCTAGGCCCTTAAACATGATATGGCCGAAACTTGTAGGGCTTTAAGCTAGGGTTCAAGTGTCATAAAAGCATGAGAACCTTAAATAACTTTCATAGTAATTATTTCAAGGAACAACATGAGCATAGTTGAGTTAGGTTCTAAGTTTCCTAGGCCCTTAAACATGATATGGACGAAACTTGTAGGGCTTAAAGCTAGGGTTCAAGTGTCATAAAAGCATAAGAACCTTAAATAACTTTCATAGTAATTATTTCAAGGAACAACATGAGCATAGTTGGGTTAGGTTCTAAGTTTCCTAGGCCCTTAAACATAATGTGGCCGAATACATATGAGCATGGAATGAAGTTCAATCATCATATGAGCATAACAAGTTAACAACTTCCTCATCATGAGGCACCTATCATAAATCAACAATAAAAGACATGCTTGGTTTGAGTCTTAGCTTACCTATTTTTCTTTTTTATTCATGTTATCCGAGAGTCTAGGGGTGTGATTCTAAGTTCTAATAAATATTCTAACATATGAACATGAGATAAATCCCTACCATAAAAATACATGTCACAAGGAACATATTGAGCATGTCAAAATTTAGATCTTTACATTTCCTAAGTCCCTCTTTTTGGTCTTATCATGGCCGAAATTCTTCATGAGGTTTTTCTTAGATTTTTATGTAACCAAATCTCATAGAACACACAAAAGCTATTGTACCACAGGTGAGGGAAACTTACATCCTTTTCGCTTGTGGTTTTTCTTAAGGAGAAAAGTATCCTAAGTGCCAAGGAAGGATAAAGCTTCTTCTTCTTGTACCTCCTTTTGTTTCTTTTTGATTGGAAGGGATAGAACTTGAAAGCTTCTTCTCGAAAATTAGTTTTCTTGGAGAAGAACTTAACTTAGCTATTGGAATGAGGAGAGGGAAGAGGTTCTTGGTTCAGTGAAGAATGAAGAAGGAGGAAGGAGGAAGAAAGAAAAGGACTTAATCTCTTGTTTTTCTTCTCCCAATCTATTTATTCCTTTTGCCAATGAAACATGTCTTCATTCATTCCCTCAACTCCTCTTTTCCCTTATTCCTTTAATTCTCACGAAAATAGAGAGAGGGAGGGAAGTAGGCAATTCATCTTTTGCTTGCTCCTTTTCTTAATCAAGAGGAAAAGAATGTAAGCAACTTGGTTTTCTCTTGCTCTTTTGCTTAGTTTTCTTTTTATTTCCTTCTCACCTTTAACTAAAATTCCATCCTTTTCTATTCATATATTATTCATTATCCTAGTGGTTATCATACATCAATTTATCACCATTATTTGTGGGAGGTTCATGGTTCAATCCTTGACCTCACCTCTTCTTATTCTATTTTTGGGTTTCTATTTTCCCTTTTTCTCTTATCGTTTTTATTTCTATACTCTAAAGAAAATAATATCCATATACCTGTCTTATAATTTCGTGGGTGTTACAGATTGAACCGAAGGCGTGACTCTTTTCCTGTTACGCTGGAGGCGTAGGCGCTTATCTAGAGGCGGAGAAAGAGTTTGCTCTTCCTCGATCGGTTCTAGGAGTACGGAGCCAATCTCAGGATTAGCAGCTTCCAGAAGGATTTGGGTAGAGGAATCTGCTGGCTCTTCTGCTGTTTCATTTGAGGGAGTGGTTGAGGGAGCGGCGAGGCCTTTCACAACTTCTTCGCCCACGGCCTTCAAAATATCGCTGGGCATCTTGGTCGAGTCGACCGAGTAGGCCCAAAACATAGCAGCCTCTGCAAAGCAAGAAGGAAATACCTCAGTTAGCAAAGACTAGCGGAAGGAAAAGCAAAGTCTTACCAAATGGAGCTCCTATAGCCGCGGAGATCAGGCTGAGTCCAAAAATATGTAAAAAGCCTTCTCGCAATATTACGGATAGGAGAAGGCGGACTCCATTTAGTTTCTCTGAAGCTGCATGGCAGACAGGTTGGTGCTTATGATCGAGTAGTTCAAAAGGTGAAGGAAGGTTGGAATGCCATTTGGTCGGCCAGAGCACCGACTCGGGCAGCCTAATGAAGAAGAAGCGGGATTTCCAACCCTTGTTGGAGGAGGGCATATTAGAGAAGAATTTACACTCGACCCGGGATTGTATCATGAACACTCTCGGCTCGGATCATTTGAGAGAGTAAAAGTGGTGGAAAAGTTGGACGGTTAAAGGAATTTGGTATACACGACAGAGGATGACCATTCCGCAGATAGCACGAAAGGCATTAGGAGCAAACTAAAAAAGCGGGATACCGAAATATTGGCTCAAGGAGGAGAAAAATGGGTGAAAAGGAAAGTGAAGACCTCCCAAGAGTTGGTCCTTGAAAAAAGTTGCAAAGCTTTGGGGAGGGGAAGATGGGTGTTCGTCCTGTCTGGGAGGTTGTAGTTGGTAATCGTCGGTAAGGTGCAGACTAGCAAGGATCTGGGACAAGTCGTTATTATCTAAATCCAAAATATAATACGAATACCAGGGCATCTCCTTACCGTCAGCCATGACGAAATTGGAGGGGATGGAAAGGAAGAGAAGAAGTGCTCACAAGAGACAAATATGGAGGGAAGACTTAGCAGGAAGAGCAAGAAGAAGTGGAAGAGTCGAAAGCAGTCAAAATGGTGATAGGGTGACGGTGGACAGCCCTTAGGGTTTATAAAGCAAAACCCCTAGGAAGCATCGAAAGGGGGGAGGTATGATAACTTGAGTCGTTGGATCTAGGGTCGTGTGCCAAAAGGCGTTGATCAGTCACAGTGGCGGGAAAGGTTTGTGGGGCACGTGTCATTCCTCTATGAAAGGTATTAATGATGGGCGTGGCAAGCAAATCATGGAAGGATATTTTTGTACGGCAACATTCCAGCGCAGGAAGGCCATATGTCAGAGGGAAAGACGGTTATGCGGTAACCATAGGAAAAGCAAAGGAAAGTCATACGTCAGGGTTATGCGTCCACCTCGGGAAAGAGGGAGGAAATTGAAAGGGAGCATGAATTTGAATTTGGCGCTAAGTAAGATATAAATGAACAAATAGCTTATCTGATTAAAGTTTGTATGAGATATTTGCAGGAAATATCCCAAGTAGCGCACAATTGGCTGGACACCTAAAATGCGACACCAGAGCGGGAATTGTAGGGATAACCCCTAGGCCAGCCCTCAAATATCAATCCAATTCCTGGACCAGCCCCAAGGAGTTTCTTAACGGCTTCCTGCTCATGCTTCCAGACTCTCGCCCTAGTGCGAGTTATAAGTGAGCATGCACTCACGCCCAACGACCTTCTAGGTCGGTGTCTCAGACTCTCACCCCAGTGCGAGTTATAAGTAAGCATGCTCTCACGCCCAACAACCTTCCAGGTCGGTGTCCCAGACTCTAGCCCCAAGGCGAGTTATAAGTGAGCATGCTCTCACACCCAATGACCTTCCAGGTCGGCGTCCCAGACTCTCGCCCTAGTGCGAGTTATAAGTGAGCATGCTCTCGTGCCCAACGACCTTCCAGGTCGGTGTCCCAGACTCTCGCCCCAGTGCGAGTTATAAGTGAGCATGCTCTCACGCCCAATGACCTTCCAGGTCGGTGTCCCAAACTCTCGCCCCAGTGCGAGTTATAAGTGAGCATGCTCTCACGTCCAACGACCTTCCCTGTCGGTGTCCCTTACTCTCGCCTCAGTGCTGTTGGAACCCCAAGGTTGTTTTGGTGTGATCAACAAGTTAAGTTAGGTCCTGTGTGTATTTAACCTTGTGTCTAAGTGTGCAGGAGCTTAGGAACACAGGTAGTCGAGCGGAAGACGCAGCTAGCGAGAAGGACGGCAGTCTGAGGGACGAGGTGCTGCGGAAGAGTACCCCAGTGGACGAGAAGGAAGCGTGCGGTGGTTCCGAGGGACGAAAGCCGGAGCGGAAGATTGCTCAGGGAGCAAGAGACGCAGCTAGCGAGAAGGACGGCATGCGGTGCGTCTGAGGGATGAAGACTGCGGATGAGTACGCCGGCGGACGAGAAGGAAATACGCGGTGATTCCGAGGGACGAGAAGCCGGAGGGAAGCCCGCTCGAGAAGACCGGAAGTTGGGTTCGGGTGAGTCCTTTTCCGGATGGCAGAGATCACCCAAGTGACCAGATCCGGAGGAGAAGAACCGGACCGAGGCGGGACTGAACCAGAGAAGAGGTCCCGGACGAAAAAGTCAACGGCTGTTGACTTTGGGCTCCGGGGCGCCCGGAACCCTTCCGGGCGTCCGGACCCAGTATTTTCACCAGATCGAGTCAAAACTCGATCTGAACGTTGGGGGATAAAATTTATCCCCCCCCAGGGCGCCCAGAACCCTTCCAGGCGCCCCGACCAAGGCTATAAATATAGCCTTAGTCCAGAAGCTTTCAATCAACTCAGAAATTTACATTCCAAACACTTGTGCGCTTCTGTTCTAGTTTAGCTTCTGTCTTTTGTGCTTTCACTACTGTAAGAGGCTTCTCCGCCTGAAGGAGATATTTTAGTGCACGTTCATTCCTTGGATTAACAACCTCCTTGGTTGTAACCAAGTCAAGTTGTGAGCCTCTTCTTTCTGCTTTTTATTTACTGCTAATTTACTTTATGCAAGTGTTCTGTTGAAAGTTCGAGAAGGGTCTTTTCTGTTTATTTTTTGGCTATTCAACTCCCTTCTAGCCGGCCCAACGGTCCTACAATAAGGAGTGGAGTCCATGTAATAGTGTGAAAGGAAGATGGAAGAAGCACATGGAGGTATTTTTCGGCACCGATTTTGATTTATTACTAATAATGGAACTCGGTTTTGAAGCTCCCGAGGGCAAAGCGAAAAATCAATGGACAAAGAAAGAGCAGGCCGAGTACGTGGCAAACAAGAAAGCAGAATTCCATTTGCTAACCGTACTTCCGCCACAAGAAGTCAACCGTGTCGGCACCTACAACTCGGCAAAGGAGCTTTGGGAGAAGTTCCTTGAATTACACGAAGGAACATCCGAAGCCAAGCTTGCGAGACGGGACTTACTTCGCAACCAGCTCACCAACCTCCGTCTTGAAGAAGGTGAAACAATTGCACATCTACACTCAAGGATACAGGAGCTCATCATCGGACTTTCGAATCTCGGAGAAGAGGTAAGTAACCGAGATTCGCTCAGGTACGCTTTAAATTCCTTCCCTAGAAATTCAAAATGGGCATCACTAGTAGATGCTTTTTACATTTCGAAGGACTTAGAAAAAATTTCATTAGAAGAATTTTTTTCAACATTTGAAGTGCATGAGTCAAGATGTGCAGGAATGAGGGAGCCAAAGAACAACGTCGCCCTCAAAGCTTCGAGAGACGAACCTGAATCGGAATCTTCTCTCGACGACGAAGAAATGGTAATGATGGTAAGACGATTTAAGAAGTTATACAATTCTAGAAAAACTAACCATCCACAGGGTAGAAAAAAAAGAACGATCCGCTGCTACCATTGCGACGAAGAAGGACATGTCAAGGACAACTGCCCCAAGCTGAAGAACAAAGACAAGGAAAAGGGTAAGAAGCCTATCCAAAAACGAAAGGCCCTGAAGGCGACGTGGGACGATACCTCATCCGAATCGGAAGTCGAAGCAATCTCCGGACTCGCACTGATGGCGAGTCATCAAGACGACGACTGCGATTCAAGCTCTTCCGAAATGAGCATCGAGAGCATCGATGAAGGGGGAGACACGTCGGAAGAAAGCAGTAGTTCAGGGGGAGAAACAGACAACGAGATCGACAAGGTAAGTTAGGTACGATCTCTTCCTCCCGATAACATGTTTAAGTTCGTTAAACGTTTAACAAAAGATTGTTGCAAATTAGAAAGTGAAAATAAAAATTTAAAAGTAATTCTAGCTAAGTCTTGTCCCTTAGAAGAATTAGATAAATTAAAAATAGCAAATGAAAATTTGAAACTTGAAAATGATGATTTGAAAATTCAAGTAGATAACTTGAAAAACTATGCATGTTCATCTAAAACCAATTTTAGAAGATTTAAATTGGTACTTTAAATATCACCCGGGACAAATTAGAAATATTTCAAGAAAATATGTCCCTAAAAGCTTTTTAATTAATCCAGTAGGGTGGAACCTATATTGGGTTCCTAAAACATGCCTAAACTAAATTATAAAATTAGCGCTTTAAGTGAGAAAATTAAACAAAGAATTTCCTTATGAGGCTTTGTCAAGAAAGTGGTTGTTGCTCCAATAACCAAGAAGGCCTAATGCCTCACCACGACCTGGAAGCCAAAATATTGAAATAAATGTTTAATTAACTTACTAATAAAGCATTAATACAAGAATTAATTAGTGCTTTAAAAAGGTTATTCAAAACATTTTATTTTAGAAATTTACTTATTTTCCCCTAAGTCATATTTTTTTTGCGCTTAAAAATTCTCAAAAATTTAAGTTAGGATTTTTTTCTTACTTAGAAAAATTCTCAAAAATCATTTATTCCTAAGTTAAAAAAAAAAAAAACTTTTTCCTGAAACTAGAAATCTCAGCTTAAATTACTTAGAAAAATTTTCTAAATTTCTTAAAAACCTAGAAATTTTTTAAAAAAAATTATTCTTTCTAAGTTTTTAAACCCTTAGATTGTTTTTTCTTGGAACCCCACTTTTTTTGTGATCAAAGGGGGAGAAGAGAAAGTATAAGTCTAGGGGGAGGTAGATAGATTTAATTTTTTTCTATCTTTTTGCACTTAAATTGAAAATTAAGTTAATTTACTTAATTCTATTTTAACCCTAGCTTAACTTGGGTTGATCACACCAAAAAGGGGGAGATTGTTGGAACCCCAAGGTTGTTTTGGTGTGATCAACAAGTTAAGTTAAGTCCTGTGTGTATTTAACCTTGTGTCTAAGTGTGCAGGAGCTTAGGAACACAGGTAGTCGAGCGGAAGACGCAGCTAGCGAGAAGGACGGCAGTCCGAGCGACGAGGTGCTGCGGAAGAGTACCCCAGTGGACGAGAAGGAAGCGTGCGGTGGTTCCGAGGGACGAAAGCCGGAGCGGAAGATTGCTCGGGGAGCAAGAGACGCAGCTAGCGAGAAGGACGGCATGGGTGCGTCTGAGGGACGAAGACTGCGGATGAGTACGCCGGCGGACGAGAAGGAAACACGCGGCGATTCCGAGGGACGAGAAGCCGGAGGGAAGCCCGCTCGAGAAGACCGGAAGTTGGGTTCGGGTGAGCCCTTTTCCGGATGGCAGAGATCACCCAAGTGAGCGGATCCGGAGGAAAAGAACTGGACCGAGGCGGGACTGAACCAGAGAAGAGGTCTCGGACGAAAAAGTCAACGGCTGTTGACTTTGGGCTCCGGGGCGCCCGGAGCAGCCCGGGGCGCCCGGAACCCTTCCGGGCGCCCGGACCCAGTATTTTCACCAGATCGAGTGAAAACTCGATCTGAACATTGGGGGATAAAATTTATCCCCCCCAGGGCGCCCGGAACCCTTCCAGGCGCCCCGACCAAGGCTATAAATATAGTCTTGGTCTAGAAGCTTTCAATCTACTCAGAAATTTACATTCCAAACACTTGTGCGCTTCTGTTCTAGTTTAGCTTCTGTCTTTTGTGCTTTCACTGCTGTAAGAGGCTTCTCCGCCTGAAGGAGATATTTTAGTGCACGTTCATTCCTTGGATTAACAACCTCCTTGGTTGTAACCAAGTCAAGTTGTGAGCCTCTTCTTTCTGTTTTTTATTTACTGCTAATTTACTTTATGCAAGTGTTCTGTTGAAAGTTCGAGAAGGGTCTTTTCTGTTTATTTTTTTTAGGCTATTCAACCCCCCTTCTAGCCGGCCCAACGGTCCTACAAGTGCGAGCCACAAGTGGACATACTCTCGTGCTCAACAGGTCTGTAGGCCATACTTTCACTTTAAATCTGAGCTACAAGTCCAAATATGAGCTACAAGCAAGCAGGCCTATATGAGCCACAACGTTCCAACCCTTGTGGTAAGCAAAAGGTTTGGTAAGTAAATTAATTATCCTTTGTAGAAAATTTTCTTTGGGAACATGCGTCTATAGAACGTAATAATAGGAGAAACAAGGAAGTACAAACCCACACCCTAATAGGTAGGTAATGTAGAGAACACTGTTTATTTAATAAGAGTTGAGAAATATCTTTCAAGAGTCCACATTATTACAAGATCGAGATGTCTGGTCCCGCCTCGCCAGATAAGCCCGCGCTTGAGCCAATGCCTCCTTGATACATTGGAGGCTGCTTTGTAGATGGGTAATGGTTTCATCTTTTATCCGACTTTCTTCTTGCAGGAGGTCTACAGTGTCCTCGTACTTCAGCTTCAAGTAGGTAATGAAATGAGTTTGACTCTTCAAGTCTGAATAAGCTTTATGCTTTAGAGCTGCCTCGGCCCGAGTCCTGGATTTAGCTATCGGCCAGAGTTCTTCCACTTCACGACAGAGAGAGGACTGAAGGTCCCTACTTTGTGTCATCTCAAGCAAGGCCTCATCTTTGTGAGTTAACAGCTGGGTCAAATGAGTGAGCTGGTAGCGCAGAAAAGATATCTCGTCTGATTCCATGAGCAAAGAGGAAGGTAGCCTAAGAAAAGTGAAAGCGGTAGTATACGCGACCCTTTTTAAGAGAGGGGAATATGAAGAGTGAACCTCGGAGCATGTGAGGATGTTTGAAAAATAGTGTGGCATTTATGAAAAAATAGCAGGATCGAGGATTGCGGAATGGGCGCGCATGCAGTAAAGTCCCACCTAGCATTTATGGACGGTGATAATTCTGAGTGGGATATTGGGAAAAGGGCTAGCAGTCAAAGAGACACAAAGGCAAGGTCAGGTAAGAATGGGACCTGGGTCTAGTCAGTCGGACTGGAGCCTCCTTCGACTAGACTTGAGGGAGAGGCTTGTGATACGGTGCATAATAGAGGGGTCGGATAGCTGACATGGTCAGAAGTCAAGCCCACGTGGTGGTCAAAAGTCAAACCCACATGGCAGTCAAAAGTCAAGCCCATGTGGAGGTCAGAAGTCAAGCCCACGTGGCTGTCAGAAGTCAAGCCCATGTGGAGGTCAGGAGTCAAGTCTACGTGGTGGTCAGAGGTTCAGCCTACATGGTGGTTAAAGGTCCGGCCTACGTGAGGGTCAAAAGTCAAGATTATATGGCAGTCAGGGTCGAGCCTATAGTTTCAGGGGTTAGGCCTATATGGCAAGTAGGAACTCGGAAGGTAGGATGCACAGTTCAGAATAGGCAGACTAAGGTTTACAAGTCAGGACTTACAAGATAAGACATGCAAAATAGGATATATGGACCAGGGCGTACAATTCGAGATAGGCGGACTAAGGCTTACAGGTCAGGACTCACAGGATAAGACATGTCGAATAGGGCGTACAGTTCAGGATAGGCGGACTAAGGCTTACAGGTCAGGACTTACAGGATAAGACATGCAGAACAGGATATATGGATCAGGGCGTACAGTTCGGGATAGGCGGACTAAGGCTTACAAGTCATGACTCACAGGATAAGACATGCAGAATAGGGACGTACAGCTCAGGATAGACGGACTAAGGCTTACAAGTCAGGACTTACAGGATAATACATGCAGAAAAGGGGCGTACAGTTCAGGATAAGCGGACTAAGGCTTAAAGGTCAGGACTTACAGGATAAGATATGCAGAACAAGATATACAGACCAGAACGTACAGTTCAGGATAGGCGGACTAAGGCTTACAGGTCGGGACTTATAAGATAAAATACGGAGCAGGGCCGCGCATACAGGACGAGACTTAAGGAACGACAAGCGAGGGTCTCGATTGGCAGGGCGGTAAGCGCAAGTCTAGATTTACCGGGATTTACCGAATGACAAATGCAGGGCTGGACATACAGATTTGGATTTACGGGGCGACAAACACAAGCCAGGGAATGCAGGTCTGTGCCCACAGGTCATGGTGTGCAGGTACAGGGACATAGTCCAGGATTAACGGACCTGGATGGGTACGCACTATGCGACAATCAAGCCAGGGAATTGTAACAACCTGTCAGAGAATAATCACCGCATGTCTGGGAATATGCTAACGGTCTAGGGCTCATTGCCCACCTATTCCTCCTCAAGCCTATAGGAAGATGTCATGTGTCATTCACCGACAGACAAATCATGACACCCGACATTCCTTGACACTCGTTAGATTCCAGAAGTATCCACTGTCATATAAAAAGGGAGGTTTTTTTCCTTACGCAGGTACGTTCACTCATCTCTTCACATTCGTCCTTTACTTTTCGTCTTTTCGTTTCACTGTACTTTTGGGAGAAAAGTACCTGACTTGAGCGTCGGAGAATCTACTCTCGGGACTTTTTCCCTGGTTCTTGGCCTCTAACATGAGGGTGGTTTGTCTGAGTGTGCGCAGAAGACCCTCGCCTGATCATCCCAGTCATCGCACCTCATCACTCACCCATGGGAACCTTTCCGGTAGGTGTCAGGTCAACAAGACATCTCCACGATTTTCCGTCAACAGTGAGGGCAACACGGTCAACCTCTATCCGACTCAGCTTCCGAACGGGATCAGGTCACATCTCATTTAAAAGAAAAATCTCTACACCGATCATAATACAAAGCAGACATCTTTTCCCTCTGCTCATAAATTTCCCTCCAAGGAAACACGAAAAAACCAAAAAAAAAAAAAACATGTATCGCCCACACCATCACGATCAAAACACACAATTTTATACACAATCTAATTTGGCAAAATAACTTCTTTTTTGACATTTTCTTTTGTTTTCCCCTTAATCATGAAATTGAGTATCTGGTGTGCCTTGATGAGCCACAAGACTTAGCTTCAGCAGGCTTCACAGAAACAGGAGGGCTTTGAGAGCTCCCCGATGTCTCCGAGCTCCTTATAGTCTCCCCCTTTACTGCCCACAGCTTATCCAACAACCTCCTCGACCTAGACGATGACGACGACAACGACAGCAGGCCCCCGCTGCCCCCCTTCTCGCTCATGCTTTTGCTCCGCTTGTCATCACTGCTTCGGCACTCATCCACCTTTATCTTCAAGCTCCCTAGCTGCTGTTTCAGGCTGCAATGGTGCTCCGACACAACCCGCCCTTCCCACTCTTCGTCCATTGCTGTTTGCGGTACTGAAGCATTGTCGGTCGGTGCCAGTGTACTCCTGGATGCCTTTAACTGCTCGAAGAAGAGGACTTGAACGACGGTTCGAAGTGGCAGTCTCTCATTTTGTGCCGCGTGGACATAAGCCTCGGACGAGAGCTTCCTAACGTTTATCAAGTTGCAAATCCTCCTTTTATCGGCTTTCATCAAGTTTGGATGTTCCTGAGATATTTTCAATCGAGAAGATGAAAGGCATAACATCATATCTCTACAAACCAATCATATTAAACCTGTCCGACCAGAAACTGTGACTATTACTTTTAATCACAATTCTAACGACAAGATTATATCGCAAGATTGATACTAAAGAATAGTAAAAAGTTTTCGGGAGCTTACCTTCAAATAGACATCGATGGCCGTGTACAATCCATCATGAACTGGCCTTGCTGAATCAGGAATTGACACGATAAGCTTACTAAATCTAGATATCGATACGTTAGGATCGTTCGCTATTTCAGAAAGATAACCATCAATCAGTTTCCCTAAAGCTACCAACGATCCATTCTTATCGACAAAGCTGCAACCTATATGCGTTGTAAATTTATGAATGAGACTTTGCACCAGATCGACATCATACATTGTATCGCCGCTGCCTGATTTCAAAGGAATCAGCAGACTTTTGACTGAAGCTTTGTGCAAATGAATCCCGATTCGATCGATAAGTTCATCCTTCAATACATCCCTAGCTCCAACCAAGATAGCAACTTTTAGTAATTCGAGTAAAAACCTGCACATACACCCTGAGCACTCGTCGGTAGGCAAAAGTGAGATGATGGTTTCTACTATAATCCTGCTCTTTTTCATGTACTCATCATCATCGATCAAAGATTCATAAGAATCGGGCAACCATCGAGCTGCGTAAGCCTTGAGAGCCTCCCCGATCATGTCAGAGGACAGCCTCCCCTTCGATTTCACCACGACCATTACTCTCTTATAAAGATCAGCATCCAATTCACATAGATCTTCCATCCACCAGTCACTAGGAACTTTATGCATCCCTTGCAGCTTCTCGACTATCTCAGTAGAAGCTGCAGATTTGCGATCGTAGGTGTACGACCAGTTGACGTTAATAGGATCGACCAATGTCTTCGAAGCAATGCAGTCAATGCACCTTCCTACAATCTTCAGCTCTTCAGACCACGGCAAAGATGACGTAGTCATCTGAAAAACGATGATCGAATCTTTCCAACTCCGCAACACACTCGTGTTGAGGAAAACCTCTAATTTGTGTATCAGATTCCCCTTCTCGACACCTTCATCCATCTCAAGGTACTCTGCGGCACACCTTGCGGAAACAACATTGTAGGCATTGAGAGTCACTGTAATGCCGTAGCAGAATTTCATGCAAATCTCAAATGATTTCGGTCCACCAGGGAAATCGTGCAAGACGATATCATCTGAACTATCTTCAGTGGCTCTGAGTACCAACCTTTGCAATCGGTTGCTCTTCGCTAAAAGAGGAAACTGCATTCAGATATAACCAGTGAAAACATTTGAGCAAATTGAAGTCCATGCAAATTATCGATATCTAAAAAGGACTTGTTTGTTCAACATTTGAGCAACATGAAGAGCTCCAAGTCTACAATCAGATACAAATTGAAGTTCATGCAGATTATCGATATCTAAAAAGGACCTGATTGTCCATCAACAACCTGAAAACTATGATTCCTAAAAGGACTAATATATCCAACAACAAGGAGAAGATCATGCAGCGTTGTTTACATGAGAAGCGGGAAAAGGATTTGTTTAGCTCTCTTGTTTACTTGGGAGAACTTGTTCCCCAGCCTAAACAGTTTGCCAGTCTGGCAGTCTCACATATTTCTTCCACTCAATTCAGTAAACATGATCCTTCATTATACATCAAAATAAACACGATCGAGATTCGGATGAGTTGTTCAGTTCATTTACTGACCTTGTGCAAGAAAAATCTCACTTCTTCGACGTGTATAACGACGTCTGTTGGCAGTTCAGACGCCACAAACCTGCATGAGTTTGATATCAACAAAGGAAGAAAGAGCGCAAAGATTTGAAGCAAAAAAAACACACACAAAATCGACGGCAAGAAGCGATTTTGATGGCGAGGACGATCGCGGAGAAGGAAAAAGATCCAACCTGATGCAGCTCCCGTCCGACCGGAACGCGTCCGGCTTTGATCCGAGCTTCATGAACTTCATCTCCGACGTCGCCGGAAAAGGGAAGCCTCTCCTGCCTCGTTCTCAAACCATTTCACTTCCCCCAACCTCCAGCGCCGCTCACGCTTTAAAGCCCTCACCCACACGCCTCCCTAGCCTACGCCATTCAATTCGATTCAATGCATCCTTCTGGAAATCGCCGCCCCCGCAGCGCGCCCTGCTCCGCGACGCTGCTGCTCTCGGTTTCTTCACACCAACTCCCGCTGTCTATTGCAGTCTTTGGTGCTGCGCATCATAAAAGAGAGAGAGAGTACGTGTGTGTTGGGAAGAGGAGAAGAATAGCGTGTCGTGTAGTGTGGCGATGGTGATGATGACACGGGCTTACTTATCCGCGCAGTCTGCTTCGCAATGCACTTCTTTACCAGTTTCTCCTTCTTTATCAGCGCCATTAATTATACTGTGTATCCCTATTCCATAGGTTATTTTTCTCTTTCTCTCCACGCCTCCGCTCCTGCTGCTCTTGCGTTTGCGATCGATTATGCCAACTGGGCCGCCTCGGCCATGGCAAGAGCTGGCATCGCTTTCGGTAGCGCAGCGCGGCGCAGTGCCTCAAAAGGCTAGGAGGGGATGCTCCGTTCATGTTTTCTATGGAACGTAGCTGGTCAAATACTGCCGTGTTTACTTTTATGGTCTTTGTTGATTTTTTAAATTTATTTATCTAAATAAAGACTCGTAAAAATTAAAGAGATTCTTAATTAAATAAAATTATATATTTCTTATATTAAAAATAGTTTTATTTCATATTTTTTATATATTTAATTAAAATTATTTTAATAACTACTATATTATATTAGCAAATATAGATTTTAACTCATAGTCAGATACCCGAACTAAATTCAATTCTTGACGACTAGTTCTACAGACCATCGGAGGTCCTTTCAGCGTACTTTGTCCTCACTCACATGTACCCTGGAAAACTTCCCAGGAGATCACTCATTCTCAAATTTCTCCAAACTAAGCACGCTTAACTTTGGAATTCTTAAGTTTGAACTTCCAAAAAAAAATATATACCTTGATGATATAAATAATATCATTTAACCTTTTAAGTCAAACTTAATAAGAATCTGATAACCGAGATATTACAATATTTACAATCATTAATTGAACTATTGATAAAATTGGAATGTCACATCTAAAATCATCACCCTTTAAAAACCTTATCTGATGAACAAAATATGAGATCTGATCATCTATTTTAAGATTAATCGAATTATAATATATGTATATATTATATAAAAAATTATAGATTTTATACATTATAATAGTTATTTACTAAAGTAATATATGATTTCATACATTCTAAACGGTTAGTTTGATAGTCGCGTGATAGATAAATCATGTAAGTTATTTTACTTAGCACCTCTTTGTAAAAAAAAAATAATAATAATAAACACCTGACAAAATAATTTGCACCATTATAACAGTTATTTACATAGATGCTAAATATATATTTTTTTATCATGATAATTAGAGACATTCTTTTAATTTGACTTGATAAATATGGTAATATTTATTTTAAAACGAAATAAAAAAATACAAATAAATCAAAATAAGAGCAGACATTGAAAGGCATATTTTCCAACTCTCCGACCAGATTTCTTCTATTTCAAATCTTGTAGCTAATTTTTTCCAAGGCCAAGAAATTCGCTTCTTTGACTTTCTGCAATGCCAATTAATTGTCCAATATTGAAGTGACATTCGAATAATTAATTTTAAAAAATATAAAATAATTTTGTCTTTTTTTTCCATTATCATTTAATATTTGATATCTTTTAGGTATATATATAATTGATCATGTCCGAGCGCTAAGTCAACGGATGTTGGAGACATGACACCCTCCGCTGTTTTCGACTGGTGATGTGGATCTCCGGCGGACCTGCAAAGAAGCCGCGTCGGGAGGGGTTTCCCGGCGACGACCCTCCGATGCTCAAGTCAGGCAACGAAGAAACAGAATAACGTTACTGTGGCTATAGTGATCAAGATTACATACCTTCGTCGAAGTCTGGGGGTCCTTATATAGGACCCCGGGGAGGCGTGAGCACGCTTCTCGATGCGTGCACGCTTCCCCAAACATACCTCAGTAGGGTTGTGTTAGAAAAGCATGCCTGACGTCATTCCGCAATCGTCCGAGCATATCCCGGATGTGACGGTGAAAGCTTCCACCGTACGATACTCTGTCCGCTCCGGCCGCCGACCATGCTGTTTGTCAGTGGCAGGTGTCTCGAGGATGAAGCTACCAGCTGTCCTTTTTTGTCTTCTAGCGTTTTCACCTACTTCCGGGCCGAACGGACATGCCGCTCGGCGCTCTTGGTTTCCGGGAATGCTCCTACCTTGGCCTGGGCAGTGAAGCTCTGCTTCTGCGCTTGGATGGAATTGCGCCTTATTGTCATGCAGCTCGGTCAAGCGTTCCGCTCCTCCTATAGACTCTACTTGAGCGTCGGAAACCCGACCCCTGGTCGGGCTGTCTTTCGTTCGGTCCAGAAGACCCTTGGTCGGATGTCCGCTTGGCATGACCTCTGTCCGTTCGGCACGACCTTGAGGTTGACTTCCTTTACCGTTGACCTCCACGTGTCGTTGACCTCCCGCTAATGAGGGTCCCCCGTCCTTACCACCGGATCACATGCCTCCCCCTCAAGTCTAGTCGAAGGAGGCGCTAAGTCCAACTGACTGGACTATGAGTTTGATCGAGCGACATCCACTCTGCCGCTCCTGAAAGTGTACCTCCGTTCGGCTCTAGGGAGGTCTATTCGGCCGACCGACGAGTTGATGGCTATGCCTCGATAGTTTTGATTTCTATTTGCCGCTTGTCGCGCTACCGCTTTTAAGGACGGTCGGAGTCGTCGGGGTCTCCTCGGAATTCGCACCAATCCTCATTAAGTTGCCCACACGCGAGTAATGATGTTCATTAAATGCTGCCCCATCACTGATCGCCACCTGGCAAGTCTGCCGTCATCGTACGGCGAGGGCGTCATCTTCGATGGGACAGACATCGGTTCAAATCCGACGGTCCAATGCCGACGTTCCTTTCGATGACCTAGATCGAACGGTTGTTGTGGACTAAGCCCCGGGTTTATGAAGCGCCGACGCTAATCTTCCTTCTATCGTTCTTGCCTTCATGCTTTTGGTGATTCCTCTCGTGTCCAATTTCCCGACGTTCGCTTGCCTCGGCGCCTCGACGAACTTTCGACCTCCCTCTTCTTCATGCTTCGCCTCCCAGTAAGCCTTCTCCTATCTTTACCTTTTTCTGTGTTCTCCATTCCAGTGGCCTTTGCGCCCGTTCAATACAGTTCCGACCTCCTCCGTCAACCCTTTCGCTCTTTCTTCCTTTCTTCCTCGGTATTGTCCCGGTGATGGCTAGCACCTCGCAACCTTCTGATCCTTCTCCTGACCTATGGTATATGACCATGGTAAGCCGGTTTGACGAGGATGACACGGGACGTTTCCTTCGCGAATTCGAACTTCCTCCTGACCATAGATTAGTTTTGGCCACCTCTTCCGATCGGACCCACAATTCGCTGGCCGACACTGTTTGTTTCTTTCGTGACCAATTTGTGGTCGATCTATGCTTCCCCATACATCCTTTTATCCTTGAGGTTTGTAATTATTTTCGTCTCCCGCTCGGCCAACTTGTCCCTAACTCTTTTAGGTTGTTGTGCGGCGTAGTGATCCTTTTCAAGCTGCATGGCATTCCCTTAGTCCCCAGAGTATTCCATTATTTTTACTATCCCAAACAGTCCGAGTGGGGTACTTTTCTCTTCCAATCGCGGATCGGTCTTGTCTTTTTCAACAAGATGCCGACCTCGAACAAGCACTGGAAGGAAAATTATTTTTACCTTCTCTTTCCCGAACGACCATCCTTTCGCACCAAATGGCAGACCACTGTGCCGAGCCCGCCGGACCTTGGTAAATACAAGTGCCAGCCGGATTATCTTCATGCAGCCAATCTATTAGCCGGCCAGAAGTTCAGTATCAATAAGCTACTTCACGAGGGGGTGTTGTACATATTCGGATTGAGCCCGATCCGAACGAAGCTTCCGAGCACCATGGGTAAGCGCTTTCCCTGTCCCCACTCCTTTTGGTCTAACTGATTTATTCTTCTTTTATGCAGCTGACATCATGTGGCGCGCCAAGGCCACCGAGCGGATGAAATTGAAAGCCACCGAAATAGAAGCAGCAGCTGCTAAGGAGATGGTCGATTTGGGTATCGCGTCGGTCGGCTCGCATGAGGGCGAGAGCGAAGAAGCTCCAACAGAGGCCCGAGAGTCTACCGGTCGGATCCCTACAACCGGAGCGATCGGTGACGCTATCTCGTCAGCCGGTCAGCCTACCTCCGAAGACGTGGGGTAGTCGACCGACGACTCCCCCTTGATAACACTCAAACGTCGCCGAACGGATCTCACATTTGTGGAACCAGTGACCGAGCCAGTTGACGCCCCCTCTGAAGCGGTCAACCCCGTCCCTGCTTTAACCGAGGCCATCTCTTCGGACCGAACTCCTTCCCAGCTCGACCAACCAGCGGCCTCCCTCGAAGTACGACCCGTTAGTTCCCTGCCCCGGGTTAGTCTTCGGCGCAGGCGCTCAGGAATAGTTTCTGCTCCGTTCGGTGAGTCATCCGGTCGATCCATCTCTTCTCAATCCGATCCGAGCGGGCTTCGAACGATCAAGGTCGTCCTCCATCTTCCCACTGAAGAGTTCCTTTTGGCTGTTGATCGGCCAACTGCTCCGGAGCATCAGATCACCATCCGAGGACCGCTCGCCAAAGTATGGGAAGATGCGAGGGCTCGTGTTGCCTTGATGACCCCCGGGCAGCTCGGCGACAGCCATCTACAACAAGCAACCGGGGTATGCTCTTTAACCTACTATATGCTTAATCTTGGTTCTTAACATTATTCCGTCCGAACAGTACTGGGTGGAGAACATTGCGGTCAGCAATCGCCTGGCTGCCCTCGAGGAAGAATTAAAAAAGCTTCAAATTTCCGGAGGGGCGCCAGTGCAGGGGCCATCATACGCCATGCTCCGAGCCGAACTGAACAAATCGGAGAAATTACTGGAGGCCGAACGGTACAAGTCCTCTGGCTTGTAAACCAGGGTAGCTGGCCTTGAAGCCCAGGTCAAGTCTCACGACCGGGAGATGAAACTGGCGACCAATAGAAAAAATACAGCCATTTCCGATTTAGAGGCCAAGAATCAGCAGGCCCGAGCACTGGAGCAGCGTGTCCAGGAGTTAGCCGATCTGCTTTCCGTTGAGCAAAAGGGCCGATCGACTACTGAGGCTAAACTTCGAGAAGACAATAAAGATCTCCAAGACGGCTTAGAAGCCGCCTAAGTTGCCTTCAAAGAAAACCAAGATGGCGAACTAGGGTGCTTCGCGGCAATGAGGCACAACTACTTCCGGTCGGATGACTTTGGTAACAAGTTCAGCAATCGGCTGGTCCTTGCCTTTGAAGAAGCCATCCAAACCACCACTACGTACTTGAAGGCTAAAGGCCAGCTTCCGGAGGCGGCTTCTATCCCCCCAAGGATCTGGCCAGGCTGCTGGAGCACATTCCCGAGCCCATTTTTGATGTTCTTGAGTGAAAATATTTTCTGTAATTCTCCCGGTCGGCTCCTACAGCCTTACCTTTAATGAAGACTTGCTTTCTTTTTTCCGTACTTCTCCCAGTCGGCTTAAACGACCTTGATTTAATGAATGACATCTGTAACTCTGCCCTTGGTCGGCGAGATTTTAAATGTAATTTTGGAATGCCAACTTTTGCTTTGTTAGCTTTTCGTTTGAGTGCTTCCTGTAGCTACGCCGACCGGTCGCTCGACCCTTTCCCGCTATGTAATTTCTTTAACTTCCTCGCTCGTTCAAACGACCTTTATCCCATACGGGACTTTCGTTAGTTTTTTGTTCGTGTCCTTTTCAACTGCACCGCCCAGTCCATCGGACTTCCCTCCGTATGGGATTTCCGTTAGTTTTTTGTTGATTGGCGCTGGTAAGCGCACGCCATTGCTTTCTCCCTGCCCTTAGGATAAAGGTTTGTTGATCATCGGCCCTGGATGCTGGGCCTCAATGTGTCTGCGCGGTGCTATCCCGTTCGGGGGGTTTATAGTCGCTGATCCGACTCTAGAGTTTAACGTCGCCGCTTGACGGTCTTCAAGCCGGGGGTAGTCGTCGGTCCGACTCTAGAGTTTAACGTCGCGGCTCGACGGTCTTCAATAATGAGCCTATGGCTCGGATAATCTACGCCCGGCCGAACGACACGGGGTCTTCACCATCGAGCATATGGCTCGGATAATATACGCTCGGCCGAACGGCACGGGGTCTTCACCATCGAGCATATGGCTCGGATATAACGCCCGGCCGACGGTCTTCAAGCCGGGGGGTTTATAGTCGCCGGTCCGACTCTAGAGTTTAACGTCGCCGCTCGACGGTCTTCAAGCCGGGGGTTTATAGTCGTCGGTCCGACTCTAGAGTTTAACGTCGCCACTCGACGGTCTTCAAGCCGGGGGGTTTATAGTCGCCGGTCCGACTCTAGAGTTTAACGTCGCTGCTCGACGGTCTTCATGTAGTTTGCCGTTCGGCGAATAACGCTCAGACTCTTCGCAATTTTTCTTATCTTCAATCCTGCAACCAAAGGATACATACGAACGGAATGTACATGAAATAAATTACACTGGTGCACCTTTTATCCAGCACGGTACGGCTGGAGGTGGTTTGCGCTCCATGGTCGATCTAGCCGCCGTCCGCCTTCATCTTCTAGGTAGTAGGCACCTAATCGAAGATTCTCGACGACTTTAAAGGGCCCCGCCCAGGGAGCTGCCATTTTGCTCACATCGCCGACCGGCTTCACCTTCTTCCATACAAGATCACCGACCTGGAATGCTCTGGGAATTACACGCCTGTTATAATTCTGCTTCATTCTCTGCCTGTACGCCATCAGTCGGACGACCGCTTTAGCTCTTGCTTCGTCCACCAGGTCCAACTCCAGCTGCCTCCGCTCGGCATTGTCCTCATCGTAGCTTTGGATCCGATCAGACTCCACTCCGACCTCGACTGGGATGACCGCCTCGCCATCGTACACCAAGTGGAACGGTGTTACTCCCGTTCCCTCCTTTGGGGTTGTACGAATGGCCCATAGTACGCTGGGCAGCTCGTCCATCCAGCTTCGTCCTATGTGATTGAGTCGAACCCGAAGTATTCGCAGGATCTTCCGATTGTCCACTTCGGCTTGACCGTTGCTCTGAGGATATGCCACGGAAGTAAAGTGTTGTTCGATGTCGTATCCTTTGCACCATTCTCCGAGCTCTTGACAAACGAATTATCGGCCGTTATCCGAGATGAGTCGACGAGGGATGCTGAATCGACAGATTATATGCTGCCAGATGAACTTTTTGACCATCTGCTCGGTTATCTTGGCTAGTGGTTCGGCTTCGACCTATTTGGAGAAGTAGTCGACTGCCACTAGTAGAAACCTTCGCTGACCGGTCGCTTTGGGGAAAGGCCCTACGATATCCATGCCCCATTGGTCGAACGGGCAGGATACTGTGGACGCCTTCATTTCCATCGTAGGCCTATGGGAGAAATTGTGGTACCTCTGACAAGAAAGGCAGGTAGCGACGGTCCGTACGACGTCTTCCTGTAGAGTTGGCCAGAAGTAACCTGCCAGCAGGATCTTCCTAGCCAAAAACCGGCTGCCCGGATGACCTCCGCAGGATCCTTGGTGTACCTCTTGCGGATGTACTATGCGTCCTCCGAGCTGACGCACTTTAGCAGCGGTCGGGAGAATGCCTTCTTGTAGAGTTGGTCCCCGATGAGGGAGAACCGACCAGCTCTCCTCCTCAATAATTGAGCTTCCTCCCGATCGGACGACGTGGCCTCCGATCGCAGAAATTCTATTATGGATGTCCTCCAATCGCTTGGGAATGTGAGGCCTTCCATCCGGTCGATGTGCGCCACCAGGGACACTTGCTCGATTGGTTGCTGGATGACAACCGGTGATATCGAATTGGCGAGCTTGGCTAGCTCGTCCGCAGACTAGTTCTTGGCTCGGGGGATCTTCTGTATGACAACTTCTACGAAGTTGGTCCTGAGCTTTTCAAAGGCCTCCGCGTAGAGCCTGAGCCTCGCGTTGTTTATCTCGAAGGGCCCTGAGAGTTGTTGAGCGACCAACTGGGAGTATGAGAACAAAGTCACCCGGCTGGCTCCCAGGTGCCGTGCGGCCTGCAGGCCGGCTATTAGGGCTTCGTACTCCGCTTCATTATTGGTTGTTCGATAGTCCAGCCGGACGGATAGGTGCATCCGCTCTTCTTGAGGGGAAAGCAACAGGATGCCAATTTTGCTTCCGAGCCGAGTGGACGATCCGTCAACAAATACCTTCCACATATCTTCGAGCTCGGGATTTTGCACTTCGGTCACAAAATCTGCCAAGGACTGGGCCTTAATCGTCGAGCGGGGTTGATACTGAATGTCGAACTCACTCAGCTCCGTTGTCCACTTGATGAGCTGCCCGGACGCTTCTGGATTCAGGAGCACTCTTCCCAGCGGGCTGTTCGTCATCACGATGATTGTATGCGCCAAGAAATAAGGGCGCAATCTCCGCGCGGCGAGAATCAAGGCAAAAGCCAATTTCTCGAGACCAATGTAGCGAACTTCAGCATCCTTTAGAATGTGGCTTAAAAAGTACACGGGCTGTTCTTCGCTGTTCGACCTTACTAATGCCGAGCCCACAGCATCCTCGGTCGAAGACAAGTAAATACGGAGCGGCTCTCTTACAACCGATTTGGCCAGCATGAGTAAAGAATTGAGATAAGTCTTCAGCTCCTCGAACGCCCGATCGCATTCCTCGTCCCATTGAAACTTGGTAGCCTTGCGCAGAATCTTGAAAAAAGGGAAGCTTCGGTCGGCCGTTCGGGAGATGAATCGTGATAGCGCTGTTATCCGACCGGCGAGACGTTGTACTTCTCGAAGATTTCTGGGAGGAGGCATATCTTGCAATGCTTTTACCTTGCTGGGGTTCGCTTCTATGCCCCGCTCGGTCACAATATAGCCCAAGAAACGCCCGCCCTTTGCTCCGAATAGGCACTTCTGGGGGTTCAGCTTGACCCCATATCTCCTCAGTGTCTGGAAAGTTTCTTCCAAATCCGTATAAAGGTCTGTTGCTCGGAAGGATTTGATAAGTATATCATCCACGTACACTTCCAAGTTGCGCCCGATCTGCTCCCGGAATACCTTATTCATCAGCCGTTGATAGGTAGCTCCCGCGTTCTTTAGTCCGAACGGCATTACGTTGTAATAGTAAGTGTCGTCTGCTATGACGAAACTGACTTTCTCTTGGTCTTATCAGACGAGCAACACTTGATGGTAGCCCTGATATGCATCCAACATGCATATCAGCTCGCATCCGGTCGTGGAGTCTACCAGTTGATCGATTCGGGGCAAGGGGTTTAAATCCTTTGGGCAGGCCTTGTTCAGATCCCGGAAGTCGATGCAGACTCTCCACTTGTTGCCTGATTTGGAGACCAGCACCACGTTTGCGAGCCAACTCGGGAACTGCACCTCCTGTATGTGGCCGACCTCCAAGAGCTTCTCCACCTCTGCCCCGATAATGATATTCTGTTCGACACTGAAGTCCCTCTTCCTTTGCTTTACCGGTGGAGCATCCGGTCGGACGTGAAGCTCGTGTTGCGCTATGCTCGGCGAGACTCCTGGCAGCTCATGGGTCGACCAAGCGAAAACGTCGTAGTTTTTCTGGAGGCATCTGATCAGCTTCTCTTTCTGACTTGATTCCAGGTCGGCTGCTATGAAAGTCGTGGCCTCCGGCCGGGAAGGGTTGATCTGTACCTCCTCTTTTTCTTCATAAACTAGAGAAGGTGGCTTTTCGGTTATAGCATTTACCTCGACTCGTGGCACTTTCCGAGCGGATCTGGCCTCGGCTCGGACCATCTCTACGTAGCATCGCCGGGCTGCAAGCTGATCTCCTCGGACCTCCCCAACTTAATCTTCCACCGGGAACTTGATTTTCTAGCAGAAGGTGGAGACGACTGCTCGGAACTGGTTGAGAGCCGGTCGCTCCAGGATAACATTGTACGCAGAGGGAGCGTCGACCACGATGAAGTTGGTGGTCCGCGTTCTTCTGAGTGGCTCCTCCCCCAGCGAGATACCCAGCCGGACTTGTCCGACCGGCAAAACTTCGTTACCGGTGAATCCGTAGAGGGGGGTTGTCATCGGTAGCAACTCGGCTCGGTCGATTTGTAATTGGTCAAATGCCTTCCAGAAGATGATGTTGACCGAGCTGCCTGTATCAATAAAAATGCGGTGAATAGTGTAGTTATTGAGGGCGTCATCATGCGAGACTTCGACTCCCTCGAGGTCCCTTGGCCCAAAGCTGATCTCGGGCCCGTTCGCCCGCTCCTGGCTGCAGCCCACCGCATGGATCGTCAGCTATCTGGCGTGCGCCTTCCGTGCCTTGTTGGAATCACCTCCGGTCGGCCCTCCGGCGATGATGTTGATTTCGCCCCTCGGGGCATTTCCTCTGTTCTCTTCCTCCCGAGCGGACGGCTTAGGTCGTTCATGCGATGCCCGGGGATTAGATCTGTGCGGCTGGTGAAGGTGCTGCTCGGGTGATTCTCTGGTTGCCCGCCGCTCGACCTCTTGGTGTCGATGTCGCCTATCAGGCAATGGGGATCGGTGATGATAACTCCTAGGAGCGGGATGAGCGATCGGAGGGAGACTCCGAATATCCCGGGTGTTGTGTGTGGCGAATTGGTGGAGCGAGCAGAACATGGGAGTCCACACCTTCCCTTTTGGCTTAGGTCGATCGACCGCTACTTGTTGAACAGTGTGCGACCTCGCTTGCTGATGAGGATGAGCCATCTCTGCGCGGGGTCCTCTTGGCGGTTGATAATTGGAAGGCGGCTTCCGCTCGGTGGGGACCGGTGGCTCAGCTGGTGCTTCCTTTTTCCTCGCCATATGAGCTTCCTCTACGTTGATGTACTCATTGGCCTTGTTCAACATGTGGTCATAGCTATGGGGCGACTTTCTAACGAGCGCACAGAAGAAATCCCCGTCCACAAGCCCCTGTGTAAATGCGTTTATCATAGTTTCCGAGGTGGCCGTCGGGATGTCCATGGCCACCTAGTTGAAGCGTTGGATGTAGGCCTGGAGCGACTCCCTCAGTCCTTGTTTGATGGTGAATAGGCTGACGCTGGTTTTCTGATAGCGTCTGCTACTCCCAAAGTGGTGGAGAAAAGCCGTGCGGAACTCCTTGAAGCTTGTTATTGATCCATCCGGCAGCCTTCAGAACCACCGTTGTGCCGACCCAGAAAGGGTGGTGAGGAACACTCGGCACTTCACCCCATCTGTATATTGATGTAAAGTGGCGGTGTTGTCGAACTTACCCAGATGGTCATCCGGGTCGGTGGTCCCGTTGTATTCTTCGATCGCCGGAGGCGCATAATGCTTTGGTAGTGGGTCTCTCAGGATGGCGTCGGAGAACTGCCGATTGATCCGCTCGGGGGATGAATCTGTCCGGGGCGCCTTGCCCTTCCTAGCGTCACGGATAGGCGCCTCGTCGGACGATCCCTGGTTGGCTTGGGCCAATTTTGACGGCGTCTGGAATAGTGCTCGATGGAATGGAATAGGGGCGGCCAGCGCATCTCCTGGTGTGCCAGTCTGCCCCTTTTTCTGAGCCTACGTAGAATATTGTTCCGGTTGGTCCTCCATTGCCGCTCGGCCTCTAGAGACGGATGCAGCCTGCTGCGTTATCCTTTCTGCTTGAGCCTTCTGCTGCTGCTCGACCATCTTTGTGGCTCGCGCTTGAATAAGTGCTTCGAGCTCCTCAGGGGAGAGCGTTACCAGGAGTTGACGTCCAACTTCTTCCATCTTCTAGGCTCGGATTCAGGTGCGTTCCCACAGACGGCTCCAATTTGATCCTGTCCGAGCACTGAGTCGACGGATGCTGGGGACGTGGCACCCTCCGCTGTCTTCGACTGGTGATGTGGATCTCCGGCGGACCTGCAAAGAAGCCGAGTCGGGAGGGGTTTCCCGGCGACGACCCTCCGACGCTCAAGTCAGGCAACGAAGAAGCAGAGTAACATTACTGTGGCTACAGTGATCAAGATTGCATACCTTCGTCGAAGTCTGGGGGTCCTTATATAGGACCCCGGGGAGGCGCGGGCACACTTCTTGATGCGTGTACGCTTCCCCAAACATACCTCAGTAGGGTTGTGTCAGAAAAGCATGCCTGACGCCATTCCGCAATCGTCCGATCATATCCCGGATGTGATGGTGGAAGCTTTCACCGTACGATACTCTGTCTGCTCCGGCCGCCGACCATGTTGTTTGTTGGCGGCAGGTGTCTCGAGGATGAAGCTACCGGCTGTCCTTTTTGTCTTCTAGCGTTTTCACCTGCTTCCGGGCCGAGCGGACATGCCGCTCGGCACTCTTGGTTTCCGGGAATGCGCCTACCTTGGCTTGGGCGGTGAAGCCCTGCTTCTGCGCTCAGATGGAATTGCGCCTTATTGTCATGCGGCTCGGCCGAGCGTTCCGCTCAGCCCATAGACTCTACTTGAGCGTCGGAAACCCGAACCCTGGTCGGGCTGTCTTTCGTTCGGTCCGGGAGACCCTTGGTCGGATGTCCGCTCGGCATGACCTCTGTCCGTTCGGCACGACCTTGGGGTTGACTTCCTTGACCGTTGACCTCCACGTGTTGTTGACCTCCCGCTAATGAGGGTCCCCGTCCTTACCACTGGATTAATAACAATTGGCCATGATCTGGCCGCGATCGCAGCTAGATTTTGACAAGATTCTAGCTGGGATTCTAGTCGCGATCCAGCCATAGTCGAATCTCGACCGGTTCGTGACTAGATTTGTTGTTGGATTGCAGTAGGAATCTGACCGCAATTGGCCTCGATTCAGCTACAATCGCGGCAGGATTCCGGTCAGATTCTGGCCCAATCCGGGTGAGGTTTGATTGGGGTCTGACTAGAGTCTAGCTTGGGAAGATCCGTCGACATCTAGTGAAAACCAACGACGAGGTGAAAACGAGAAAATGTTAAATTTTAAAAAAGAAAAGAAAAGAAAAAATAGACATGTGTGTCATATCGGTGTCTACCATACACAGACGAGCAAATAGAGTCACATAGTGTGTGTGTGTGTATATATATATATATATATTGATCTTATTTGAAAACTAAAGAGATGACGCGCTAGACAGGTGACGGTATAATTAACTGACCGAAGACTTCGCATGGGAGAGAAGATGACGAACTAGAATAGGAGAAGAGCTCCCAATAGCTTTCTCTACTCTACACACACTCAAGAGAGTAGACAAGATATCAGTACCCAAAAATCAGGGAAGGAGTCCCTGGCGAAGGCCCTTCTACACTCAAGTCAGTGGAATGTCCAAGCGAAAATTAAGAAGATCAACAATAGATGCGTGCACATAAATGATTGTAAAGCATGCATATCTTGCCAATGGAGAGGATCCCCTTTATATACCACCTCTCATAACCTTCGTAATCATGAGGTGATAGGGAATGTTAGAGATTGTCAAGTGAGGGAAGACATATAGCCTGGGACGATGTAGAGTAACCATCAGGGAATCTTTCGTTACCCATATGCGCATCTCTTTTGTCTTTTATAACTTATGTCATTAATGAGGTGGTTGAATGGATATGTTGTCATAAATTATCGACTGACGAGTAGTGTAATCACCTCCAAAGAAGGTTCCAGTAAATGCTCACATTATAATAAAGGAATATTCTCTAACAAATGGTTGTTATTCTGATAGATTGTTGTGATTCTCTAACCATGCTATCTGCTGAGTGTATCCCGACTAGGTCTTTAAACCGACCAACTATATATCTTTTTCTTCCTTTAAGATGGTCAGTTATATACTGGATAGTGTTGGAGATCTATTCTAGAAGTAATATGAATCTAAGTTCGCTAGATCCAGTCAGTTCTTTAGTCGACCAGTGATATACTTGTTGGTGCGGTTAGCACTAACGGTTTAACTCAAGTTTTGATGAATGACAAAATATGTCAAGTTAGTTTTGTTATTATCTAACACTCTGACCGAGTGTGTAGGAGAAGCCCAGACAGGTCGACGGGCTGACCTGATGTTTGGCACGAAGCCCAGCTAGGTCGACGGGTCGACCGGATAGCTGGCACGAAGTCCAAACGGGTCGATGGGTGACTAGACATTTGGCACAAAGTCTAGCTAGGTCGACGGGCTGACCGGATAGCTAGCACGAAGCCCAGACGGGTCAAAGGGTTGATCGAACGTCTGGCAGGTAAGTGAAGTTAAGTTACTGGAGGGGAGTGACTGTGAGGACGCGTTCCTGGGAAGGGAACATTAGGCGTCGATCCGACTTAGATCCATTTCGGATATCTAAGTCGAGATCGTGACTAGATTCCGGTCTCGAGGAGATGGAATCTAATTACTATTCTTCTTATCTATAAATTGTGCTAACATTCTATTTTGCAGGATATAATTTATACTTGTCTTAGACTAACGTTTTCTTGTAGGAAGGAGATTGCAGAAAACAAGGGTCCGGGAGCCCGGAGGCAACTTTTATCCATATCGTCGCTTCGCTATGTGGAGATTGCTGACTGGCTCGGCTATGTCACATTCAGGGCGCCCTGAAGGGATCCGAGCACCCCGAACCTCCTATATAAGGAGGGTGAAGGCTGAAGCAAAGGAATAACTCACGATCTACGCTTCTGCGCTCCTGCGACGCTGCGAAGGCTCTCCAACAAGTTTTGTTTATTGTCTTATTCTCTTATTGTCGGGTTCTTTTCTTTTACTAAATAAGTCCTATACTGCATTTGTAAAAACCTTTCGAATTATTAGTGATTACCCAATGAAAGCACTCAACGAGTGAGGACCCTGGAGTAGGAGTCGACAAAGGCTCCAAACCAAGTAAAATGACCTTGTTAGCATTGTGTTTTCATTTTTCTGCTACCTACTCTATACACCGAAAGTTTTAAATCACTATTCACCCCCCTCTCTAGCGAAACTCATCGATCCAACAAGTGGTATCAGAGTAGGTACCACTCTGATTTGGTGCAACCACCAATCAGGCAGGGGTGAAATTCGTTTCAACTTTCTTTTTTCTTTGGTTTTCAGTTTCTCGTCATATTCCAAACTGGTATTGTTATCTTTTTGGAATCTTTTTCATTGCAATTAATTTGAATTGGTGCAACACCAATTCAGTTTTTAGTTTTCTTTTATTTTATTCCGCACTACTAATCCAAGACCTAGCCTTGGGATCTTTGTGTTTATTTATTTACTTGTGTGCAGATTAAAATGTCTCAAATTGAAGGCTTCAGCATGATATGTCCTCCCCTATTCAACGGGGATGATTTTTCGTATTGGAAGAAGCGGATGGAGGTCTACCTGAAGACCGATTTCGACCAATGGTACAACGTCACCAGAGGCTACAAGGTACCGATCAACAACTCCGAAATACCACTGGACCCGGAATAGTGGCCTCCGGGCATGAAGAAAAAAATCATCAATAGACTTTAAAGCACTCAACACGCTACAATGCGGACTGACGAAGGAAGAGTTGAACCGAGTTGGATCGCATCAGAATGTGAAAGAACTATGAGACAAGTTAATCGAGCTACACGAAGGAACGAGCGATGTCAAGGTAACGAAACGCGATCTCCTTTTAAATAAGTTATTTAATATTAAAATGCAGGAAGGAGAAATCACAAGTCAACTGCATGCGAGAATCAAAGACATCCTCAACAGACTTCACGCGATAGGACACTAAATGGAGAACCGCGATCTAATCAGGTACGCATTGAATGCCTTTCCATGTAACACCTTGTGGGCATCAATTGTGGATGCCTACAAGATTTCAAAAAATTTATCTAAGTTAAAATTAGATGAACTGTTTTGCGAATTAGAATTGCACGAGCAAACTAATGTCGAGACCGATAAAGGTGTTGCCTTGTTTGCAGGTTCATCCAAGGAAAGGACGAAAAATAAGCCTGAGGTTGAAGATGAGTCTGACCAGGATTCTGAAGATGAAGAGTACCTGGTGAACCTGGTAAGGAAGATGTTCACCAGGAGAAAGAAGAGCTTCAGCAAGAAGGGCCTGCAAAAGATCAACTCCCCAACCAAACCGAGGAATGTGACCTGCTTCGGGTGCAACAAGAAGGGCCACTACAAGAATGAGTGCCCGAGGTTGAAGAGCGACAAGACGAAGACATCCAAGAAGAAATATCTCAAAGCAACCTAGGACGACTCCTCATCAGAAGAATCGAAGGCCAAAGATCAGAAGCACCAGAGTCACCTCACACTGATGGCTCGCAAAGCAGAATCGGAGGACGAATCGGAGGACAGATCCAAACCCGAATCGAGCCACGAGTCCATACTCGTTTCCGAAGGTCCTGAGAAGTATACTCTAGTTTGAATAAAAAGTTTTTAAAAACTATTGCATGCTTAAATAGAAGACTAATCACAATAGAAAATGAAAATAAATTGCTCCTTGAGGAAAGCCAAAACCTCAAGGAACAAATCATAAATGCTAATCCAACTCAAGACTTAACACTTGAGGAGGAAAATTCAACATTAAAAATAGAAATTAATAAATTAAAAGATCTTTTAGAGAAATTTACAACAAGATCCAAGAATTTAGATCTAATTTTAAATAATCAAAAGATAATTTACAACAAAACCGTACTTGGCTACAAGTCAAGTTCAAATAAAACATTTAAATCGTTAATAACCCAATACAAACAATCAAGTAAAGCTTGGGTTCCGAAAGCGTGCTTAACCACGCAAGTAGGACTTAAGCAATATTACATACCCAAATAAAAAATATATTATGTAAAGTCGAAAAAATCAAGTCAAAAACCAAAATACAAACCTAGACCAACAAATTCAAAATCTAAATGTTTTAAAATCCACCAAAACTTAGAATATCATCAAGTCAATTATAACAATAAAAACAACAGACACAAACCAAGAACTAAAAATAAAAAATAAAGGCCAATAGTTCAGGGGAGGCTCTAGAATAGCTGGCACCTCCAAAAATAATCTACCCGATAGGGTAACAAAACTAACCTACCCGACAGGGTAATTAGGACTAGTTAAAAAGGGACAATAGTTTAACTTGACCTACGGTACTGGTGAAGTTTTGGATGATAGTACATTAGGGAAACTATGTCTATGCATGTCTAGGAAGATATTGTTGGGATTTTCGAGCCGCAAAAACCGCTTTTTCGCGTTGCGGAAACCCCGAATCTCCCATGCCACCGGATCCATGCGAAGTTTATAAAACAAAATTTCATGTACGAGTTTACTAAAGCCTAGATCTACACTAGGAGAAGGAATTTTACCCTTGATGCGAAGCCCTTCGCAATCCCGCTAGTCCTCGGTTCACCGGATCTCGAAAGTGTCAAAGTAGACACTTCTCTATATGTATCCACACAAGCAAGAGATGGAGAGGTCAAACAAAAGGTGTGCTAGCACCTATGAAGTGTTCGGCCAAGAGAGGAGAGGGAGAAGAAAATTGAGAGCAAGAGCAAGAAGATGGAATGAATGCCTTGAATGAAAAATCAATCACCCCCACACTAAAGGTGGCTGGCCACATAATGGTTTGTAACCCCCATGGAATATCAAGAGTCAAGTCTCTTGATCTCCTCCATGAGGTGGCATTTGGTCAAGTCAAACTTGACCAAATGAAGAAGCCTTGATGATGTGGCATTGGTCAAGTCAAAGTCAAGTCAAAACTTGACTCTTCATCTTCCTCCTTAAGTCAAGTCAAACTTGACCACTTCTCTCCCTTGGTTGATCTAATCTAACCATTGTTCAAGTCAATTTTAATTTAATGAATCTTTATTCATTGAATTAAATTAATTAAATGAGTCTAAGACCAAATTAGACTCACTTAACACATGAACCAACTTGAGTCCAACTCAATTAGCCTAATTTGAATTACTTTTAATCCAATTTGGTTCATCATCTGAACCTAATCATTTAGGTTCATCAAATGAACCTAATCTCCATCTAATTGCCCTTTGTGTGTGACCCTATAGGTTCTTGTAATGTTGGCAATGCTCCTAAACCCATTTAGAAGCATAAGTAATGAGTGGTATCTAGCAATACATCATTACTACCCAAGTTACAAGAATGTTGAGATCCAACATCATCTTGTGACTACTAATTGTGACTCCTCACAATATATGACAAGTGTCCTTTTATCCTAGACATCTAGATTGATCAATATGAGGCATAGACCGTGTCATCCTCAAATCAATCTAAATCTTGAACTCCAAGTAGACTCACTCGATTAAATGAGCTCAATATCTCATATTAACTCATTTGGGCATGGCCATGCACTTAGTAGTCTCACTCTATCAAGAATATCGATGTCACTTCCGTCATATAGGAGGGATGATGATAACCATGATTTTACTGTATTATTTTGATTCATTTATGCATGGTTTGATGTTGATTTCATAGGTTAAAATCATGGTTACATCACATTTTATGCATTGTGTGTATTTTTGGATTTAATTGTAAATTATCTTATTTTGTGCTATTTGATGCTAATATTTGATTCTTATTTTGTAGGCATCAAAGGATCTTAGATTTGGATCTATTTGGACTGAAATTGGGCTCGAATCGGAATTTAAACGAGAAGATCAAGCTTTGGGTTGATTTGGGCCGTTTATCAAGAATAGGACAGATTTGGACCATCCGTTGAAGATCTAGCCGATCCAACTTAATGGGGAGGAGATCTAAGCCATTGATGAAGATCCAAAAGTTTTGATCTAGATCTGAGTTCATCTAGCTATTCATCAAGCTGAATTAATTTGGGCCATTCAATGAAGACTGGGCCGATCTGGGCCATCCAGTGATGATCTGATTGATCCAACCTACGGGAGGGTAGATCCAGACCCTAGATCAACATCAGTACCTTTAGATCGGATTTTGGACAAACTTTCACCGTTGATTTAGCTCCAAATCAATCTCAACCGTCGGTTCAAATCTGAGATCTGTTTAAATGAGAAGCTACAGTGCTTCGTGTTCTTCGTCGAATCCTCCACGCACAGCAGCTTCGTCCCCGCGGCATTTCTCCAGATTCCGGCCCCTTTCTCTTCTCCGATCATTCTTCCGAGCTTCAACCTCGGTGAAGGATGTCCCAGCAGCTTCATCCCGATTCTCTGGAACCGATTTGGGTGTTCCCTCCGGCGCAATCTCCATTTCTTCGCGGCATATCCCTGTTTCACCTCAGATTTGGAGGTGATCCTCCAAATCCAAGCTCCGATTCCCATCAGCAACATTCGGAGGTGGTCTTCCGGTGTTCCTGAGCTTCACTCGACGTTCATCCGCGTTCCACAACCTTCCATCAGATCCAGAGGCATATTTCCAGATTTTCGGCATTTTCTTGGGTTTAGGGTTGTTTCAGCTCGTCGGGGGTGGTCCGTCGGCGCTTTTGAACCTTCCTTGAGCTGATACGCAGCTTAGAGGCTCCACTGAGGTCCGAAATTGGGTGGTTTCGATTTCGGCCTCTTGTGTGACGGCTTAGGTGTGTATCTTGGTAGATGATTGTGAGAATGGATTGGTTTACATTTTAATTCATTTTGTTATTGTTTTTATAGCTTAGCACAGATTACTTTTATGTTTTGTTATATTTTTATGCAAGTAGTTAGCATTTCTTTCCTTGTTGAAGCTTAGTTTAAGTTTTAGTTGATGCTTGGTTACTTGTTTAGTGTTTAAATTCTAAGCTAGGGTTTACATCTTGCTTTAGATCAGATTTAATTGTGTCTTGCTATTTTATATCTTAGTTTGATGTGTGTTAATGGATTTATCACAACGTAGAGTGACAATACGTTATGATTTGTTCATTGGCGCATAGTTAGGTTTCACTCTTGCTTTAGATTAATTTCTTAATTGCTGTGTTTTTCCTCTGTTAGATTTAGATTTAAAGCTTTTAAACCCCCAACTCCATTTTTATATCGAAAACCCCAAAAAATAGGAATAATAGACAATCTTAAATTACATTCTACCGTTGGTTCCTCAGATCGATCTTGGGCTCGTTACTACAACATTATTTTTTAATTAAGGGGTTCAGTGAAAAATATACATTTGTACAATTTGATTAGCGGATGTGACAGATTCGCTTATCAATAGATCTCATCTACATCACTCACATCCCTCTGCATAATTCGTTACATACCTAGTAATCGCCTTTATAGTCCACCCAGTTACGGGTGACGTTTGACGAAACCAAAGTACGTAACTCCTTATGTAGGGATCCATGGTGACTTCAGGTCTAAGGACTAGTAGTCATACTAATAGCCACATGTGAAAGTATATGACACTCATATAACGATCCATGATACTTTCTCATGGCGGGTCATTCAGTATACATTCTCCAATGCATACCCATGTGTCAACTTGATATCTCCATATCCATGACTTGTGAGATCAAGTCATCGAGTTGACCTACATGCTAGTCTCATCACATTAACATTGTCCCTGAATGTTAATACTCGACTAGGAATGGTTAAGAGTAGTGTTCCCTATATCATCTCACTATCGGTTCCACTAACTGATTGATATAGGTAAGAACCCTCTACTCAAGGATGCTATTATACTTAGTTATTTGGCACCAATACGAGTAAGTATAATAACCAAAACAAATTCCTTTATTTATATAAGAATATGATACAATGAGTCCATACAACAATCATCAAATGATTGGCTCTAGGGCTCTAACTAATAATCTCCCACTAGCACTAGTGTCAATCAGTGTAGGCTCTAAGGCCTAATGACCTAGTGTGTGTTGGTGCAATATCCCTTAGGTCAAGGTTGACTGGTTTGACCAAGCTTGAGTCTTGGTCATAGTTTCGATGTTTGACAATACATGTAGACACATGGACAATGCAGGTGCAGTTGTTCATATGGGGAGATTCTGATCAGGGACTGATCAGTGTGAATGAAGAAGAGTCAAGTAGGTATACCTGACTGGATGGAAATCCTGGTGAGTGAAGCCAGGTGAAAGTCCTAGTGAGTGAAGCTAGGCAGATGGAAATCCTGGTGAGTGAAGCCAGGTGAAAGTCCTAGTGAGTGAAGCTAGGCAGTATGAAAATCCTGGTGAGTGAAGCCAGGTGAAAGACCTAGTGAGTGAAGCTAGGCAGATTGAAAACCCTAGTGAGTGAAGCTAGGTGAAAGTCCAAGTAGGTCAAGAGAGTGACCGGATACTTGGCATGAAAGAAAAGTCCAAGTGGGTCAAAGGGATTGACCGGACACTTGGTGAGGGAGTCCTAGCAGGTCAAGGGAGTGACTAGACGCTAGGCATGACGTACCAACAGGTTAAGTTTGACCGGATGTTGGTTTGGGAGGTTTGGGACTTGGTTTTGGGCAAAAACCAAGCTCTGGATCGATCAGTGGATCGATCCAGGCTCTGGATCGATCAGTGGATCGATACCGACCTATCCCATCGAACAGAGTGCCTCTGGATCGATCAGTGGATCGATCCAGATCGATCGGGACGATGCTGCTTCGCGCGATAAGCGCTGGATCGATCCGTGGATCGATCCAAAGCCTCCCCGATCGATTGGGAATAATCGAATCGATTGGGATCCGACCGTTGCGTCGTATTTGAGCCGCAGGCGAGCGTTGTCTTCGGTAATCTCTTCACTGATTCATTTCAGATCTTCACCAGCTCCTCCACAATTCTTCTCAAGCTCGAGATCGCCAGTTCTTGAAGCTTCTTGGAGGCTCTTCCAAGTCAAGAGGCGGATCAAAGCAAGAAGAAGAAACTAGGGTTAGGGTTTGTGCACTCATTGTAAGCTTGTAAGCTTGTATTTCTTTACTACCCTTTCTTCTTCTTGTATTGAGTCTTGTAGGGTTTCTCCGCCCTTGGTAGTTACCATAAAGGAGAGTTTCATTAGTGGAGGGTGCGTGCGTTGTGTGGATCCTTGGATTAGTCACCTCCCTTGGAGGTGGATACCAAGTAAAATCCAAGTGTTAGCGTGTTTGTATTTTATTTCTTTGTATTTCCGCTGCACATCCTTGAAGAAACAAGCAACGCCGAGCAACGAGCACGCGAAGAGCTATTCACCCCCCCTCTAGCTACTTTTTGGTCCTAACAAGTGGTATCAGAGCGAGGCCGCTCTTCACCGGAATCATCGTCGGAAGGGTCAAGCATAACAAGAAGAGCTAGAGGGTGAAGAAGTTGAAGCAAATTCATCAAAAGTCAAAGATTTCAAGAAGCTCAACTTCAAGATGCAATTCCAAGATGGACTTGGATTTGACACAAGGGTGGCTCCACCGTACACATCCACAAGCTTCGATTCTTGGAAATCAAGAATCAAAAATTTTCTTATGATGGAGATAGAGCAATGGTTTGCTCTAATGGAAGGCTTCAAAGCTCCAACAAACTCCAAGGGCAAGCTTCTCAAGAAAAGCAAATGGAGCTTGGGATTTGACACAAGGGTGGCTCCACCATACACATCCACAAGCTTCGATTCTTGGAAATCAAGAATAAAAAATTTTCTTATGATGGAGATAGAGCATTGGTTTGCTCTAATGGAAGGCTTCAAAGCTCCAACAAACTCCAAGGGCAAGCTTCTCAAGAAAAGCAAATGGAGCTTGGAGCAAATTCAAAGGAGCGAGGCAAATGATAAAGTGACCAAGCTTTTGGTCAACTTATTGCCTAGCCACATTTTGGCTCAAATCGAAGAATTCAACGATGCCAAGGAGCTTTGGAGCAAATTGGCAACAATCCATGAAGAACCCTCCACTGTACCGAATCAAGAGGAATCCAAAGAGGGAGACTCATTGGAGCGAGATCAAGAGGAGGACTCCGAGGTTGAGAGATGCTCAACCTCCGAAGAAGAAGTCCAAGAAGAAGCTTCATCTTCAAGGGAGTGCAATGAAGAGAACAAGGAGGGAGCATACTCCTTGTTCCATGTACAAGATGATGAAGCCTCCACCTCTAGGATTGAGGGGGAGCAATCCTTGGTGACACCGGATCAAGAAGAAGGAGAAGCCTCTATATCCGGGTCAAGAGACAAAGAGGAGGAAGAAGATTCTACCTCCACAAGTCAAGCAAAATCAAATGGAGGAGAATCAAGGTCCGATCAAGAGGAAGCTTCTACCTCCGGATCCAAAGGAAAAGATGTCACCCCTACAAGCAAAGGTATAAATGTTTCAATTAATAATAAAAATCATATTATATGCTTTGAATGTAGGGAACATGGGCACTACAAGAGCAAGTGTCCTAAATTGGCCAAGAAGAAGGGCCAAGTGGCACAAAAGGGCAAGGTAAAGCCAAAGGAGACCATCCCCAATACAAAGAAGAGCAAGGAGCATATTATATGCTTTTCTTGCAATCAAAAGGGACATTACCGAAGTCAATGCCCCAAGGGGAAGAAGATGGTCAAGGCTCAAGGAGGAAGCTCAATTCAAGGGGGAGCCCCTCAGGTAAAAAGAAAGGTAACTTTCATTGAGCCTATTCCCTTGCATAATGGTAAAAAGCATGATAGTTCAAATTTTTATCATTTTAATGTAATTTACCATAAGAATAGAAAGCATGAGGGCATTAAGGAAAAGCATGTGGCCCTACATGCCAAGACTACCCAACCTAAGGTTAGGAAGGTAGATAGACATTTGGGTAAAAACACTAAGGATAATAGATACAAGCCCAAGAATAAAAATGCTCATGGATCAAATGAAAAATCAAATACTAAGGACTTAGTAAGGGAAAATCAAGTCTTGAGGTCAAGACTTGATAAATTAGAAAAGACCCTAAAAAGATTGGAAAATATCCTATTAGGGCAAAATGAGCATAACCTAGGTTTAGGGGTGCAAAAGTCATCCAATGACCATAGAGGTTTGGGATACAAACCCAAAGCTAAAAAGGATGTGCCTAGTTATCATAGGGTTCCATATAGTTATGGAACAAACCCTAAGTCTAGAGGTCAAGTCAAGGATACAAGGGAAGATATCCCTAGAAGTATCTTTGCAACCAAAGTGACTAAGACTTCTAAGAAGTCTAAGACAGTCACCAACAAGGTCACAAGGGAGGCTATCCCTAGAGTTGACCTAGAAAAGGTGACCAAGGCTTCTAAGAAGCCAAACAAGGTCACTAGGAAGGTATCTAGGGAAGTTATCCCTAGTGAATACCTAGAGCATCCAAGGAGCACCAATAGGTGTTGGGTTCCTAGGAGCATTTTCTCTACCCCATAAATGGGTTAGAGAGTGTCAACTCTAAGTGAAAGGGTAGTTAACCCAATCATGAAGAAATTGACACTCAAGGAGCATTTTCAAGGTTTTTGTTAACCTTTGAAAATGAAATTGAATTATTATTTACTCCTTGAAAGAGTAAAATGTGCCTAATGGTGAAAAATTGATTTTATCTTAAAATGGCATAAATTGGGAAAACCTAGAGAAATACCAAGTTGGGATTTTGGTATTCTCTTAGAAATTTAAGGCAATCCGGGCCTTGATTTATGTGATTATTCTTGAGGAAAAAATGGAATATGCCAACATTTGAGGATATGCTTAATTTTTAAGTGGCATAAACAAATCAAGAGAAATAGAAATGTCAATTTAGGTTTTGGCATTTCTTTGAAGCATTTAGGGCAATCTAGGTTTAAGGTTTTAAGTTAAAACAAGTAGGGTTAGCTAAGTGGGTAAGGATACTTAGAAAGGTAATTTAGGTATATTTTATTTATGCTAAATCTTGCCATGATTGTTTGCCCATTATATGTCATGACATCATGTTTATTTTTGCACTCATACCTTATTATGAAAATACAAAAATACCATGTCATGTCATACATACATCATGTAATTATAAGAATCTTTCTTTTGAAAGTTATTTCATTTTGATGTATGCCATAGCATAATCATGCATTAAGTTTAATTCCTTGTAATTAAGGACAAATGGCATTTAACAACACTTATTAATAAGTGACATCCTGGGTGGATGTTTAATATCTCTAAAATGCCTAGATAGATATGCATGATCCCTAGAATAGGGCTAAACCAAATTTTACATCTCACAAAGACCTATAAGATGACTTGTATGTGTTTTGTCCACAATAGATACAAGTGAGATGTTAGGATGATGAACAAAACTCAACATGTTGATTTAGTGCATTCTTTTGAGTTTTAGGTTCATCAAAACACATAGTTATGTGTTTTCCGATCATTGGGAAAGCTAATGTACAAGTCATGTGCATTAAGCCCAAGGAACATGGTGGGATATTGGTTTTGAAAATGTTTTAAAATGATTTTGGAAAACATTGGTGACGGCTATCTTTTGATAGTAATCACCATTGAATAGTTAGACACAATCTTGAGGAAAAACACTAAAGTTTTTGTAAGTTTTCAAGTCTGTGTCAATATTTGAAAATATGAAGTATTTTCATAGAAAACTATTTTTCCTTGATAGTATATGCCCTAAATAATGCCTACACGAAATTTCATGATTTTTGGATTTTTGTAGAATTTTCTAGGGGTTTCTGAAGTTGACTGATTTTGAAATTCAGCTACTATCAGAGCTCCGATCGATCCATGAATCGATTGGAGTGCCTGAATCGATCCGTGGATCGATTCAGAAGGCAAGTCTCCCGTGAGCAGAAGCTCGCTGGATCGATCAGCCGATTGATCCAGGAAGTCTGAATCGATCAGTGGATCGATTCAGAAAGGTTCAATCGATTGGAACCCAACTCCAATCGATCCAAGTTGCTGATTTTGGCTGGGAAAGCTTATTTTCAGCATTTTGAACCTATTTTAGTCTAGGTAACCATTCCAAACCCCTAAAAATACATTTGTATACATAAAAAGGGTCTTTTCGTGTGGAAAACAAGGATGGATTGGTTAAGGAAGGCTAAGTTGAAGTTTAGGTTGAGGTTTGTTTCAAATTTTGAATATTTGAACCTCAAAACTTCTAAAATTGGGTTTCCTAAAGTTTTAGGGATTCCAAGTCATTGTTGGTGCAATGACAGAAGTTATCACCATGTCTTTAGGGGGAGGGACTCTTTAAAGACATGAAAATTATTTTTCATGAACCTTGGAAGGTGGTCAACCTTCCGTTAAGAACATGCTCAAGGTTGAGCGTTTGAACTTTAATGGGGAGTGGATATCCTCATTGTTCAAGTGACTTCAAGTGGATAATTCTCAAAAATGGGCATTTGCCTACATTAGGGGAGAATGTAGGGTTAAGGTTAATGAAGGGTATGAGTCCTCCATTATCGTGTTGGTCACAACGAGTGAAGTTGTGAACAACGATGAGCAACTCTTCAGGGGGAGAGTTTTCAACAATGGGGCATTTGTTGAAGAGTGCCCAAAATTGAGGCACGGGTTAATGTGTGCTCAAAGATGGGTTGATGTGTGCCAATAGGGGGAGAATGTGTGGTTTAAGTTAGACCTTCATTACCTATGGGGGAGGTCATAGGGGGAGAATGAAGGGAACCAACATTCATACCTTGGCATGAATGGAGTTAAGGCTATGAGATTAGCTTAACTCAGAATGGTCCAAACTTAAAGGTATTGTCAAACATCAAAAAGGGGGAGATTGTTGGTGCAATATCCCTTAGGTCAAGGTTGACTGGTTTGACCAAGCTTGAGTCTTGGTCATAGTTTCGATGTTTGACAATACATGTAGACACATGGACAATGCAGGTGCAGTTGTTCATATGGGACTGATCAGTGTAAATGAAGAAGAGTCAAGTAGGTATACCTGACTGGATGGAAATCCTGGTGAGTGAAGCCAGGTGAAAGTCCTAGTGAGTGAAGCTAGGCAGATGGAAATCCTGGTGAGTGAAGCCAGATGAAAGTCCTAGTGAGTGAAGCTAGGCAGTATGAAAATCCTGGTGAGTGAAGCCAGGTGAAAGACCTAGTGAGTGAAGCTAGGCAGATTGAAAACCCTAGTGAGTGAAGCTAGGTGAAAGTCCAAGTAGGTCAAGAGAGTGACCGGATACTTGGCATGAAAGAAAAGTCTAAGTGGGTCAAAGGGATGGACCGGACACTTGGTGAGGGAGTCCTAGCAGGTCAAGGGAGTGACTAGACGCTAGGCATGACGTACCAACAGGTTAAGTTTGACCGGATGTTGGTTTGGGAGGTTTGGGACTTGGTTTTGGGGAAAAACCAAGCTCTGGATCGATCAGTGGATCGATCCAGACCTTTCCCAGCGAACAGAAAGCCTCTGGATCGATCAGTGGATCGATCCAGAGGTCCCAATTGATCAGTGGATCGATTGGGACGCTGCTGCTTCACGCGATAAGCGCTGGATCGATCCGTGGATCGATCCAGGCATTTTTCCAGAGCACAGAGGCGCTCTGGATCGATCCATGGATCGATCCAAAGCCTCCCCGATCGATTGGGAATAATCGAATCGATTGGGATCCGACCGTTGCGTCGTATTTGAGCCGCAGGCGAGCATTGTCTTCGGTAATCTCTTCACTAATTCATTTCAGATCTTCACCAGCTCCTCCACAATTCTTCTCAAGCTCGAGATCGCCAAGTCTTGAAGGTTCTTGGAGGCTCTTCCAAGTCAAGAGGCGGATCAAAGCAAGAAGAAGAAACTAGGGTTAGGGTTTGTGCACTCATTGTAAGCTTGTAAGCTTGTATTTCTTTACTACCCTTTCTTCTTCTTGTATTGAGTCTTGTAGGGCTTCTCCGCCCTTGGTAGTTACCATAAAGGAGAGTTTCATTAGTGGAGGGTGCGTGCATTGTGTGGATCCTTGGATTAGTCACCTCCCTTGGAGGTGGATACCAAGTAAAATCCAAGTGTTAGCGTGTTTGTATTTTGTTTCTTTGTATTTCCGCTGCACATCCTTGAAGAAACAAGCAACGCCGAGCAACGAGCACGCGAAGAGCTATTCACCCCCCTCTAGCTACTTTTTGGTCCTAATAGTGTGACCATCATGTTTTCTCTGTGCCAAAGCCTTGGTCAAGGGATCTGCGATGTTAGCCTCTGTGGGTACTCTGCAAATCTTCACATCTCCTCTGTCGATAATCTCTCGAATGAGATGGAAGCGCCGTAGTATGTATTTGGTCCACTGGTGTCAGCGAGGTTCCTTTACTTGTGCTATAGCTCAATTGTTGTCACAATAGAGCTCAATAGGGTCAGCAATTCTAGGAACCACCCTAAGTTCAGTGATGAATGTGGGGATCCAAACTGCCTCCTTTGCTGCTTCTGATGCAGCAATATACTTGGCCTCTGTCGTAGAATCAGCTACTGTGTCCTGCTTCGAACTCTTCTAACTCACATCACCACCATTTATGCAAAACACGAACCCTGACTACGATCAATAATCATCCTGGTCGGTCTGGAAGCTGGCATCACTGTAACCTTTTACAGCTAGCTCGTCATCGCCTCCATATATCAAGAAATATTCTTTAGTCCTTCTTAAGTACTTAAGAATATTCTTGACCACTATCCAGTACTTTCACCTGGATTTGACTGGTATCTGCTCGTTATGCACAAAGCATACGAGACATCAGGTCGAGTACATATCATGGCGTACATGACAGATCCTATGGCTGAGACATAAGGGATCTGATCCATGCGGTCTCTCTTCTCTCTAGAAGAGGGACCTTGAGTCTTCGAAAGACTCACACCATGTAACATCGGCAGAAATCCCTTCTTGGAGTTCTGCATCGTAACCCGAAGGAGTACCTTGTCAATATATGTACTCTGACTTAGGCCAAGCAATCTCTTAGATCTGTATCCCTAGAATGCGGGATGCTTCACCTAAGTCCTTCATTGAGAAACATGTCCCTAGCCAAGTCTTGACAGACTGTAGCAAAGGGATGACTTTCCCAATGAGTAGTATGTCATTCACATACAATATGAGGAAGACAACTATGTCCCCTACAACCTTCTTGTAGACACAAGGTTCATCTGCATTCTTGATGAAACCAAACTGTTTGATTACATCATCGAATCGAAGATTCCAGCTCCGAGAAGCTTGCTTTAGTTCATAAATAGACCTATGTAGCTTGCATACTTTGCCAGCATGCTGTGGATCTACAAAACCCTCAGGTTGTGTCGTGAACACATCCTCGAGCAGGTTTCCATTCAGAAACATGATTTTGACATCCATCTGCCATATCTCATAGTCATGGTATGCTACAATAGCAAGCATGATCCGAATGGACTTAAACATCGCTACTGGAGAAAAAGTTTCATCATAGTCAATACCATAAATTTGCTTGAAACCTTTAGCTACCAAACGACCCTTATAGATAAGTCCATCCATGTCAGTCTTTCTCTTAAAGACCCATTTACACCCAATGGGTTTTACCCCTTCAGGTGGATCAACCAAAGTCCATACTTGGTTAGTGTACATGGATTCCATCTCGGATCTCATGGCTTCTAGCCATTTCTCGGAATCTGGTCTCATCACAACTTCATGATAGGAGGTGGGCTCATCCTCTATGAGCACAACATCATCATGGTCAGACAAGAGAAATGAGTATCTCTCAGGCTGACGACGTACCCTATCAGACCTGCTAAGAGGTATGTCTACTTGAACTGGTTGTTGTTCCTCAACTCTTTGTGGAATAACATCATCCAAAATACTTTGTGGTTCCAGTTCAACTTTCATCGAGGCTTCAGTGCTATGGTCTACATCTTGAACTTCTTCAAGATCGAACGTACTCCCACTAGTCTTTCTAGAAATAAAGTCCCTTTCTAGAAAGACCCCAGTCTTTGCCACAACTACCTTGTGCTGACTGGGAATGTAGAAGTAATATCCCTTAGTTTCCTTGGGATATCCAATAAAGTAGCACTTGTTGGATTTGAGTCCTAATTTGTCTGAGACTTGACATCGAACGTAAGCCTCACAACCCCAAATCCTCATAAAAGACACCTGGGCATCTCTCCTAGTCCATATCCTATATGGTGTCTTTATCACGGCCTTGGATGGAACTCGGTTGAGTATAAAAGCTGCCGTGTCTAGAGCATAGCCCCAAAGGAATATAGGAAGATCTGTGCGACTCATCATAGACCGTATCATATCTAATAGGGTACGATTTCTCCTTTCGGATACACCATTCCACTATGGTGTTCCAGGAGGAGTGAGTTAGGATAGGATCCCACACTCAGTTAGATAGTCACGAAACTCATGGCTAAGGTATTCCCCACCTCGATCTGATCGAAGTATCTTAATACTTTTGCCAAGCTGGTTTTGTACTTCATTCTTGAATTCTTTGAACTTTTCAAAGGATTCAGACTTATGTGTCATCAAGTACACATAACTATATCTATTGAAGTCATCAGTAAATGTAATGAAGTACCTATAACTGCCTCTAGCAGCGACATTGAAAGAGCCACATACATCACTATGTATAAGTCCTAACAAATCAGTCGCTCTTTCGCTGTGCCCACTAAAGGGAGTCTTGGTCATCTTGCCTAGTAGGCATGACTCACACGTCTCATAAGATTCAAAATCAAATGAGTCCAGCAAACTATCCTTATGGAGCTGGGATAAGCGCTTGTCATTTATATGACCTAAGCGACAGTGCCAGAGATAGGTTTGGTTCATGTCATTTGACTTGAACCTCTTGGTATTTATGTTATAGATAAGGCTTTCAAGGTCTAGAATGTAGAGTCCGTTCATCAGAGGTGCACTACATTAGAACATATTAAATAAATAGAACAACATTTGCCCTTTATTATAAAAGAGAAACCTTTCTTGTCTAAACAAGAAACTGAAATTATGTTCTTAGTTAAAGCAGGCACATAACAACATTCATCTAATTCTAATACAAGCCCAGAGGGCAGAGATAGATGATAAGTTCCTACAGCAACAGCAGCAACCCGTGCTCCATTGCCTACTCGTAGGTCCACCTCACCCTTCGTCAATGCCCTGTTATTTCTCACCGCCTGCACATTAGTACAAATGTGAGAAGTACATCCGGTATCTAATACCCATGATGAAGAAATAGATAAATTGACTTCTATAACATATATACCTGAAGTGGAAGTCTCACTTCGCTTCTTCTTAAGATCTTCCAGGTACACCTTGCAGTTCCTCTTCCAGTGCCCGGTCTGACCGCAGTGGAAACAGGTAGCATCCTTGGCGACCCCTCCTTTAGGCTTCAATGCCTTGCCTTTGCCCTTGGCTTGAGACTTTCCCTTGCCTTTGGGCTTGCCCTTGCCCTTATGTTTCTGAACCATCAGAACAGAGTTGGGCTTAACCTTCTTAAGGTTGCGCTCAGCAGTTCTTAACATGCTAAGCAGCTTGGGCAGTGACTTGTCAATTTCGTTCATGTTATAATTTAGAATGAATTGACTATAGCTATCTAGCAAGGACTGCAAGATCAGGTCAGTGGCCAACTCTTGGCCAAGTGGGAACCCTAACCTCTGTAGGTTTTCTATGTACCCAATCATTTTGAGTACATATGGGCCTACGGGAGCCCTATCTGACATCTTGCACTGAAATAGTGCCCTTGACATCTCAAATCTCTCATACCGCGCTTGTCCTTGATATAGTTGACGAAGATGTTCAACCATATCATAAGCGCTCATTAACTCATGTTACTTCTGAAGCTCAGAGTTCATGGTCGCGAGCATAAGACAGGACACATCTAATGCGTCATCTTGATGCTTCTTGTAAGCATCTCGGTCAGCTCGCGTGGCAGTGGCAGGAGGAGACTCCGGAATGGCTGCTCCAGAACGTACAATTTACGTTCTTGGGTGAGAACTATTCTCAGATTCCTGTACCAGTCCAGGAAATTTGCTCCGTTGAGCTTGTCCTTGTTAAGGACAGAACGCAGAGAGAAGGTGTTCGTGTTTGACGTCATGGTTATCTATAACAGAAAAATGCATAAAATAAATAAACATCATATTCTTTTAATCATTTAATTAGGCCTTTAACTAAATGATGCTCCCACTGAATTCTATAATTCAAGTGGGACAAGATGATCATACTATGCCTTGAGTTAGCTTTGGCTAATACGCCCAAGATTTAGTATGATCGGTAGGTAACGATTTACCAATTACATCTCTATGCAACTCTTATTTATAGGATCATTATCCGCAGTTTTATTAAAACTTGAGTTAGCTTTGGCTAATACACCCAAGAATTAATATAAATGTGATTTATGTCCTATTTTTCCAACCGTTGGAAGAATGCCTACAGTTAAACTCGATCCAATTGAGTTAACTAGTTACTCAATCTAATTGAGTTGTACTTATCCATGCGTTGATAGGCGGAACCAAAATTGTCCCTCCGTACCCTACCAAGATAATATGTGTTGCTCTGCTTTGGCAGATTCAACAACACATGTGATCGAGGTAGTGATAGGTATCACGGCATGGTATGCATTTGAGTTGACACGATTGAGATCTAATCTAATCGTAGGGTGCATCTTGTACACGATTTAGATCTAATCTAATCGTTAAGGCGCTAATTAACTACTTTACTAGCATGCATCAAATACACACACACAAGTAATTAATTATACTATTTGTGATTAGTCATGACCCTACTACGATCTTTTCAAGCCAATGAGAAGATCGGATAGTCAACCTAGGGTCAACAGCTTCTCAAGCTCCTCCCTTTGACCACCTTGTGTTGCTCGCGCCCTCCTCGTAACTCCGTCTCGAGTGGACCTTCCACGGCTCCAATTTTGTACATTACAATTTTGAAACTCGAGTTACATTCGAGTCTAAACTAATTTACAATAAGAATAAAAGAGAGACACGACGCGCAGGTCGCGTATCAAGTATACAACACACACAACACAAATGACGGCGCGCAGGCCGTAATATGAATTACTACATAATTTTTAAATCCAATTTGGGTCTTTTTGTACATGACTATCACAAAATAATACATAATTATAAATTATGTATTTTCTATAATTTTCTGTAATTTTTACTACAATTTTTACAATTTTTATGAGTAAAATTCCCGGCGGTCCCGTTTAGCGAGTTTTCGGGCATAATCGCAGAACGAATCCCCTTGCAGGGCCAGGGGCATTACCCCTACCCATGATATAACCATCGGGAGTGTTCCTTAGTGATCTTACAGTGCCTTAGCCCGCTGTCCCAAAAGGATTTGGGGCGAAACTTTGCCGTTTCAGAAAAATCTTCTTGGTAGCCGAAGCCTACAAGTGTCGAAACACTTGTGCTTCGCTTCTACGAGAAAAATACCCATAAAACACATAAAATTACAGAAAGTTACAGAACTGATAATTTTTTGAAAAATACAAATTAAACTTGTACAAGACTTCGCACGTGGCTCAGATACCACTGTTGGGATTTTCGGGCCGCCAAAACCGCTTTTTCGCGTTGTGGAAACCCCGAATCTCCCATGCCACCAGATCCGTGCGAAGTTTATAAAATAAAATTTCATGTACGAGTTTACTAAAGCCTAGATCTACACTAGGAGAAGGAATTTTACCCTTGATGCGAAGCCCTTCGCAATCCCGCTAGTCCTCGGTTTGCCGGATCTCGAAAGTGTCAAAGTAGACACTTCTCTATGTGTATCCACACAAGCAAGAGATGGAGAGGCCAAACAAAAGGTGTGCTAGCGCATATGAAGTGTTCGGCCAAGAGAGGAGAGGGAGAAGAAAATTGAGAGCAAGAGCAAGAAGATGGAATGAATGCCTTGAATGAAAAATCAATCACCCCCACACTAAAGGTGGCCGTCCACATAATGGTTTGTAACCCCCCATAGAATATCAAGAGTCAAGTCTCTTGATCTCCTCCATGAGGTGGCATTTGGTCAAGTCAAACTTGACCAAATGAAGAAGCCTTGATGATGTGGCATTAGTCAAGTCAAAACTTGGCTCTTCATCTTCCTACTTAAGTCAAGTCAAACTTGACCACTTCTTTCCCTTGGTTGATCTAATCTAACCATTGGTTCAAGTCAATTTTAATTTAATGAATCTCTATTCATTGAATTAAATTAATTAAATGAGTCTAAGTCCAAATTAGACTCACTTAACACATGAACCAACTTGAGTCCAACTCAATTAGCCTAATTTGGATTACTCTTAATCCAATTTGGTTCATCATATGGACCTAATCATTTAGGTTCATCAAATGAACCTAATCTCCATCTAATTGCCCTTTGTGTGTGACCCTATAGGTTCTTGTAACATTGACAATGCTCCTAAACCCATTTAGAAGCATAAGTAATGAGCGGTATCTAGCAATACATCATTACTACCCAAGTTACAAGAATGTTGAGATCCAACATCACCTTGTGACTACTAATTGTGACTCCTCACAATATATGACAAGTGTCCTTCTATCCTAAACATCTAGATTGATCAATATGAGGCATAGACCGTGTCATCCTCAAATCAATCTAAATCTTGAACTCCAACTAGACTCACTCGATCAAATGAGCTCAATATCTCATATTGACTCATTTGGGCATGGCCACGCACTTAGTGGTCTCACTCCATCAAGAATATAGATGTCACTCCCGTCATATAGGAGGGATAGATCCCATCTACATCACTCACATCCCTCTGCATAATTCGTTACATACCCAGTAATCGCCTTTATAGTCCACCCAGTTATGGGTGACGTTTGACGAAACCAAAGTACGTAACTCCTTATGTAGGGATCCATGGTGACTTCAGGTCCAAGGACTAGTAGTCATACTAATAGCCACATGAGAAAGTATATGACAGTTATATAATGATCCATGATACTTTCTCATGGCGGGTCATTCAATATACATTCTCCAATGCATACCCTTGTGTCAACTTGATATCTCCATATCCATGACTTGTGAGGTCAAGTCATCAGTTGACCTACATGCTAGTCTCGTCGCATTAACATTGTCCCTGAATGTTAATACTCGACTATGAATGATTAAGAGTAGATGAATTTTGATATGGTGTGATGAGTTGTGGTATTGTTTTCTTTATTTTGGATTTATTATACTGCGTGGTTGATTGATATGTGTTTCAGCCACTTGTGGCTGAGTGTATATTGCATGTATTGTTGAATAAGGTCACCGGTACAGGGGAGACTCTGCCGAAATTTTTCGGTAGGGTTTCCATGTGATTTTTAATCATACCGGTTAAGTAGAGTTAGTAGTTAAGTAACGGTCATCCTTAGGGAGTAGTAGTAGTAAGAAGGGTGGTCGTTACAGTCCTGGTGAGTGAAGCCAAGGCCTAGTGAGTGAAGTCAGGTAGAGGAAGTCCTGGTGAGTGAAGCCAGGCAATGGAAGTCCTAGTGAGTGAAGCTAGGCAACCCTAGGAGATAACCCTAGATTATACTTGAATTCTATTAACACTGTTTTTATCTATTGTGCTAACCCAGTGTTGCAGGGAAGTTCAGCTAGGTCGACGGGTTGACCAGGTAGCTGACACAAAGTCTAGACGGGTCGACGGGCTAACCGAACGTCTGACGGGTAAGTGAAGGTAAGTCACTAGATGAGAGTGACTGTGAGAACGCGTTCTAGGTAAGGGAACTTAGGCGCTGATCCAACTTAGAACCATATCGAAACTCTAAGTTGATATCTCGACTAAATTCTAATCTCCATGAGACAGAATCTAATTAATATTTTATTTGATCATAAACTGTGCTAACACTCTGTTTTGCAAGATATATAATTGCCTCAGACTAACATTTTCTTGCAGGAAGGAAGCTGCCAGAAAATAAGGGTCCGGGTGCTCGGAACGGATCTGAGCGCCCGGAGGTTCGGGCGCTCGGAACGGATCCGGGCGCTCGGAGGCAAACTTTATCCTGGAACGAGCTTCGCCACATGGAGCACCCTGGTTGGCTTGGGTACGTCACATTCAGGGCTCCCCGAAGGGATCCAGGCACCCCGAACGTCCTATATAAGGAGGGTGAAGGCTGGAGTAGAATAACAACAATGAGATCTTCTATCACATGCTCTGTTGTGCTCCTGCGATGCCGCGAGGCTACTCCGACAAAGTGTATTCTATATTTCTTCTTCTTATTATTATTATCAGAATTTCTTTTAGCATTTCCTGTAATTCAATCATGTAATATATTTTCGAATTGCTAGTGGATTGCCCAATGAAAGCACTCGACGAGTGCGGGCTTTAGAGTAGGAGTCGACAAAAGCTCCGAACCAAGTAAAACGAACCTTGTTAGCATTGTTGTCTTTTGATATTTCCGCTGCGTACTCTCGTTAATTTTTTAAATCGATATTCACCCCCGCTCTATCGAATTCACGATCCAACAAGTGGTATCAGAGCGAGATTCGCTTTGAATTGGTGCAACCACCAATCGAGCAAGGGGGGTCTTTTTCAAAAGTAAAATAGATATCGTTTGTATTTAAAATAAATCTTTACGCATTTCATTTTTTTCCCTCCAAAATCATTTTTGAAAATGTCATTTTGATCTTTTCACCATCCATCAATATTAGTGAAATATCGTATTTTTCAAAATCTGAAATAATATTTTTTTAATATTTTATTATTTTTTTTGAAATACTATATTTTTTCTACAGCACTGCTAATCCAAGACCAAGTCTTGGGATCTTTCTGTTGTTTCCTTGTGTGCAAGACCAATGTCTCTTCTAGAAGGACGGAGCATCAACGAACCAGCTCCATATGAGATGTACGAGAGGCATGAATTCAATTTGTGGAGGATGCAGGTGGAAAGCTTCATCTTCATGAACGACTTTGATCGTGGCTTGGCACTGAGAAGATCAACAAAAAATTCGGAAGCAAACCAAAAGGTAATAAAGTTAGTTTCAAATTTATTACCTAACAAAGTTAGTTGCAAGATAAGAAAAGTCAAGGATGCCCATGAGTTTTAGATCTTTCTGACCAAGCTTCACAAGGAGCCGTTGGAGTTAGATGATCAAGCCAAAATCGAATCCGAACTCGAGTCAGATCTAACAGAAAAGCCTACTGAATTAGGGGTTGCGCTCAAGGTTAGTAATATTTACCAAAATACTCTTGCTAATAGTAGTTTAAAAAATATGCATGTTAATTTGGATATTTCTGAAAATATATGTGAAAATAGTGTAATTGACAATACTTGCAAAAATACCCCTAGGATATTTTCTGATAAAACAAATCCAATTAATTTAGAAAATATAAAAAATCTGAAAATAATTAATAAACCTAAAAATTCAAATTTAAACCTAAACAAATATGAAAATTCAAATGATAAAGATGACAAGGTCAATATTGATTTAGATAAAATTAATAAATTTCTTAATAAATTATTTAATAATCTAGACAATATCAATCTAGAAAATCCTATCCAAACCCAAGATAATTTAATTAATAAAAAAATTAAATTTGACCTTAATCATATTAAATTTAATAAATTCCACTTAACTTAAATTTAATAAAAAATTTCTTAATAAATTTAATGATAAGATTAATCTAATAAATTTCACTAATCATATCAACTTAAAAGGCAAAGAAAATATAAGGATAAAATCAAACACTTTGATAAAATCAAAACTAAATTTAACCAACTTAAAATTAAATGTTAAAAATAACATATTAAACAAAAATAATCTAGAAAATTCAAAACTTAATAAAAGGCTAAAAGATAAACCTTTAAAGAAATATAATTCAAAAAATTTAATTAATTAAAATTTAAAAATTAATGAAAACTTGAACATTAAATACACTCCTTTAAAGAAGGACAATTTAACTCATCTAATTAATTCAAAATTAAAAACTTAAAATAACAAACAAATAATTCAGGGGAGGCTTCAGAATAGCTGACACATCCAAAATTAATCTACCCGATAGGGTAACCAAAAACCAACCTACCCGGCAGAGTAATTAGGACTAGTTTAAAAATGGACAATAATAGTCTAACTTGACCTATGGTACTGGTGAAGTTTTGGATGATAGTACGTTAGGGAAACTATGTCTATGCATGTCTAGGAAGATATGGCTTCGACATAGTGCATTTGGCTTAGTGGAACTAACCGAAGCTACCCTTTATGGATCTTAACAAGTTAGACTAAGGTTTTGTACCAAGTTCAGTGGATAGGACTATTTGGAAAACCTCGAAGACATGGTTACTTTAATGATGTCCAAGTAACTAACCATACCCCAGAAGTTTACCCCAAAAATGCCTATTTGTTGAGCCCAAAGCTAAACCTAAATCTAACATAAAGTTAAACCAAACCCTAAAACTGAATTTAACTTATTTCACAAAATTATAGGATTCCCTGATTGAAAATATACATCGGGTGAGATGACTAAGAACTTCAAATAAAACCAAATCGAATCGAATCAAATCAAATCAAATCGAATCGAATCGAATCAAACCAAATTGAATCGAACCAAATCGAATCGAATCGAATCGAACCAAACCAAATCGAATGGAACCAAACCAAATCGAATCGAATCAAACCAAATTAAATTAAGTCTAATTAAACTTGAATTAGATCTAATTAAAATTAAGCTAAACCAAATCAAATTAAATTCAATTGAAAATTCAATTTCAAATTCTTTTAAAAATTATTTAAAAATCTTTTCAAAATTCTTTCAAAAATTATTTAAAAAATTAGTTTAAAAATCTTTTAAAAATTCTATTTTTAAAATTATTTAAAAATCTTTTAAAAATTATTTTTAAAATTATTTAAAAAACATTTGAAAAATTCTTTTAAAAATTATTTAAAAAACTTTTCAAAATTATTTTAAAAATAATTTAAAAATATTTTATTTTTTTAAAAAATTATTTAAAAAGTATTTAAAAAACATTTTAAAAATTCTTTTAAAAATAATTTAAAAATTATTTCAAAAATCTTCTAAAAATTATTTAAATTTTTTTTTTAAAAAACATTTAAAATTTCTTTTAAATATTATTTAAAAATCTTTTTAAAATTCTTCTAAAAATTATTTAAAATATTTTTCAAAATTATTTTAAAATCATTTAAAAATTAATTTAAAAATTATTTAAAAATCATTTAAAATATTCTTTTAAAAATTATTTAAAAATCTATTCAAAATATTTTTAAATATTAGTTAAAAATATTTTAAAAATTCTTTAAAATATTATTTAATAAATTATTTTAAAAATCTTTTAAAAATTCTATTTTTAAAATTATTTAAAAATCTTTTAATTTTTTTTATAATTATTTAAAAATCTTTTAACAATTCATTTTAAAATTATTTAAATAACATTTGAAAAATTATTTTAAAATCATTTCAAAATTCTATTAAAAATCATTTCAAAATCATTTATTTTATTTAAAAAAATATTTTAAAAAATATTTAAAAAAGATTTTAAAAATTCTTTAAAAATAATTTAAAAATCTTTTAAAAATTATTTAAAAAATTCTTTTAAAAATATTTTAAAAATTATTTTAAAATTTTTTTAAAAATCTTTTAAAAATTTTTCTAAAAATTATTTAAAATCTTTTCAAAATTATTTTAAAATCATTTAAAAATTCATTTAAAAATTATTTAAAAATTATTTAAAAAATATTTTAAAAATTATTTTAAAAATTATTTAAATTTTTTTTTAAAAATCTTTTAAAGATTCTTTTAAAAATTATTTAATAATCTTTTCAAAATTCTGTAAAATTACTTAAAATATTCTTTTAAAAATTATTTAAAAACTTTTAAAAATTAATTAAAAAACATTTTAAAAATTCTTTTAAAAATTATTTACAAATATTTTACAAATTATTTTAAAAATTATTTAAAAAATATTTTAAAAATTCTTTTTTAAGATTATTTAAAAATCATTTAATAACTCTATTAAAAATTACTTAAAAATATTTTTGAAATTATTTTAAACTTTATTTAAAAAATTCTTTTAAAAATTATTTAAAATCTATTCAAAATTCTTTTAAATTATTTAAACAATATTTAAAAATCTTTTTAAAAGTTTTTTTTAAAATTATTTAAAAATCATTTTAAAAATTATTTAAAAATATTTTTAAAATTCTTTCAAAAATTCTTTTTTTTTTAAAAAATTATTTTTATAATTATTTAAAATTATTTTACATAGTCTGTTAAAAATTATTTAAAAAATTATTTTAAAATTATTTAAAAATATTTGAAAAATTCTTTCAAAAATATTTTAAAAAACATTTTAAAAATTATTTTAAAAATTATTTAAAAATCTTTTAAAAATTATTTCAAAAATTATTTTAAAAAATTTTAGAAATTCTTTTTAAAATTATATAAAAATATTTTAAAAATATATTTTAAAAGTTATTTAAAAATCTTTTAAAAATTATTTTAAAATATTTTAAAAATTATTTTGAAATATTTTAAAAATTCTTTTGAAAATTATTTAAAAAAACATTTCAAAAAATCTTTTAAAAATTATTTCAAAATCTTGAAAAAAAATTCTTTTAAAAATTATTTAAAAAGATTTTTAAAAAAATCTTGTAAAAATGTTTTAAAATCATTTTAAAAATTATTTAAAAAATTCTTTTAAAATATTTTAAAAATTCGCTTAAAAATTATTTTAACATAAAAACTATTTTTAAGTTAAAAATTATTTTAACTTAAAAATTATTTTTTATTTTAACATAAAAATTAATTTTACATAAAAATATTTTAAAAATCATTTTAAACTTAATAAGTATTTTAGTTTTTTTTAAACTTAATATTATCTTAAATCCTTTTAAAATTAAAAATTATTTTAAAATCATATTAAATTTAAAATTATTTAAAATATTTTAAACTTAAAATTATTTTAAATCTCTTTAAACTTAAAATTATTTTAAATATTTTTGAACTCAAAATTATTTTATTTTTTTTAAACTTAAACTTATTTTAAAAAAAAAATTTTAAACTTAAAAAATAATTTTAAATATAAAATTATTTAAAAAAACATTTTTGATCTTAAAAAATTATTTTAAACTTAAAATTATTTTAAATTTTTTTTTTTTTTTGTTAAAAATTATTTTAAAAATTATCTTTAGGTTAACTTAAAAAGGGACAATAATAGTTATTTTAAACTAACTTAATCGAAACTATAACTAAAATTAAAAATCAAATTTAAAATCAAGTTAACCAAAAATTAAATTAAATTAATACTGATTAAATTAAATTTAAATTTACTAAACTAAATTAAACTAATTAAATTATGTTAAACTTAAAACTTAAATTTAAAATTAAAATTAACTTTTATATTAAATTTAATTAAGTTAAACTTAAATTAAACCTAAACTTAAAGTTGAATTAAAATTAAAATTAAAATTAATTCTAAGTCTATGTAACTTAAATATAATTGAACAACTTGAAATTAACAACTTATTTAATTTACCTAATTCCTAATCTTATTTTAAAAAAATTAACAGATTAATTAATCTATTAATTTATTCAACTTTGAATTAATACTGACTACAAACATAATTAATCCTACTTAAATTAACTTTAAAACAAAAATGAAATAAATATTATAACTAAGATTGTCATTAAATTAACTCAATCAATATACAAAATTTAAGCTATTTTAAACAAAGAAGTATTAAATTAGTAATAAATTATTTTAATACACCTAAATCTAAAATTAATTATCTTTTAGACTAGTTGTTTAATAAATGAGCAATTATACCAAGTATATACAGATAATTATATAGGAAAATATGTAACACCCCAAATTTCATGATTTGGAGTCCTAAAAGTTCTTATAAAAATCTAGAAATGCTATAGAAATATTCTAGAGATTTTTAGAAATTTTTAGAGTATTTTTATGGAATTTTTGGAGGTCGTTTGGTATTTTTACTAAGCGAAGTAAGTTTCGACAAAAATATATATGTTGAAGCCGGGTTTTAAACCCAAGAGCTCGGACCCGAACAAGGTTGTAACCTGACACAACCGACCAGACGAGCTACGCTCGTTTTGTTAAACTTATATGGAGCGAATTGTATATATGCAGTAGATGGAATGTTTAAAATAAATCGGAGAAAAAGGGGTGTGGCCAAGAATCGAAGCCCAAACCTATGACTTCAAGCAAAGCCCAACGGACCAACTGGGATAGCGATTGTTGCTAATTAAATAGGCAGCGACAAATATTTAAGGTATAATTGATAACAGAAATAACCCTAGGTTATAAAAAGGGATAAGTTAAGAGAGAAATTAAGTTTTTCTCAAAATTCCTCTTCTCCCTCACGAACGGCGTCGGCGCCGATTCTGCCCGAGCGAAGGAAAACGAAGCTAGGGCTTCGTCTCCGGCAGCCGATGAGCACTTCTCTCCGTCGATTCTTCACAGATTCGAGGTCTCCTCGTCGAAGAGAGCTCGTGGGCACGAGGAAGGGTTGAAATTTGAAGTTTCTCCGCGAACCCTAGAGGTTTCCTCTTTCGGTTTGAATTCAAGAATCATTGTGAGTTGCTTCTCACCTGCAGTAGGAGTTCCGAGTTTTAAGTTGATTCCGTGTTTTCGGATTGTGTTTTATGGCATTCATGTTGTTGCCGAAGCATTGCCTTCTTTTATTGTTTTCTTGTCGTGGCACAAGATGTGGGAAGTGATGGCTGAAGCATGTTTTTAGGAATTGGAAGCTTGAAGGGAAGTGGATAGATTTAAGATTTTTGATTGCTTTGTTGCTAACCTGTTGAAGTGTGTTTAGAGCTTAGAACAACATGTTTTAAGGAGCTTTTGATTCGAGGTCGTGTTTACCCTTTTTGTTGAGGCATACGATTCTTAGATTCTTGGTTACTGCTGTAAGCATGAAGTGGTCTTCATCTATAGTAGCAAGTTTTCTTAAAGGATTTTATTACCCTAAGTAAATCCTAAAATCTGTGTGCATGTGAAACCTAGGTATCCTGTTAAAACTTGTTGAGGCTTAAGAGCAGTTTTGAGATTTTGATTCTCCTTCTTTACTGTAGTAGTTTGCTATAGAGATTTTGGTTGCTCTATGGAAACCGAATTCCATTAAGTTTAGTTAAGGAGGTTCAATTGCAATTATGTGTTGAATAGTTTCTTATTAACAACATGCATGTGTAGAACCTTCCTTATTCAAAGAATATGAACAACCTAGCATTTAGTAAGCATGAACAGCCTTAAAATTAGCCTTGCGGATTTAGTTTCCTTGCATATTAATAAGCACTAAACATCCCTTTATTTTGAGTAGATGGTTTTAGAAGTTTGTTAGTTTAACAAGCATGAATAGACCCTTATTATGTTGGTATGAATAACATTTTAGTTAGATGTTCCTTGGAGTTCAAGTTTCTAGTTTTAGACTTCCTTGCTTTAACAAACAGAATTGTTTTGTTTCCTTTTTAAGCAAATGCAGATTTTAGTTTTGTTCCTTGCTATTTCCAGTAAGCATGAAATGGGTAATCATATTTGGATCCTTAGTATGTTTAGCATTTTTAGTCTTGGATCCCTATGCTCAACGAACATGAACAGCTTAAGCTTAAAGTATGCATAGTTAATTTTTTTTTTTTAGCAATTCAATATCTATTTCTTGAGCATTTTACAAGTACGAACAGCACCTTGTAGCATTTCAGATTTAGTACTTATTGTTGATTTAGTAGCATGAGCAGCCCTGCCATTTTAAAGTATCAGTTTACCATAAGCAGTTTTAGTTTTCATTACTATTTAGTATTTCCTGATGAAGCATGATATTCTGTTAATTCCATGCAGCAACGATTCCTTTATTTTCTAGATTCTATTGCATGCCTAGTAGTTGAATTGGTTTTACTTTCACAGCATGCTTAAGTTGTTCTAGTTTCCTATTTGCTATTGGAATAACATGAGCAGTTCTATTTTTATAGCATGCAGATTTTTATAAGTAAAGTATGCAGATTTTGATAGGCTTAATATGCAGATTTTTGTTAAGCTTTGCATGCAGATTTATGTTAAGCTTTGTATACAGATTTTCAGTACGTAGGGTGTGTTCTAGTGCACACCAAGTGCTTGATAAAATGCTTAGCTCAATATAATGCTACAGTAGGCATTTTAATAGCTCAGTTAATGCAGTAGAAGCATTTAAAATAACTTATTTAGTCTTGCTTCAGCTTATATGGGACTACGGTCCAATGGGTGGGCTCCCACAGTCGCCTCTAGGTTCAGATAACCTAGTTCTAGGTTCAGATAACCTAGTTAAAGCAAGGTAAGAAAATTAGCTATGAAATCAGTATTTTATTTTCAGCAGTGGCACTGTACTGGATTAGATATCCATTGGGTTGGGCTCCCACAGTCGTCCCTAGGTTTAGATAACCTAGTAAACCCTACTAGACTCGGAACTTGCAATCCCGGGTTTAGTTAGGGATGCGCGCACAGCAAGTACAGTTGCCGGGCCCATCAGCAGCATGATTATTATTTTGATCTATTATGTAAATAGTTTTCAAAACTTCACAAATTAGTTATGTGAATACAAGTTAGACTCAGTTTAGCATTAATTAGTTCAACTTATGTATCACTTCAGTTTCCTATTGATACACAGGATAGTTCTATGATTGGCTTTACATGTTTAATAGTTTTGCATGTTTAGTGGCTTTACATGTTTAGTAGTTTTACATGTTTAGTAGTTTTACATGTTTAGCTTTACATGTTTAGTAGTTTTACATGTTTAGTGGCTTTACATGTTTAATAGTTTTACATGTTTAGTGGCTTTACATGTTTAGTAGTTTTACATGTTTAGTAGTTTTACATGTTTAGTATGCTTCTTTTATAGTTTTATTGGTTTGTGAGCATGACTAGCTATACATGTCTAGTATTTCAGTTAGTTAGATTCCTTTGCCATTTATGAGCATGAGTAGCTCTACATGTTAGCATTCAGTTTTAGCATGTTTTATTTATATACATGAATATCGAGTTTTTGTGAGTAGGATAGCGCTCACTAAGCTTTTAGCTTATAGATACTATTTTCCTCCTACTGCAGATAAAGGAAAAGGAAAAGTATAAGAAGGAAGGCGACAAGGAGATGCTGTGACAGTGTGTGTGATGCCAGGACTATGGAGAGATCCAGAGTTCGCTAGTGAATTTTCAGGACCTACCTGTTTAGAGTTTTAGTTTATGTTATTATGAAGTTGAGATTGTAATTGAGTTTATTTCCGCATTGTAGTTTGATACCTCCTATTGTTGGAGTGATATGGTTGTTTGCCATTGCTAGAGTAGTTTCATATTTTTATTGTGCTATTATACTGCGTGGTTGTGAAATTATATGTTCCAGCCGCCTGTGGCTGAGTATACATGTTATGTATCCCAGTTTGGGGTCACCGGTACAGGGGAGACTCTGCCGAAATTTTTCGGTAGGGTTTTCCTAAAGATTTTTAATCATACCGGTTAAGTAGAGTTAGTAGTCAAGTAGCGTCCACCTTTAGAGAATAGTAGTAGTGTAGAAAGGTGGGTCGTTACAAAATATTACTAACCCTAAATCCCCTAGAACACTTAGGTACCCAAACCCTAGCGTTGACTTTAGGGGGAATGTTGTCGTCAGGGGTGGTGTTCTTGAGAATTATGTTTGTAAAATCTTTTGAAAAATTATATTTGTAAAAATATTTGAAAAATCTATAAATACGAAAATATTTTGAATAACCTTCTCATGCTTTATTTGAAAAATATTCTTAAAATATTTTCAAAACTTTTTTAATCATCTTGAAAACTATTTTACAAATTTATTATAAATATAAATATAAATATATATATATATATATATATATAAAACTCTATGTTTTTCAAAAATCATTACAACTTAACATATTTTGAAAAATTATTTTGTTACTTAGCAAACATTTCAAAACTTAAGTTGACAAGGTCTTCTTAAAAGGTTTTGGTGCACAATCACTTTCAATTTTTTTTTGAAAATGTTTTGAAAACTCACCTTCAAACTTTGTATTCTTTTAATTTGGATCAACCCCCTAGACACATAGGAAGTTTTATTTGTGGTTAACAAGAAATCCTAAGAATGTGTCAAGTTAAGGGGAGCCATAATTGAAAGACTAAAAGTAATCATTAAAAATTACTTTTGCAAATCTTTGAAACTAAGTTTGAAAAATTATTTTCATAATCTTTTACAAAATCTCTGTTTACTTTATAATTTTTTTGTGAAAACATATTGAAAAATATATTTTTTTAAAAAATATACTTAAACTTTCAAAAGTTATTAAATATTTTAAAATATACATTGAAAGGTGTTTCTACAAACACTTTGGAAAGTTTTTCTTTGCACATTGTTGGTTCAAAACCTAATAGAAACTAACCTTAAGTTCATATTCTTTTGATGTGTGCCAAAGGGGGAGAGTGATATCTTAAGTTAGAAAAATCTTAAGTTAGAAAAGTTAAAACATTCCTAACCTCTTTCACACTTTTTGAATTTCTCAAATCTTGAGAATTAACCCTTAAAAGACCCAAGCCTAACTTAATAAAATTGTCAAACATAAAAAGGAGGAGATTGTTGGTGCAATCGACCTCAAGGGTTTCAATGTTTGACAATATGACCAAGGGTTGACCCAAACAGGACTTGATGTTTGGGAGAGAGAAGTCTAGTCAGGACTAGATGACTAGGAAAGGTAAGTCCTAACCAAAGGTTAGGTAAAGTGGAAGTCTCGGTGAGTAAAGTCGGACCCTAGTAAGTGAAGCTAGGTGGTGGAAGTCCCGGTGAGTGAAGTCGGGCCCTAGTGAGTGAAGCTAGGTGGTGGAAGTCCCGGTGAGTGAAGCCGGGCGCTAGTGAGTGAAGCTAGGTGGTGGAAGTCCCGGTGAGTGAAGTCGGGCCCTAATGAGTGAAGCTAGGTGGAGGAAGTCCTGGTGAGTGAAACCAGACCCTAGTGAGTGAAGCTAGGTGGAGGAAGTCCTAGTGAGTGAAGTCAAGCAATGGAAGTCCTAGTGAGTGAAGTTAGGCAACCTTAGGAGGTAACCCAAGGTTATACTTGAATTCTGTTAACACTGTTTTTATCTATTGTGCTAACTCAGTGTTGTAGGGAAGTTTAGTTAGGTCGACGGGCTGACCAGGCAGCTGACACAAAGTCCAGACGGGTCGACGGGCTGACCGGACGTCTTGCGGGTAAGTGAAGGCAAGTCACTCGAGGAGAGTGACTGTGAGAACGCGCTCCCGAGAAGGGAACTTAAACGTCGATCCAACTTAAAACCATCTCAGAACTCTAAGTTGAGATCTTGACTAGATTCTGGTCTCAATGAGATGGAATTTAATTAATATTTTATTTGATCATAAATTGTGCTAACACTCTGTTTTGCAAGATATATAATTGCCTCGGACTAACGTTTTCTTACAGGAAGGAAGCTACTGGAAAACAAGGGTCCGGGCGCTCGGAGGTAAACTTTATCCTCGAACGAGCTTCGCCACGTGGAGCACCCTGGTTGGCTCGGGTACGTCACATTCAGGGCACCCTATAGGGATCCAAGTGCCTCGAACATCCTATATAAGGAGGGTGAAGGATGGAGTAGAATAACAACAACGAGATCTTCTATCACGTGCTCTGCTGCACTCCTACGACGCCGCGAGGCTACTCCGACAAAGTGTATTCTGTATTTCTTCTTCTTCTTATTATTGTCAGAATTTCTTTTAGCATTTCCTGTAATTCAATCATGTAATACATTTTCAAATTGCTAGTGGTTTGCCCAACGAAAGCACTTGATGAGTGCGGACCTTGGAGTAGGAGTCGACAAAGGCTCCAAACCAAGTAAAACGAACCTTGTTAGCATTGTTGTCTTTTGATTTTTCCGCTGTGTACTCTCATTAATTTTTTAAATCGATATTCACCCCCCCTCTATCGAATTCACGATCCAACAAAATGGATGTTAAATCTGCCTTTTAAATGGACTGATAAAAGAAGAAGTCTATGTAGGCCAACCACCTGGGTTTGAATGTCTAGAACACTCTGACTATATCTTTAAATTAAAGAAAGCCCTATACAGACTTAAACAAGCACCCAAGGCTTGGTATGAAAGGTTAACCTCTTACCTAATATCCAAAGGGTTTAACTAGAGTCAAATTAACCCAACCCTATTTGTTAAATTAATAAAAAAGGACATATTTATAGCCCAAATTGTTAGACTTTCGAGCCGCAAAAATCGTTTTTTGCGTTGTGGAAACCTCGAAGCTTGCCACGGATTCGTGAGAAGATAAATAAAAATTCATGTATATGTTTGTCTACACTAGATCTACCTTAGATCTACATGAAAAAGAAGTATTACCCTTGTAGCGATGTCCTTCGCTTATCCCGCTCATCCAAATGGTTGTCGGATCTCGTAGAGTGTCAAGTGTACACTCCTCTACACGTATCCACATGGACAAAAGGTGGAGGAAACCACTTAAAGTGTGCTAGCACTCTTGAGAGGTCTCGCCAATGGAGGAGAAGGAGAGAAGAAGAAGAGAGGAAGAAGAAGAATCCTTGAATTGCCTTGATTCAATGTGGCCGACCACTTATTAGAGCTCTTATATCTCCATGTAATACCAAGAGTCATGGATCTTGGTCTTTCTCATGAGGTGGCACACAATGATGTAGCCTTGATGAACATCATCATTGGTCGACCCATGCCAAGTCACAATGAGATAACATTTGGTCAAGTCAAACTTGACCCTTCATCTTCCCTCTCAAGTCAAGTCAAACTTGACCTCTTATCTCCCATGGTTGATCAAATCTAACCTTTGATTCAAATCAATTTAATTTAATGAATCTCTATTCATTGGTTTAAATTGATTCAATGAATTATAGTCTAAATTAGACTCATTCGACACATGAATCAAATTGAGTCCAACTCAATTAGTCTAATCTGGATTACTCTTAATTCAATTTGGTTCATCACATGAACCTAATCCTCTTGGTCCATCATATGAACCTAATCTCCATCTAACTGCCCTTTATGTGTGACCCTATAGGTTCTTGTAACGTTGGCAATGCTCCTAAACCCATTTAGAAACATAATTAATGAGCGGTATCTAGCAACACATCATTACTACCCAAGTTACAAGAATGTTAAGATCCAACATCACCATTGTGACTACTAATTGTGACTCTCACAATATGTGACAATGTCCTTCTATCCTTGACATCTAAATTGATCAATTGAGGCATAGACCGTGTCATCCTATAATCAATTTATGTCTTGAACTCCAAGTAGACTCACTCTAATCAAATGAGCTCAATATCTCATATTGACCTATTTGGGAACGACCATGCACTTAGTGGTCTCACTCTATCAAGAATCATGATGTCACTCCCGTCATATAGGAGGGATAGATCCTATCTACATCACTCACATCCCTCCACATAATTTGTTACATACCCAGTAGTCGCCTTTATAGTCCACCCATTTACGGGTGACGTTTGACGAAGCCAAAGTATGCAACTCCTTATGTAGGGAACCATGGTGACTTCAGGTCGAAGGACTGATAGTCATACTAATAGTCACATAAGAAAGTATATGACACTCATATAACAATCTATGATACTTTCTCATGGTGGGTCATTCAGTATACATTTTCAAATGCATACCCATGTGTCAACTTGATATCTAATATCCATGACTTGTGAGATCAAGTCATCGAGTTGACCTACATGCTAGTCTCATTGCATTAATATTGTCCCTGAATATTAATACTTGACTAGGAATGATTAAGAGTAGTGCTCTCTATATCATCTCATTATCAATTCAACCAATCGATTGATATAGATAAGAACCTTCTACTCAAGGACGCTATTATACTCAGTTATTTGGCACAAATACAAGTAAGTATAATAACCATAAAGAAATGTCTTTATAAATATATATAGGAATATGATACATCAAGTCTATACAACAATCATCACATGATCAGCTCTAGGGTTCTCACTAACAATCTCCCACTAGCACTAGTGCCAATCAGGGTAGGCTCTAACACCCAATGACCTAGTGTGACCATCATGCTTCCTCTGTGCCAAAGCCTTGGTTAAGGGATCAGCGATGTTAGCTTCTATGGGTACTTTGCAAATTTTCACATCTCCTCTATCGATGATCTCTCGAATGAGATGGAAGCGTAGTAGTATGTGTTTGGCCTGCTGGTGTGAGCGAGGTTCCTTAGCCTGTGCAATTTCTCCATTGTTGTCATAATAGACCTCTATAGGATCGACTATGCTAGGAACCACCCTAAGCTCAATAATGAACTTGTGGATCCAAACTGCCTCCTTTGCTGCTTCTGATGCAGCAATATACTCGACCTCTGTTGTAGAATCAACAATTATGCCCTGCTTCAAACACTTCCAGCTCATAACACCACCATTTATGCAAAACACGAACCTTGACTGCGATCGATAATCATCCTGGTCGGTCTAGAAGCTGGCATCACTATAACCCTTTACAGCTAGCTCGCCATTGCCTCCAAATATCAAGAAATATTCTTTAGTTCTTCTCAAGTACTTAAGAATATTCTTGACCGCTATCCAGTGACGTTCACATGGATCTGGCTGGTATCTGCTCGTCATGCTCAAAGCATATGAAACATCAGGACGAGTGCATAACATGGCGTACATGATAGATCCTTTGGCTGAAAGCAACAACAGATCCTATAGAATTCTAGCAACCCGTGCACATAACAACATTCATCTAATTCTAGTACAAGCCCAGAGGACAGAGATAGAAAGTAAGTTCCTACAGCAACAATAGCAACCCGTGCTTCATTGCCTACTCGTAGGTTCACCTCGCCCTTCGTCAATGCCCTGCTATTTCTCAGTGACTGCACATTAGTACAAATGTGAGAAGCACATCCGGTATCTAATACCCATGATGAAGAAATAGAAAGATTGACTTCTATAACATTTATACCTGAAGTAGAAATCTCATTTCTCTTCTTCTTAAGATCTTCCAGGTATCCTTTGCAGTTTCTCTTCCAGTGCTCGGTCTGACCGCAGTGGAAGCAGGTAGCATCCTTGTCAACCCCTCCTTTAGGTTTCATTACCTTGCCTTTGCCCTTGGCTTAGAACTTTCACTTACCTTTAGGCTTGCCCTTGCCTTTATGCTTTTGCACCATCAAAATGGAGTTGGGATTTACCTTCTTAAGGTTGAGCTCAGCAGTTCGCAACATGCTTAGCAGCTCAGACAGTGGCTTATCAATTTCGTTCATGTTGTAATTTATGACAAATTGATTGTAACTTTCTGGCAAGGATTGCAAGATCAAGTCAGTGGCCAGTTCTTGGCCAAGTGGGAATCCCAACCTCTGTAGGTTCTCTATGTACCCAATCATCTTGAGTACATATGGACCTACGGGAGTCCCATCTTGCATCTTGTACTGAAACAGAGCCTTAGAGATCTCGAATCTCTCGTGCCTTGCTTGTCCTTGATATAGTTGACGAAGATGTTCAACCATATCATAAGCAGTCATCAACTCGTGTTGCTTCTGAATCTCAGAGTTCATGGTTGCGAGCATGAGGCATGACACATCTAATGCATCATCTTGATGCTTCTTATAAGCATCTCGGTCGGCTCACGTGGCAGTGGCAGGAGGTGCCTCCGTAATGGGTTGCTCCAGGACGTACAATTTTCTTTTTTGTGTGAGAACGATTCTCAGATTCCTATACCAGTCCAGGAAATTAGCTCCATTGAGCTTGTCCTTGTTAAGGACATAACGCAGGGAGAAAATGTTTGTGTTCGTCGACATGGCAATCTACAACATAAATAAAGCAGAAAGTAAATATCATATTTCTCTTATCATTTAATTAGGCCTTTAACTAAATGATGCTCCTACTGAATTATAGGGCTTTTGTAGAATTAAGTCATGGATGTGGTCAAATCACACTACTAGATTCATACCAATTAGCTATAATTCTCGTGGGACAAGATCCACATCATACTGCGCCTTGAGTTAGCTTTGGCTAAATCTCCCAAGACTTAGTATGATCGGTAGATAACTAATTATCAATTACATCTTTATGCAACTCTTGTTTATAGGATCAAGATAAATGTGATCTTTATCCTATCTTCCCAACCGTTGGAAAATGCCTATAGTTTTACCCGATCCAATTGTGTTAACTAGTTATACTCAATCTAATTGAGTTTGTTCTCACCCAAGCTTTGATAGGCGGGACCAAGATTGTCCCTCCGCATCCTACCAAGATAATATGTGTTGCTCTGCTTTGGCAGATTCAACAACAACAAATGATCGAGGTAGTGATGGGTATCAAAACTTGGTAGCCATTTCGAGTTCACTTGATTAAGATCTAATCTAATCATGAATGTGTATCATATACGCATTAAGGCACTAATTACCCTACATTAGCATGCATCACATACACATAAGCAATGATATATATATATATATATATATATATATATATATATATATATACATAAATACTGATTAATCAATTTGTGATGAGGTCATGGCCCTACTACGATCTTCTCAAGCCAATGAAAAGATCGGACGGTCAACTTAGGGTCAATGACTTCTTCAAGCGCCTCCTTTTGACCGCCATGTGTTGACAGCACCCTCCTCGTAACTCCTTCTTGAGTGAACCTTCCACCGCTTCATTTTGTACATTACAAATATGAAACTCGAGTTACATTCAAGTCTAAAATCTATTTACAACAGAAACATAATAAGAGAGGCACGACGCGTAGGTCGCATATCATATACAACACACACAATAAAAAAAATGGTGCGCAGACCATATTATGAATTACAACACAATTTTAACCAATCACATTGTGATTTTTTGTCCATGACCATCACAATATCATACATAATTCTAAATTATGTATTTTACATAAATTTCTATAATTTTACTACTTTTTTTTTTTTATCAATTTTATGAGTCACAACTTCTCGGCGGTCCTGTTTAGCGATTTTCGGGCGTGATCGCGAGACAATGCCCCTTGCGGGGTTAGGAGCAGCACCCCTTCTCGCGAAATGAATATCGCGAGTGTCCTAAACTGATCTAATAGCGCCTTAAGCCACTGTTCAAAAAAAAATAATTTTATTTAGGCGAAACCTTGCCGTTTCGAAAGGTTTTTCTTGGTATTTGAAGCCTATAAGTGTCCAAAGACTTGTTGATTCGCCTCTACAAGAAAATTACTCACAAAATCTATAAATGTAGAAAAATTACAAAAACTTACAGATCTGAAACCTTTTCGTAATAACAAATACAAACATATACAAGCTTCGCACGTGGCTCTGATACCACTGTTAGACTATCGAGCCACAAAAACTGCTTTTTGCATTGTGGAAACATCGAAGCTAGCCACGGATCCGTGCAAATATAAATAAAAATTCATGTACATGTTTGTCTACACTAGATCTACATGAAAAAGAAGTATTACCCTTGTAGCGATGTCCTTCGCTTATCCCGCTCATCCAAATGGTTGCCGGATCTCGTAGAGTGTCAAGTATACACTCCTCTACACGTATCCACACGGACAAAAGGTGGAGAAAACCACTTAGAGTGTGCTAGCACTCTTGAGAGGTCTCGACAATGGAGGAGAAGGAGAGAAGAAGAAGAGAAGAAGAAGCCTTGAATTGCCTTGATTCAATGTGGCCGACCACTTATTAGAGCTCTTATATCTCCATGTAATAACAAGAGTCATGGCTCTTGGTCTTCCTTATGAGGTGGCACACAATGATGTAGCCTTGATGATGAGGAACATCATCATTGGCCGGCCCATGCCAAGTCACAATGAGGTGGCATTTGGTCAAGTCAAACTTGACCCTTCATCTTCCCTCTCAAGTCAAGTCAAACTTGACCTCTTATCTCCCATGGTTGATCAAATCTAACCTTTGATTCAAATCAATTTAATTTAATAAATCTCTATTCATTGGTTTAAATTGATTCAATGAATCATAGTCTAAATTAGACTCATTCGACACATGAATCAAATTGAGTCCAACTCAATTAGTCTAATCTTGATTACTCTTAATCCAATTTGGTTCATCACATGAACCTAATCCTCTTGGTCCATCATATGGACCTAATCTCCATCTAACTGCCCTTTGTGTGTGACCTTATAGGTTCTTGTAACGTTGGCAATGCTCCTAAACCCATTTAGAAACATAATTAATGAGCGGTATCTAGCAACACATCATTACTACCCAAGTTACAAGAATGTTAAGATCCAACATCACCATTGTGACTACTAATTGTGACTCTCACAATATGTGACAATGTCCTTCTATCCTTGACATCTAAATTGATCAATTGAGGCATAGACCGTGTCATCCTCTAATCAATTTATGTCTTGAACTCCAAGTAGACTCACTCTAATCAAATGAGCTCAATATCTCATATTGACCTATTTGGGCACGAGCATGCACTCAGTGGTCTCACTCTATCAAGAATCATGATGTCACCCCCGTCATATAGGAGGGATAGATCCTCTACATCACTCACATCCCTCCACATAATTTGTTACATACCCAGTAGTCGCCTTTATAGTCCACCCATTTACGGGTGACGTTTGACGAAGCAAAAGTATGCAACTCCTTATGTAGGGAATCATGGTGACTTCAGGTCCAAGGACTGATAGTCATACTAATAGTCACATAAGAAAGTATATGACACTCATATAACGATCCATGATACTTTCTCATGGCGGGTCATTCAGTATACATTCTCCAATGCATACTCATGTGTCAACTTGATATATAATATCTATGACTTGTGAGATCAAGTCATCGAGTTGACCTACATGCTAGTCTCATCACATTAACATTGTCCCTGAATGTTAATACTTGACTAGGAATGATTAAGAGTAGTGCTCTCTATATCTTCTCATTATCAATTTAACCAATCGATTGATATAGATAAGAACCTTCTACTCAAGGACGCTATTATACTCAGTTATTTGACACTAATACAAGTAAGTATAATAACCATAAAGAAATGCCTTTATAAATATATATAGGAATATGATACATCGAGTACATACAACAATCATCACATGATCGACTCTAGGGCTCTCATTAACACAAATATATGTAGATGATATAATTTTTTGCTCGACTAATTCAGAAATTTTAGAAGAATTCACAAATTTAATGGAACAAGAATTTGAAATGAGTTTGGTAGGAAAATTAAGTTACTTTTTAGGATTGCAAATCAAACAAACAAATGAGGGAAATTATATTTATTAGCAAAAATATACCAAAGAATTACTTAAAAATCCGGGATGAAAAATACTAAAGAAATAAAAACACCTATGGCAGTTAACACTATTCTAGACAACGACCCAAATGGAAAACCAATTGACTTAAAATACTATAGGAGTGCCATAGGTAACCTACTGTACTTAACTGCAAGTCGACCCGATATTTTATTTGCAGTGAGTATATGTGCTAGATACCAAATCTGTGCTAAAGAATCTCATTTGACTCATGTCAAAAGAATCTTTAGATACCTTAAAGGAACAACAAATGTAGGAATTTGATATCCTAGATTAACACTTTTAAATTAATAGGGTACTCTGACTCAGATTATGTTGGGTGCAAATTAAACCGCAAGAGCACAAGTGGTGGATGTCAACTACTAGGTCAATCACTTGTCAGTTGGTTTAGTAGAAAGTAACACTGTGTTGCTCTATCTAAAACTGAGTCAGAATATATAGCCATAGGAGAATGTGTTGCCCAACTATTATGGATGATGCACACTTTAAAAGACTTTAACTTAAACCTTACAAATGTAAAAGTATTAATTGACAATATTAGCTCAATTAATTTAACAAAAAATCCTGTGCATCATTCCAAAACCAAATACATTGAAATTAGGCACCACTTTATCAGAGATCATGCCACTAAAGGAGACATTGAACTCAAGTACATTGAGTCGAAATCTAATTTAGCTGACATATTTACCAAACCCCTCCCTGAAAGTGAGTTTAATAATCTACGTAGAAAATTAGGGATGCGTTTAATAGACTAGGACTATTAAATTGCAAAAATTGTTTCAAAAATAGTGTTTTCAAATTCTAGGATAATTTTTTTTTCTTTGTAAAATCTTCCATTTCTAGAATTTTAAATCAATTTTAGCCTTAAACTAGAACAATTCCTTAGAAAGCATGTTCCCTTAGGGCTAGTACTTGAGCATCTCACCAACACCCTAGGATTCCCTTGTTTGTGATTGCCTTACATTGAAAGAGGTGAGATGCATAGGTAAATTGCCTGGACTTATGTAACGACCCAATTTTCCCGATTTCAAGTTCCAAATGTCCATAAAAATATTTGGAAATGCTTTTAAAATATTCTAGAGATTTTTAGAAATTTTTAGAGTATTTTTACGTAATTTTTGGAGGTCGTTTAGTATGTTTACAAAAAAAAAAAAAAAAGAAATTCTGACAAAAATCGTTGAAGGCGAGGCTCGAACCCGTGACCTCGGGTCGAACCCGACCTAACCGGACGCAACCGACCAACTGAGCTATGCGAGTTTTGTTAACCCAATATGGAGAGAAATAGATTTAAGTTATAGAAAAGGGCAGGAATAACCCTAAGTATAAAGATTTAATTTCTGTTTCCCGGACCCTAATTTCCTTTCCCCTTTCCTCTCCCGACGGCGATTTCGCCTTCTCATCTCGGACGAAAACGCAGCAGCAAGCGAAGGTTTCTCCGGCGCCGGCGAGGGTTTTTCCAGCCAGTCTTCACCCGGGCGTGGTCATCCCGACGGAGGGAGTTCGGAAGCACAAAGGAGCCGCCGAGAAGCTTCACCCGAACCCTAGAGTCTTCCTCTTCTCGGTTGTAAGTCCAAGAGCGCTCGGTAAGTACTACTCACCTGTGGTAGGAGTAGCTTCCGGATCTGTGTTTCTTGGTGATTTGCGAAACATGCTGTATTGTGGATGTTAGGAGCTTAGTTTTTCGTCCTTCTCTCGACACATGCTGAATTGGGGTTGCTAGGGCTTAGTTCCACCTTTCTTGTATTCGGTTGCCCTTTGAAACCCTAGGATCTGCTTGAAATTTCTGAAATTTACTTGCTGCTTTGTGTTGCTGTGGTAGCCTGCTTAGAGGATTCGCCCCTGTGCATGTGCAGATTTGTCTATTTCGGTTGCTGTTAAATAATTTAGAGAGAATGCATTAGGAAACAATGTTTTTGAGAATTGCTAATTCATTGCTCGTTATGTATTAGAACACATGAAGAACGGTTGTTGAGTATTGCTCTTAATTGCTAACTACGTGTTAGAATGCTTTTAGAAGGAATTCTGAGTTATTCTAACAGTAATACGAGTATGATCAGTATTCGCATAACATGAACAACCCTGCACGGTTTAGTTTTCCTTGCCACTTAATGAGCATGCACAACTTAGTATACTAGTAAGTTTGGATAGATTATTTGTTACTGTTTTAAGGGAAAGAATAACCTTGTTATAACAGTTCAGAGTTATTTTATTTTGCCCTATTTTACAGCATGTTTAGAAAGCTCAAAGTTGCATTCTTTTGCCCTATTTGACAGCATGTTTAGAAAGCTCAAAGTTGCATTCTTTTGCCCTATTTTACAGCATGTTTAGAAAGCTCAAAGTTGCATTCTTTTGCCCTATTTTACAGCATGATTAGTAAGCTTAAAGTTGCTTTCTTTGCTCTATTTTATAGCATGGTTAGTAAGCTTAAAGTTGCTTTCTTTACTCTATTTTATAGCATGATTAGTAAGCTTAAAGTTACTTTCTTTTGCTCTATTTTATAGCATGATTAGTAAGTTCAGATTTGCTTTCCTTTGCCTTGTTTTATAACGTGCTTAGAGAGTTCAGATCGGCTTCCCTTGTGTTATTTTCATGTAGCATGCTTGGTTAGTTGTAATCCTACACTTGTTAGATATATCTACAGGATTCTAATAAGCTCTAATAAAGGATTATGCGAAGTGTGAGTAAAGAAAAAAAACCAAGGTCTAGTTAAAAAGAGATAACAAGTAAACTAAAGTAAGAGGCTAGTACCCGACTTCCAAGGTTGTCGTTAAACAAATACAGGTGACCAATTCCAAGGTCTTGGCCCTGGTAAGACTAAGGTCTTTACCTCATAGGACTAGAGGCTCGCTACCTCAGTCACTATTAGAGAGCGTGCAAAACAAAGATGGTACTAAGCCTGGGCCCAAAGAAGAAAAGAAAAGAAAAGAAAAGAAAAGAAGAACAAGAAGAACAAGAAGAAGAAAGTGAAAGAGAAATTAAAAGATTAATTTCTAGTATAAGGATATAAGAAAATGAAACAAGTTTATGCTTAGAATCAATAAAAGTTTAGTTCTTTAATTCTAAGCCTACAGTAGTAGTTTCATTACTTTCCTATCAGTTAGTGAGCATGTTTAGTATTCAGTTTTATTTCTGTATACCATGAGTACATGCAACTTTGCTTTAGCATTACAGTTTCAGTATTATTGCATTACTTTTATGCACTTCGATGTTTTTGTGAGATAGATTAGTACTTACTAAGCGTTTTCGCTTATAGTTTTGTTTTCTTTCCGCCTACTGCAGATAAAGGAAAAGCTAAGATATGAAAGGGAGGCGACAGGGTGGTGGTGGTGATGAAGGTGTGTGGTGACTGGACTATGGAGAGATCCAGAGAGTGCTACCAAACCTGCAGGACCTATTTGATTAGAGTTTATGCTTTAGTTCTTTTCTTTAACACTATTATGAAGTTTGTGAGATTGTAGTTGAGTTTATTTCTGCATATGCATTTAGTCACTTTAATTATTTATGGAGTCATATAGTTGGTTGTTTTTACTGGAGTAGTTCTTTCTTTTACTGTTGTTTTTATAACTGCGTGGTTGTGAAAAATGTGTTCTAGCCGCCTGTGGCTGCGTATATATCTTATGTACTATGGATTTGGTCACCGGTACAGGGGAGACTCTGCCGAAATTTTTCGGTAGGACTTCCTCTGAACCGTGATAAATCTAACTAATTCTAATAATAGCGTCAGTGACACTAGTAAGTAGAGTAGTAGTTAGGTAACGGTCGCCCTTAGAGAGTAGTAGTAAGAAGGGTGGGTCGTTACAACTTAAGATGCTTATTTCTGTACATCGACATGAGTCTGGGCATTAAATACAAAACAGACATTAATCAGGTTAAGTTATTCAGTTAAACACTAACTGATTACAATTAGACTTAACCTGACTAACCAAGTGAAAGCTGCTATTCTCTAATAGTCAGTAAGTACCTAAACTGGTTAGACAATTTTTGTAATGTCAGGTTCAGGGGGAGGATTACTTATTTTTATACTTATTTTAAAATTAATTTTTAGAAAATATCTCAGTTAAAATTAGTTTAACACTAACTAAGGCTACGTTTGGTAGCTAGGGTTAATCTGCCTTGTAATGTAATCAGGATTACATTACAAAGTTGATTATTTTATTTGGTTTAATTTTAAACTTGTAATGCAATGTAATCTGGATTACAAAAGGTAGTGAAGTTTTTTAATATGGATTACAAAACAAATACTATGTAATCCGATTACATTACGAGGTCACCATTTAACCAAAATTAAAATGTTGAATATACCCTTAGTCCACCGCGGCCGTTGCACGCCGCCACCCGCGCCCGCCTCTCGCCGCCACCCGCGCCCGCGTCTTGCCGCCACCCGTGACCGTCGCTCGCCGCCAGCCACCGCCGGCGACCACCGTCGGTCGTCGCTCGGTGACCACCATCGGCCGTCGCCGGTGACCACTGTCGGTCGTCGCCGGCGACCAACGCCGGCGACCAACGCCGGCGACCACCGTCGCCCGTCGCCGGCGACCACCGTCGCCCGTCGCCGGCGACCACCGCCGGCCGCCGGCGACCACCGTCGGCGACCACCGCCGGCCGCCGGCGACCACCGCCGCCGGTCGCCGCCGCCGACCGCCACCGGCCGGCGACCACCGCCGGACGCCGACGACCACCACCGCCGGCCGTCGGCGACCACCGCCGGCCGCCGCCGGCGACCACCGTCGGCGACCACCGCCGCCCACCCCCGCCGCTCGCGACCACTACTGCCCACCCCCACCGCCCGCGACCACCGCTGACCGCTGTGACCATCGCCTGCCGCCGGCGACCAGCGCACCCCCCGTCACCGCCGCTAGCCACCTTTGGCCGCCGCCGTCGACGGTTGTCGTTGTCGCCGTTTGCCGGTGACCGGCGACGGTCAGCGGTTGCCGATGGTGGCGGCCGGTGGAGGAGGCTAACGGCGGCGGTCACTGGTTGCTGCAAGCTCCGACAGAGGTGCGGCGGTCCTCGGTAGAGGTCGCAAGATATTTTTGTCATTTAATAATATTACGAATTACATTGCTTATAAAAAATAATAGACACCAAACAAAAGAATGTAATCACCCTTGTAATCAAAGATTACATACATTATATTACCAAACGTAGTAATGTAATCAAGATTACATTACATTACATTACATTACATTACAAATTTGATTACATTACAAGTTACATTACATTACACCCAACCAAACGTAGCCTAAGTGTTTTAAAAGTGTGTTTGGATTTTTCAAATTTAGTGTTGAAAGTTAGATCTCCTTAACTGGATTGCTTTAAACTTAGGTTTGGAAATTGATTTTATTTTCGAACTCTAAACTTTTCAAACTTAATTTTGAAACTCATATTTTTTAAACTTAATTTTGAAATTTAGACCTTCCAAACTTAGGTTTTAAAAGTTTATTTTGAAAAACAAACTTTATTAGGGTTTGTAACTTAGATTTTTCATACTTCGTTTTGAAAATTATATTTTACTTGGATTTTAAAAACATATTTTTTTGGAAATTTATTTTAAAAACTGGGGATTACAAACTTAGGTTTGAAAACAGATTTTACTTAGTTGGATTTTACAAACTAAGTCTTGAGAAATAAAATCTTATTTAGTTTTGAAAACTTGATTTGAAAATTGGACTTAACCCTAATAATCTCTTTTTGTAAAAATGCTATATATGAAAAATTATGTTTTCAATTTGCAAAACTTATTTCAAAAAATTAAGTTAAAATTACAAATTTTAAATTTAACTATTTTTAAGTCATTTTTTTAAAGTTAACTACTTTTTGAAAAAGATAAAAGATAAAAGCTTAAAACAAAAAGTTATTCTTCTAGCTAAAACTCCCCCAAGTTAATCTGACTTATATTTCTAGACTTCCTTGCAATTTTAATTATAATTTGTTCTATGTTGATTTTTGATGAATGCCAAAGGGGGAGGGTTGGGTGGTTTAAGTTAGTTAAACAACAAACAACAAAATTTAAAACAAGCAAACTTTACAACCTTATAAATGCTTGCTCTTACTTGCATATGTTTTCACTAACTTAACCAGGTTATCATTACATCAAAAAGGGGGAGATTGTTGGTGCAGTTAGCACTAACGGTCTAACTCAAGTTTTGATAAATGACAAAATAGGTTAAGTTCGTTTCGTTGTTATCTAACACTCTGACCGAGTGTGTAGGAGAAGCCCAGACAGGTCGACGGGCTGACTGGATAGCTGACACGAAGTCCAAACGGGTTGATGGGCTGACCAGACGTTTGACACAAAGTCCAGCTAGGTCGACGGGCTGACCGGATAGCTGGCACGAAGCCCAGACGGGTCTAAGGGCTGACCTAACGTCTGATAGGTAAGTGAAGGTAAGTCAATGGAGGGGAGTGACTGTGAGGATGCGTTCCCGGGAAGGGAACATTAGACGTCGATCCAACTTAGATCCATTTCGGATATTTAAGTCGAGATCGTGACTAGATTCCGGTCTCGAGGAGATGGAATCTAATTACTATTCTGCTTATCTATAAATTGTGCTAACATTCTGTTTTGCAGGATATGATTTATACTTTCCTCAGACTAACGTTTTCTTGCAGGAAGGAGATTGCAGAAAACAAGGGTCCGGGGGCCTGGAAGGGATTCGGGCGCCTAGAATAGGTCCGGGCGCCCGGAGGCAACTTTTATCCATTTCGTCGCTTCGCCACGTGGAGATCACTGACTGGCTCGGCTACGTCACATTGAGGGCGCCCTGAAGGGATCCGCGCGCCCCGAACGTCCTATATAAGGAGGGTGAAGGCTGAAGCAAAGGAATAACTCATGATCTACGCTTCTGTGCTCCTGCGACGCTGCGAAGGCTCTCCGACAAGTTTTGTTTATGTCTTATTCTCTTATTGTCGGGTTCTTTTCTTTTATTAAATAATTCCTGTATTGCATTTGTAAAAACTTTTCAAATTATTAGTGATTGCCCAATGAAAACACTCAACGAGTGCAGACCTTGGAGTAGGAGTCAACAAAGGCTCCGAACCAAGTAAAACGACCTTGTTAGCATTGTGTTTTCATTTTTCCACTACCTACTCTATACGCCAAAAGTTTTAAATCGCTATTCATCCCCCCTCTAGCGAAACTCATCGATCCAGCAATATTGGGATACTTACCTTTAAGGAATGGGGAACTGTTAGAGATTTGATTAATACTTTAAGCCGATTGTTCATATGAGAGAAGACTCTCCTTTGAAGCGAGAACCTGAGATCTATAAATTCGGTCGAGTTTATAAGGGGAACTGCTTTTCTATATGTATAATAGATGGGCATACTAAGCTGTGTAAATCTAACCAGAGTTGTTATCGACCGACTTTATGAAGGAAGATTGACATGTGAGAAAACCCATTAAGTTGATCAATAATGCGGTCAACTAATCATATGCTAAAAGGTTCATATTGATTGGGAACCTATTCGACTTATGACCGATCGAGTCTATGATAAGTTAGATAGCCCTTAAACTCAACCGAATATAGACTGCTCAGATATATAAGAGATGTCTCAATACAAGAATGGGACGCTATGTTCCTTAAGTCTGATAGACTTTTAGGCCAGTCGTCCTCATTATGAAGGCCTTAGCGCTTGACCAATACCAAAGTCTCATGGAGAGTGACACGTTGGTTACCACCTCCCCTTGACTTGACCGTCACTTATCGTGATTTTGACTTCCGTGTTATAACTGGGTATGCCTTTAACACACACACACACACACACACACACACACACACACACACACACACACACATTTACTCTGCTGCATACTGTACATTATGCGCGTGTGTGCATTATAGTGATCCAAGAGCCTGAATTCATTTTTTTTTTAAAAAAAAATCAACATTTCCTTAAAATGGAAAACTATACTCCGTGAGTATTAAAATTTTTAATCTTAAACACTATAACCCAAGAGAGAAGTTTGAACCTAAGATGAAAAATCTTATTAACTTAAATCCATTATAACTCATCCCCTAAATTCTAAAATCTTAAACCCTAAATGTTGGATTTTTCGGGCCGCGAAAACCGCTTTTCGCGTCGCGGAAACCCCGAATCACCCAAAGCCGTAGATCCATGCAAGGAAAAAACCGAATGAAATACAAGTACGAGTTTCAAAAACTTTAGATCTACTCCTAGATCTATGTGTTGAGAGCTTTTACCTTTGAAGCGTGCCCTCGCAAAATTCCCGCTCGTCCAAGGTACGTGTCGGATCTCCAAAGTATCAAGGTAGATACTTCTCTAGTGATATCCACACGAACAAGGAGTGCTCTCTAGCACTCAAGGATGGAGAAGAGAGCCCCAAGTGTGCTAGCACTTTCTAGAGCTCTCGGATAGAATTTGGAAAAAGAAAAGGAGAGAAAAACAAGAAGACTCTCACATACTCAACTAGTAGTATCCTCTTCTTGTGTCCTTCACACTCTCTTATCTTTTCTTGGATGAAACTCAACACCTTCTCCTCATCATGGAAGTCACGGCAACAGCAAGAGGGAGAGGAGGAAGAAGCATGGAGGAAGAAGAATGAATGAATGCACCATAATACCACACAACCAAAACCTCCACCACTAATGTGTGGCCGGCCACATCTTGTAACCTCCCCATTAATGTGGCCGGCCACATTAAAGCCAAGGGGAGGGTGTAACCCCCATGAGGTGGAGGTGATGTGGCAAGGATGAGTCATCCTTATGATGTGGCAATACATCAAGTCAAACTTGATGTTTCAACTTCTACTTGGTCAAGTCAAACTTGACCAATTGTCTTCCTTGTTGAGTTAAATCCAACCTTTGATTCAAGGCAATTTTAATTTAATGAATCTCAATTCATTAATATAAATTGACTCAATGAATCAAATCTAAATTATACTCATTCAACAATTGAATCTAATTGAGTCTAACTCAATAAGTCTAATTTGAATCCAATCTTTGGTGCATCATATGAACCTAATCCAATTGGTTCATCATATGAACCTAATCTCCATCCACTTGTTCTTTGTGTGTGACCCAATAGGTTCTTGTAACGTTGGCAATGTTTCTAAACTCTTTTAGAAACATAAGCAATGAGCGGCATCTAGCAATACATCATTGCTACCCAAGTTACAAGAATGTTGAGATCCAACATCACCTTGTGACTACTAATTATGACTCCTCACAATATGTGACATTGTCCTTCTATCATAGACATCTAGATTGATCAATATGAGGCATAGACCGTGTCATCCTCTAATCAATATAAATCTTGAACTCCAAGTAGACTCACTCGATCAAATGAGCTCAACATCTAATGTTGACTCATTTGGGCATGGCCATGCACTTAGTGGTCTCACTCTATCAAGAATACCGATGTCGCTCCCGTTATATGGGTGGGATAGATCCCATCTACATCACTCACATCCCTCTACATAATTCGTTATATACCCAGTAATCGCCTTTATAGTCCACCTAGTTACGGGTGACGTTTGACGAAACCAAAGTACATAACTCCTTATGTAGAAATCCATGGTGACTTCAGGTCTAAGGACTAATAGTCATACTAATAGCCACATGAGAAAGTATATGACACTCATATAACGATCCATGATACTTTCTCATGGCGGGTCATTCAGTATACATTCTCCAATGCATACCCATATATCAACTTGATATCTCCATATCCTTGACTTGAGAGATCAAGTCATCGAGTTGACCTACATGCTAGTCTTATTGCATTAACATTGTCCCTGAATATTAATACTCGACTAGAAATGATTTAGAGTAGTGTTCCCTATATCATCTCACTATCGGTTCAACTAACCGATTGATATAGGTGAGAACCATCTACTAAAGGACATTATTATACTTAGTTTATTTGGCACCAATACAAGTAAGTATAATAACCAAAATCCAAATGCCTTTATTTATATAGAATATGATACAATAAGTCCAAAATACAATCATCAAATGATTGACTCTAGGGCTCTAGCTAACACTAAATACATATAATATTACCCCGTGAGTATTTAAAATTTTTAATCTTAAACACTATAACCTAAGAGGGAAGTCTAAACCCTAGAGGAAAATTTTATTGACTAAAATTCATTATAACTCAACTCCTAAATTTTAACATCTTGAACCTTTTATATATATATATATATATATATATATATATATTGATTGATCGATCAAACTTCAAACCAATTGTTATATCGTATTCATACATTACAATAATTAGAAGATGAATCCGGCAATCCACATTCATAATCATTCTATGCAAGTGATTTTTAACTCTGATCCACCTCCATAAGAATACATTATGGGAAGCGAATAAATATCAACAAACAACAATATCAATAACAATGAGAGATCTAAACTAGATGGATATGGATACCACCAAAACACTAAGTTGGATTTAGTCGCGGAACTAAGCAACAATTGAGAGCCCACCATCACATGCTAACTCGTACAGCACCCCCACCCTCCATCACACCAGACAAAGATCGCTAAGTGCAAAGTTTGGGAGAAGGTGTGTCTAAGTTCAGGCCTCCTACTTTAGAGGTAGGGTTTCAAAAGAAACAGAAAGAATTGATTAACTTGATAAAATTTGATTTCCTCCATCTTGAGTACCCTTGAGTCCCAATTCGACTGATTGATTGAATCCTATCGATCGATCTTGATCGCCCGTATCCAAACAGGGGGGCAAGTGGGAGAGTGATGGGGACTAAGTGGGCCATGGAATCCACACTCCAAAACACTTCTTTTCGATAAATAGAGAATAAAGATTCCCCATTTGATTTGAATGGCATCAAGTTCAAGAAAGAACATGCCGAAGCTTGTCTGTACTTATCGAGCCAATGTGGCTCAGGACCCAGCAGGTGGGGCTCTTTTGTTTCTACTATTTAGCTGCTAGGTTCCTTTGAAATCGAATCGGATAATGACTCGTCAAATCAAATACGATTCAGTTATTTTTTTTAATCCCGGGCCATGATATCATAGTAGAACATTTAGATTATCATTCAGGCACCCAGCTACGATATAATTATAGAAATTTTTTTTCCAAATAAAAGATGTAACCAAAAGAATACTGTACTTCTAGGTTGGTCGTCGCGTGCGCTTCCCGATTTATCTTGATGATCGATGAAAAATTTTGATGGGACCGAATCGATCACCCTAAAAATAATCAATGAGGCTAATTAAAATTATTATTTTTTATCGTTAGTCAGACGGGGCTTAGTTACACTTTTGACTCCTGATCTAATCGATCTGAAGCAATCCATTGAGGTTAGGCACAAGCAACCTGTGTTGTTCTAGGAAGAGTTACCCGTGGAACGACGAATGTGGCACGACCATCTCGTGTTGTTTCGTGCGCACGGGAGAAAAACTGTGGGGGGCAGCTCTGATTTCTAAACATGAATTCTTAAACTTTACCTAACTCAATAAATATGACTTAAATGCAGTGAAATTGCTATCATCTCTAAATATTGTCCATGAAATTCAGTGATCCTATGGGAGAAAAAGAATAGGAGATAGACCTGCAGTAGGAATTAAGGTCACAATATTGTAGTCTCCTCACCAATAGAAAGTTAGGAGATCTCATGATGCTCTATCCTATGGGACCATGCCTTACATATAACAACGAACTCATATATACATCCAATAACACAACCCTACAATTAACCTTAATTAGATCATTTGTCCCGTAATAGGATAAATCTGCTTGTTACCAATAACATTAACATGTAAGTCACTAAATAGCTAGATAAAATCCAACAAGCTTATCCCATTTGGCACATGTAGAACAATAGAGGGTTTATACAACTTTAAGAGCAGCCCACTGAAGAGAAATGAAAAGCACTAGTACATTGATAACTCTAAACTCTGAAGTGTTGTCTTTTTGACAGTATGAATCAAACACAAAATAAAAATAGTAACAACTCATAGTAATATTTCGAGACGAACTTGGTCACCGGTCATCACTTACCGTCGGAAGAGTGATCATGAAACTGAATTCGAAAAATTCTTCTCAAGATCCACGAACCAAAACCTCATCTGCTCGACTATTCTTCTCTTTGCCCCAGATCATCTTGATCCCCTCACTCCTCTGAATTACTCTTGGACGCTTCATTATATAAGAAGCAAGCATCCGTTACAAACCAATGCTTTAATGTCATTCATTGGAGGAAGATGAAGTTGAATGGGCACCCCTTCAACTTCCTAATGTTGAAACTGATGCAACATCCAACATCTCCCACAACATCTCCAACTCATCCAAGTCAATCCAAAAAGATTATCTGGTCACATAGACCATATCAGTCACATAAACTATAAGGTGATCATGTCACAATGCCAAAGCCAAGTATTAATTTGTCACAAAGACCAAATAAGTCACATAGACTATTTGACGATCAAGTCACGAAGACCAGAGTAAAAAATTAATTAGTCACAAAAACCAACTAAGAACATCCATTCCATACATTAGGAAAAATGATTCATGCGATAGTAAGCACACTGAGCATTTATTACTAAGAAGATTGTTACACTTTACATAACTGCTCTTTAGAACGAATCAGAGACATCAATGACTTGCCTTTACCCTAGATTAAATTATTTACATCAATATGAACATCTCTAATCTCTCATAATGACTATTATGTCAAGAGCATGTTCAACATCTCCAATTAAACAAATTATTCACAATTATATTTTATGTACTGAACTAAAAATGTAACTGGTACCAGTGAATAAGTATCACAGATGTAAATCAATCTTAATCTTCCTTTTTAGCTAGAATCTATTCATTCTAATCAGTCGCTTTCATAGTTATGTTTCATAGACCGAATCACTCATAGTCAATAAGAAACATGCTAAAGTAATAGACACTAATCAGAACTTCAAGTAGATAGCTAAATAGTCACTTAGGATAAAATTGAGTTAATAATCTCAAGGGTCTCACATAGTAGAGAAGCAGGGATCCATTTTCCTACTACCTTTCTTGTTCACCATAGCACATGTGGTATGCATCACATGCTACGATTCTCTTTACTAAAAATACTGCATGTGTTTTTTTCAAAATTTAACATCATACAGATTTCAATCTAGATACACCTAATGTCTAATCCTGAATTCAACATATGAATTCCAATCTAGCTTTAAGTAGATTTAGTAAATGGTGGGTGCATTTACTCGAATAATTACATAAATGATCTCATCTTGACATAATTATCAAGGCGACCTTAACTTATGGGTATATCTCTATTCATAGCTACATAAGTTATCTCATAAGCAACGGTCTTACCTCTATTTATACTTAACAAATAGAGATGATTGCCCATATGAGTGGATCAATCTCAATTTTCCAATATGCTTATTGAGATTTTTATTCGAATGTAACAAAGACATATACACTGAATAGATCATAATATTTTTCATTTATCAAAATATCTTTACAATAAGTTACATTTTTGAAGTCCCAAAGACTTCACATGTCTATGAAATGACTCTTTAGTCAATGGCTTAGTAAAAGGATCAACAAGCATATTTCGTGTAACAATGTACTCAAGAATTATCTTTTCTTATCAACAATATCCCTTACAAAAGTATACCTAATTTCTATATAATTTCCTTTACTATGATATTTGAGATCCTTGGAAAAAACTATTACAGCTTGACTGTCACACTATATTGTAATAGGACTCCTACTGTCCTCAGTAATTTTTAGATGCTTCATGAACCTTCTTAGCCAGACAACCTCTTGCACAGTTGCTGCACAAGCCACATACTTAGCTTCCATTGTCGACAAGGCTACACAGGCCTGCTTCTTGCTATTCCATGAGATGGCGCCACCATTCAGTAAGAAGGTATAACTATATGTGGATTTTCTCCCCTCCCTAATCTGTATTTGTGTAGCCACTCAGGCACATATATGATCCTTGGAAATAGAGTTACTAATCTGCTGTTCTTTTGAGATATCTGAATATCCTCTTTACCGCTTTCCAATGTCTCAATCCTGGGTTTGACTGGAAACGACTAACTAAGCCAACAACATAGCTTCTATCAGGATGAGTACACAACATAGTGTACATTAAACTACCAATAGCATTGACATATAGTTTTTTCTTCATTTCGGCTATTTCATCAAGAGTCTTGTGATACATACTTTTGCTCAAAATAGTATCTCTCGCTATAGGCGTCTGTTCAATATTGCAATCTGACATATTGAAGTATTATAGCATCTTAGTAATATAAGGTTCTTGAGACAAATCCAAAAGCTTTTTTGATCGATCTCTAATGATCTTCACTCCTAAGATGTACTCTACGTCTCCTATATCTATTATGTCAAATTGTGATGAAAGCCAGGATTTGACTTCTATCACACATGTTAAGTCACTTCCAGATATTAGCATATCATCAACATACAATGAGAAAATGACAAATTTTCCTTTTTTCCTTTATAAGGTAAACACAATGATCCTCATTGATCATTTTAAAATCATAAGACAAAATGACTTCATTAAATATTATGTTCCATTGTCTTAACGCTTGCTTTAGTCCATATATAGACTTCTTAAGTCTACATACTCTATTCTCTTGGCCTTCATCAATGTAACCTTCTTGTTGTGCCATATAGATTTCTTCATCAAGATTACCATTAAGGAAGTTCGTTTTTACATCCATTTGATGTAATTCCATGTCAAATTGTGCTACTATAGCTAGAATGACACGTATTGACACAAACATCACAACTAAGGAGAATGTTTCTTCAAAATCAATACCTTCCATTTGGGTATATCCTTTTGTAACTAATCAAGATTTTTATCAATTAATCGATCCATCTGCTTTCCTTTTTACTTTGAGAATTCACTTATTTCCAATAGCCCTTCGGCCCGGAGGAAGATCGACTAAATCCCAAACTTTATTCTTTCTTATTTACTCCATCTCTTCATCCATTGTAATTTTCCATTTTTCTCTTACTGAACTTCTCAAAGCTTCCTCAACTATTCGAGGTTCCTCATCGTCAACTAGGAGAATCATCAATGCGTCATTCTCAATATCAAACCTTCTTTGAGAAATAATTTGATGATTACTCCTTTATAGGTTAAACTATTGAGAAACTGACTCATTTAGTGGTAAATTACTCCCACTAGGTTGACTAGATTCAGGCATCTCCTGATTTGTTGATAAAGGAACATTATCCTCCTCCTCTATCTCATATAGAGGAATTGTCTTATCAACTTCATCTCGTGTTGGGAACTTAGTTTCAAGAAAAGTAGCATCTCTTGATTTTATTTCAGAGATGGTTCCATCTTATCGCTCACCAATAAAAATATTGTTGGAATGTATATTAAAAACCTAGCTTTTGTAAACATTTATTTTGAAATAAAGAATCCACATTGGTCAAAAATATCTACTTTTATGTTAAGTGTAATTGTTCAATTAATTTATATCGTAGATAACATGGTGGGTGGTGTCACGCACAGAAGATCATGTTATCAGTTCTTTATAAATTATAAACAGTTGCTCACAACTAAGATGGAAAGGAACAAACCGTCGGTAAAGTCGTAGTGTGATTAAGGATTAGTTTATCTTGACTAATAAATTAGACTGGTACACTCTAAGTGTATTGAGTAGGACCATTTTAGGTAAGTTCTTTTTATACTGACTTGATAAAAGAACTAGACCTTAGTAATTATGGAAGTGTGTGCTCTTAATTCTAATATAATAACAAACACATATATTTAGTATTTATTTCTTTGACTTATCAATGGCTGAGATTTAGCTCGATAAATCAATAAGCCCGATAAGTTGGGAAATGATATTACTTATAGTGTGTGTTGTTGATTATAGAAGGAAACTGTGTCCTAGTAATCTAGGTTGAGAATGACCCCAAGAGGAGCTCATAAGGATTCTCATGTTAAACCCTGCAGGTGGACTTAGTCCGACATGATGATGAGGTTGAGTGGTACTACTTTTGGACTAAGATATTAATTAAGTGAGTTGTCAGTAACTCATTTAATTAGTGGACATTGGACATCTTAAACACAGGGAGACTTACACACTCATAATAAGAAGGAGCCCAAAATGTAATTTGGGATTGGTGCGGTAGTTCAATAATAATTCTTTACTGGTATGAATTATTATTGATGAAATTAAGTTGTGTGTTCGGGGCGAACACGGGAAGCTTATTTTCATCGGGAGATGAAAACCAATTCCTCCTCTCGGTCCCTATCGTAGCCTCTTGTATATAGAGAATTATACCCACCTATACCCACCTTCTTACCTACTCTTTGGTGGCCGGCCAAGACCCAAGGATTGAGCCAAGATTAGTGGCCGACCCTAGCTTGGAGTCTAAGCTAGGTGTGGCCAGCCACATATAATATAAAAGGGATTTTATTTAAATTTTTTCTTATGTCGATAACATGGTTTTAAAAGAGAGTTTAAAATTTAAATCTTTCCTTTTATAAATTTCTATAAAAGATTAAGAAAAGATTTGAAATCTTTCCTTATTTGTAGATTGAAAGGTGGATTTCAATTTTAAGAAAACTTTCCTTTTTTGTAACCATGTTCATGATTTAAAAGAGAGTTTAAAAATTAAATATTTCCTTTCTATAAAAGATTAAGAAAAGAATAAATATCTTTCCTTATTTGTAGATTGAAAGGAGATTTTAATTTTAGAGATAACTTTCCTTTCTGGAAATCATCCATATGTTTAAAAAAAAGATTTTAATTTATAATTTTTTTTATAATCCACCTTGAAGGGAAAAATTATTAGAGAAATTTTATTAAAAAATTTTTGGAAACAAATTAGGAAGTTTAATTCTTGTGAATAAAAACTTTCCTTGAAGGAAATATAGGTGGCCGACCATGTTATGTGAGAAAAGGAAATTGATTTTTAATTAATTAAAATTTCTTTTTCATGGAAAATGAATTAAAGAAGTTTTTATTTAAATTTCCTTATTTGCCAAGACCAAGGATTATAAAAGAGGGGGTAGAGGTGCCTTCAAAGAGAACGACTCTATTCTATTTTTCTTCCTCTCTTTTCCTCCTTGGTGGTGGTCGGTCGTATTGTTTTTTCTTCTTCCTTTTCTTTCTTCTTCATTAGCCGGACCTTATAATCTCATGGAGCTAGAAGGTGGCTGGATTCTAGCTTGGAGAAGAAGGAGAGAAAGGAAGCATCCCTTGGAGCTTGGTGGTGGTGGCCGAACCACATCTATTCTTGGAGTACTTGTGGTGGCCGAATCTTGCAAGGAGAAGAAGGAGCTTTGGTGGTTCTCATCTTGGTAGATTGTTGCCACACAACGTCTGGGATAAGAAGAGGAATACGGTAGAAGATCAAGAGGTTATTTGCTTACAAAGAAAGGTATAACTAGTAATTGTTTTCCGCATCATACTAGTTTTCTTTGTATAGTTATTTTTGGAAATACCAAACACAAGAGGCATATGATTCTAGAGTTTTGAATTTGTGTTTTTGTTTTATTTTTCAAATTTGTGATTCGATTGTTTTTTTGTTTAAACCTAATGTTATTTTAGGAAATTAAATATTGAATTTGTATTAAAGGCTTTGTTGAGGCAGTGGTGGATGATCCCATATCTAAAAAGGCCTAGTGCCTCTCCATGTTTGACCTGGGAGCTGATTTTAGAAATAAATATTTAATTAACTTTGTAACATAGGTTGGACTTGGATCAATAGTGTTAAGTTCCGCTTGCGATCTAAGTCTAAACCATTAAGAACTGATATGTTAAATTTGGAATCAATAATGTTAAGTTCCGTTTGCGATTCCTAATTTAACATCTAAAGAACACAATAGGTTATTTAGGAAAGGTTCGACGCTTGTACAAAATTTTTGTACAGTGGAACCAGTACGATCTTCCTAGGACTAACCAACAATTGGTATCAGAGCTAGGGTTTGCCTCTGTGTGTTTGGTTTTCAAATAGATTATGTACATGTCATACATAATTTAGGCAGGATAATAGTAGGATGTGCTAACTTTGTGGTTGCAGGCTCCAACTATTATGTCATGTAGATATTATGTGTGATTGGACCCTTGGACATGTCAAGGGCATTTTATTGTATGTGCATGATTATAATATTAAATACAGCAGGAGCTGTATTAGTTATTAGGATTTTACATTTTTGTTTCAATCTAGATTACATGTACATTCCTTTGTGGAATATAGGATCGATATATGTAAAATTCTATTTTTGTCACGGATCGTATCCTTGCGAAGCGTGGTGCTATTGGAGGACCAGAGGCGCAGCAGAAAAGGAAGCTCGATGGACCCGACGACATGGACCCAATGGCGGTGGCTAAAGATGGCAGCAGCCAGGGTTGGAACACACGAGGAACAGTAATGGAAGAAGCCATAATAGTTAGAAAATTAATTTCCAAATTAATTTGTTTTATTTACTGTGATGTGCATGTGATGTATGCTAGCATAGGTTAAAATTCCTCACTTTAAAAAACTAAGTGGGAGAGGAATTTTTAAATAAATTCCATGGTCTCCATTACTGGTTTATAAGTGATGCAACAAACTTGCGTGTTGGCTCTAAGTGCCTCCCTCCACAACGGATGAGTTTGTTGCGCACTAGATCAAACTTCCTTTATGGATGGTTATAGAAAATTATTTATGAGCGTGTGATCTTCTTCAACTGAAGGGGCATAATCCTATTTAATGGACTAAGTATCAAGTAATGGTATACACTTAGACGCATTTTATAGTATCCTCTCCAACGGAGTCACTGCTATTGTTTTGCGGGACCAAAGGAATACCAATTATTAATTTGTCATAAAGCTAGGTGAAACCCTCCTCTTACAAATGTTTGAATTTGTATACGTCCACACTAACGTGACATGCAAAATTCACGGTGTTTGAGGTAATTTTGACAAAATAAATTGGGTAAAACCACCTCTTATAAACAAATGAATTTGTATACGTCCACACTAACGTGGCATACAAAATTCATGGCATTTGAGATACTATAAGGATGACAAGATAATTAATGGGTAAGACCCTCCTCTTACAAATTTTTGATTTTGTATACGTCCACACTAACGTGGCATACAAAATTCACGGTGTTAGAGGTGTTGGTGAATTTAAATGATATTATTTTGAGAAATCAATATTATTTTAAATTCAAAGTTTTGACCAAATATTTGACCAAAGACAAGACCAACTATTAATTTTATTCGTCATAAAGTAAGGTTGACAAGATAATAAAATTAATTGGATAAAATCTCTTCTTTGAATTTGTATACGTCCACACTAACGTGGCATAAAAATTCATGGGGATTTTTAAGGAGTTGGTCTTGACCAAATATTTTTGTGATTCTTAGGATTTAAAATGTTGGTCAATTCCCTAGCTATTATACTATAGGATAGACTTAGTGGTCCCAATTATAATGATTGGAAATAAGACTTGGACATTAAGGTGGACTGTCTTCTTAGAACTAAGAATAATAAAGGTGTATTTTATTCATTAGTTATTACATGTTTAGTGGAGTTATCTACCGGTACCTGGTGTGTAGATACAGGAACCACTGATCATGTCTGCAATTTATTGCAGGGGTTCCAGGAAACCCGAGAACTATATGAAAGGAAAATCACCGTCTACATGCACACTGCTGCAAAAGTAGTAGCTGTTGCAGTGAGAGGTGTTTATCCTCTGAGAGGAATAAAACATGGAATTTTTGAAATTGTCTTTACGTACCAAGTTTAGAAAGAACTAGTTTTCAGTTCTAAAGTATTTAAAGAACTTGATATTCTGCCTCTTTTAATAACAAAGTTGTTATCAAGAAAAAGATGAAATTTATCTGTTCTGGTACGTTGGTTGGCGATTTAAAAATCCAATAACTCCCACAATGCAACAAATGAAAATTAATAACATATCTTCTAACTTTAATAAGAGAAAGCAACCTTCAGAGATGAACCAATCATATCTTTGGCATCTAAGGCTAGGTTATATTAACTTGAGTAGGATTCAAAGGATAATAGCCGATGAACTTTTGGGTTCATTGGTAGTAGAAACCTTTCCAACCTGCAAATCTTACTTGGAAGGAAGAATAACCAAGAAGCTTTTAAGTCTAAGGGGTATAGAGCCAAAGATGTGTTGGAATTGGTTCATTCTGATTTGTGTGGATCTATGACTATTCAGGAAAGAGGCAATTTTGAATATTTCGTCAATTTTATAGACAACTATTCAAAATACGGGTACATTTACTTGATGCGCTGTAAGTCTAAGTGCTTTGATGAGTTCAAATAGTATTAGGCTGATGTGGAGTAACGTCAAGGTAAAAGTATCAAGATACTACACTGAGATCGTAGTGGCAAGAACCTCTTGGGAGAGTTTAGGAGTCACTTATTAGAAGATGAGATTCAATCCCAACTAACTGCACCTGGTACACCCTAATAGAATGGTGTAGTAAGAAGGTATAGGACTCTTATGGAAATAGTTAGATCAATGATAAGTTATTCAGAATTATCAAAATTCATTTTGAGGATATACACTGTAAACGGAAGTGAACATAGTACCTTCTAAGTCAGAACTCTCTAGTCCCATAGAATTACAGAATGGGCGTAAGCCTAGTCTGAAGCATATTCGGATATGGGTGTTTTAGCACATGAGAGACACTGATAAGTTGGACAGGAGTTCACTTGTTTGTAGGTTATCCTAGAGAAACGAAAGGAGGTTTATAGTCCTAAAAATCAGAAGGTCATTGTTAGCACCAATGCATAATTTTTAGAAGAGGACTACATAATAAACCATGAGCCCATAAGTAAATTTGTTCTTAAGGAAATAATAAAGGATACGTCTAATCTACTACCAACTGTACAAGATGAAATATCACAAGAAACTGCAACATGTAACGACCCGACCCTTTGGCCTTTTGGGCGGCCCTTGTGGCGGCCCAACTGGCGGCCCTTATGTCGTCGGCCCATTTGGCGCCCTCTGAGAGCTGCTCACTTGGTTACCAGGATTCATAAACTCTAGTACTTAAGCCTGGAGGTCTAAAGTTCAAATCCTGGGGAAGGCAAAAAATCCACTGCCAGGGCTGGAAAGTCCTAGTGAGTAACGGCACGACCAAAGGGTCGTCGGTCGACGACATGAGAGGTCGCCAAATGGGACAACGACATAAGGGCCACTAGTTGGGCCGCCCAAGAGGCCAAAGGGCCGGGTCATTACAATAAAAAGGTGCCTTTTATTGTAACGACCCGACCCTTTGGCCTCTTGGGCGGCCCTTATGTCGTCGGCCCATTTGGTGACCTCTCATGTCGTCGACCGACGACCCTTTGGTCGTGCCGTTACTCACTAGGACTTTTCACCCATGGCAGTAGATTTTTGCCTTCCCCAGGGTTCGAACTCTAGACATCCAGGCTTAAGTACTAGAGTTTATGAATCCTGGTAGCCAAGTGAGCGCCTCTTACTTAGCTACCAGGATTCATAAACTCTAGTACTTAAGCCTGGATGTCTAGAGTTCGAATCCTAGGGAAGGCAAAAATCCACTGCCAGGGGTGGAAAGTCCTAGTGAGTAACGATACGACTAAAGGGTCGTCGATCGACTACATGAGAGGTCGCCAAATGGGCCGACGACATAAGGGCCGCCAGTTGGGCCGCCACAAGGGCCGCCCAAGAGGCCAAAGGGTTGGGTCGTTACACAACACGTATCATAGATGATATACAATTGCAGACAGTGCCTCATCTTAGTGGGAGGGTTGTTAGGCAACCTAAAATATTCATGTTTTGGGAGAGTCTTTGGACTTGATCCCTGGTGAACATGAACCTAATTCCCGGACATATGACGAAGTGCTCCAAGATAAAAATGCAACATCTTTGAAAAGAGCAATGAATACAGAATTAGAATATATGTATTCTAATAAAGTCTGAGAGCTTGTAGAACCACCAAATGGTGCAAAAGCCATTGAGTGTAAATAGGTCTACAATAGGAAAAGAGGGATAAATAGGAAGGTGGAAACTTTCAAAGCAAGGCTTGTTGAAAAAGGAAACTTTTTCGCCGGTAGCCATGCTTAAGTCTATCCGGATTCTTTTATCTATATGGACTATGAGATTTGGTAAGTGGATGTCATGTAAATCCACTTAGTGGACTTATCGGGCCTATTGATTTAATGAACAAATCTCACCCATTAATAAATTAAAGAAATAAATACTAAGTATATGTTCTTGTTATTATATCGGGATTAAGAGTATGCACATCCATAATAATAGAGGTTATATTTTTTTATGCAGTCAATAAAAAGGAACAACCTCACACTACAAAAAAAAAAATAGAATTTTACCGACGAAAGTATCTGTCGGAATTTCGTTGGTATATGATTTTACCGACAGAGTACCGACGGAATTATAGTCGTTAGTAACTGATCTGTCGGAAACGGACTTACCGACGGAATTAGCAAATTCCGTTGGTAATTATCGACGGAAATAGAGTTATCCGTCGGTATTTATCGATGGAAACAGAGTTTTCCGTCGGTATGTACCGACGGAAACACTGTTTCCATCGGTAACCTATCGAGATACCGACGAAATCATTGATTTCCGTCAGTAACTTTTTACGATAGATACCGACACAACGTGTTTTTCGTCGGTATTTCGTCGGTAAACGAAAAAAAATTCACAAGTTCTACCTTCTTTCACACTTTCCATATGTACAATTTTTAAATATCCAAACCATCACAGACGATGGAATTATAATCCATTACATACAATCCACACATACATCATGTATATAATAATCATATATAAACAATCTCATTTACACAATCCACACTTAAATAATCATATAACATTCTAACAATTCATTCATACTTCTTCATATAAACATATAATCCACTCATACATCATATATATAACAATCACATTTACACAATCCACACTTAACAACATCCTAACAATTCATTCATACTTCTTGATACAAACATATAATAAACTAACATTTATACTATTAGAAACAATCAAAATCATCTAAAACAAATTAAACTAAACAATTATCCAAAATATAAATACAAATAGTCATATCTAAATCCAAGTTTACAGAATACATACTATAGTACAAAGTACTCAAAATAATACAAGAATAGAAGATAATGCTGGAAATGGAAATCCTGTCAAAAAAACAAATATCAAATGATCATGTTGATGTATAAATAAACATTTTTGCATATATGTATAATGAATTTTATTTATAATAAAATGATACCTGAACTAAAAATGAGCATATGATGATATGAAGAGCTAATATGTAAATAGAACCGAACGTGACTCCTGAAACATATATTAATAAAACATTTAGAAATTAAATGAGCATATTATAATATAAAAATAGAATAAATATATTACCACGGTCTATATATGATAAATAAAAAAACTAGAGTGTAATTGAACATACCTCAGAAAATGCTAATCATCACCGTCTGATGGATCTTGAGTCTCCTGTGGCTCAAAACCATGTGATGACTAGGTGAAATTAGCCACGATTTCTTGCATCTGGGCCATCAGAGCTTCATTACTCTTGTCACGTTCGGCTCTCTTCTTCTCCTTATCAGCTCTCCACTGATCCATATCGACCATCCTCTTATCCATTGACTTCAATTGAGTGCGCAGTTCTTGATTTTCACGTCTTAAAGACTGCATCTCACTAGAAGAAGAGGAACTAGCACGGCCCGCTGGATTTCTCAGACAATCAAATGCAACTTTAGCTTGAGAGCCAAGGTCGTAGAGGGTAGAGTTTTTGTCCTTCCACCGACAACATCATAATAAATCTCATTTAGAGCGTCGGTGGATAGAGACTGTGACTCTCCTCCCTTTGCTGATGGCTGAGATGCATGAGCCACCCTTTCTGTCATTTGTTGCTATATACAAAAATATACTATCCAATTTAATCAATATTACTAAATATTAATTAAGATAGAAATGAACAAATGTAATAAAGTTAATAATCTTACATGTAGAGTCTGAGATCGAGAATCAACAAATGACCCATCCTTCTTCTTGTGGGTCTTGAGAAAGACTTCCATACATGTGGGCTGTCGGTCAAGCTCACGTTCCTACATATAAAATAATTTTGGATAAAATTATACAAGTTTGGTAATAAATACTTAATTTGTTACAATGTATAACTTTAAATTTTACTCACCAGATCCATGGTATGCTCAACAATATATCTGGATCCTGACGTATGCCGAGCGGTTCCGGTGCTCGGGTCACCTAGTTCTGTATTTCTATTTGTTTTTGCCTTTTCAGCATTTGCTTGCCACCTTTCTATAGCCCAGGTGGCTGTCCATGCACTCCATATTGCCTTAGAAACATACGCAGGCCTAGTGCCCTTCTTTCTCATGTAATACATATGATCTCTGTACAGTTTGACATAGTATGTATTCCATGTAGCTTTAAATTCTTATTCATGTTCGCCCTCCCATGTATATCTTTTCTACAATTATAAGTTAAGCATTTAATTTAAGTGATAACTATATTAACTAGAATACCAAATATATTAAATTTACTTACCATAAATTCATTATAATAAAATAGCTTCATCTCCTGGTCTACATGCCTCCATGTAGTACCAGACGCGCTAACTTGTTCATTGAATTTTCCAGTGATATATGTGGCAACTTGGTGGCCATCAAGAGTGAACCTACATGAAATAATATTAAGTTAAGAGAAATCAATTATATATGAACTTGAATTATTAATAAGAAAAAATACGTACGAGTCCCCGACGACTCTAAGGACCTTGTAGCCACGTGGTGCTACAAGCTACTGCTCTGCCATAATGATGTCTGTAAAATAACATTGTAACACATCATAATAAGGTGATGAAAACATTATAATATAAATACAAATTAATATGGAAGTATAACTTACTTGATGAATAATAATGTCAATACTTAATCATCATTAACATCTGACTAATCAACTCTGTACAGTTTCTATGTCCTCATCGCTAGATGAGCTTAATTCAACTTCATCCTCACTGTTGGACATCTCTCCTGTTAGTTAGAGTCCTAGAGCCAATCATTTGATGATTGTATTATGGAATTGCTGTATCATATTCTTATATAAATAAAGGCATTTGTTTTGGTTATTATACTTACTTGTATTGGTGCCAAATAAACTAAGTATAATAGCGTCCTTGAGTAGAAGGTTCTCACCTATATCAATCGGTTAGTTGAACCGATAGTGAGATGATATAGGGAACACTACTCTTAATCATTCCTAGTCGAGTATTAACATTCAGGGACAATGTTAATGCAATAAGACTAGCATGTAGGTCAACTCGATGACTTGATCTCACAAGTCATGGATATAGATATATCAAGTTGACACATGGGTATGCATTGGAGAATGTATACTGAATGACCCGCCATGAGAAAGTATCATGGATCGTTATATGAGTGTCATATACTTTCTCATGTGGCTATTAGTATGACTACTAGTCCTTAGACCTGAAGTCACCATGGATCCCTATATAAGGAGTTATGTACTTTAGTTTCGTCAAACGTCACCCGTAACTGGGTGGACTATAAAGGCGATTACTGGGTATGTAACAAATTATGAGGAGGGATGTGAGTGATGTAGATGGGATCTATCCCTCCTATATGACGGGAGTGATATTGATATTCTTGATAGAGTGAGACCACGAAGTGCATGGCCATGCCCAAATGAGTCAATATGAGATATTGAACTCATTTGATTGAGTGAGTCTACTTGGAGTTCAAGATTTAGATTGATCAGAGGATGACACGGTCTATGCCTCACATTGATCAATCTAGATGTCTAGGATAGAAGGACACTTGTCATATATTGTGAGGAGTCACAATTAGTAGTCACAAGGTGATGTTGGATCTCAACATTCTTGTAACTTGGGTAGTAATGATGTATTACTAGATACCGCTCATTACTTATGGTCCTAAATGGGTTTAGGGGCATTGCCAACCTTACAAGAACCTATTGGGTCACACACAAAGAACAAGTGGATGGAGATTAGGTTCATATGATGAACCAAGAGGATTAGATTCATGTGATGAATCAAATTGGATTAAGAGTAATCCTAATTGGGCTAATTGAGTTGGACTCAAGTTGATTCATGTGTTCAATGAGTCTAATTTAGATTATGACTCATTGAATCAATTTAATTAAATGAATTAGATTCATTATATTAAATTGACTTGAATTAAATGGTTGGATTAGATCAACCATGAGAGAGATTAAGTCAAGTTTGACTTGACTTGAGAGGAAGAGGAAGAGTCAAGTTTGACTTGACTATTTGCCACATCATTAGTGATTTGGCATTAGGAGGACTAATGATGATGTGCCACATCATCAAAGTGTGCCACCTCATGGAGGTTACAAATCTATTCTCTTTAATGTCCACATTTAATGAGAATGGGGGTTACCTTTTTGGTTTTGAATGAGAATAAATTTTTCATTCACTCACATTCACATCATCTTCTTCCTCAAGCTCTCTTTTTGCTCCTTCTCTTCTCTTGGTCGTGGGTTTCAAGCAAAGGAAAAGAAAGGAGAGTGAATCTAATCCAAGAAGAAAGGTTAGTGAAAGTCACATAGAGATTTTAGAGGAGTGTGTTCTCTTCTTTTCCTTTCTTCTTCTTCCAATCCCATCCGAGAGCATCAAGAAGTGCTAGCACACTTGTGATGTTCTCTTCTCCATCCTTGTGTGTTAGAGAACACATCTTGTTCGTGTGGATACTTCTAGAGAGTTGTCTACTTTGACAACTAGAGATCCAGCATCTCCTTGGACAAGCGGGACTCGCGAAGGGCACGCATCGAAGGTATAAGATTTTCTCCATGTAGATCTAAGTGTAGATCTAGGTAAGCTCGTACTTGTAGTTTTTCAAAAATTTTTCTTTGCACGAATCCATTGGCTAGGGAGTTTCAGGATTTCCGCGACGCGAAAAAGCGATTTTCGCGGTCCGAAAATCCCAACAGTGGTATCAGAGCCACGTACGAAGACGAATACGAGTTTATTTTGGTTTTTATGAAAAATAAACATTCTGTGAATTTCTGTAATTTCATGATTTTTATAGTTTTAAAGGGTATTTTTCTCGTAGAAGCGAAGCACAAGTGTTTAGACACTTGTAGGCTTCGACTACCGAGAAGATTTTTCCGTTACGACAATGTTTCGACCCAAAACCTTTTGGGACAGCGGGCTAAGGCGCTGTAGAGTCGCTTATGAGCAACTCGCGATGGTTAGATCGTGGGTAGGGGTACTGTCCCTAACCTCGCAAGGGGATTTGCTCCGCGATTGCGTCCGAAATCGCTAATCGGGATCGCCGGGAAAAATTTACTCATAAAATTGTAAAAATTATGAAAAATTACAGTAAATTATGAAAAATATATAATTTAGAATTATATATTATTTTGTGATAGTCATGGCCCAAAAAGACCCAATATGATTGGATTTGTGTTGTAATTTATAATACGACCTGCGTGCCGTCATGTGTTTATGTGTGCTGTATTTGATACGTGACCTGTGCGTTGTGCCTTCCTATTTTTATTCTGGTTGTAAATTAGATTTAGACTAGAATGTAACTCAAGTTTCAAAATTGTAATGTAAATTTTGAAGCGGTGGAAGGTTCACTCAAGACGTAGTTACGAGGAAGGCGCGAGCAACACAAGGTGGTCAAAAGGAAGGCGCTTGAGAAGCTGTTGACCTTAGGTTGACCATCCGATCTTCTCATTGGCTTGAGAAGATCGTAGTAGGGCCATGACATAATCACAAAATTATTTAATTAATTACTTTTGTGTGTATGTGATGCATGCTAGTTAATTAAGTAATTAATTAGTGCCTAACGATTAGATTAGATCTAAGTCGTGCACATGATGCACCCTTCGATTAGATTAGATCTATCGAGTATATGATACGCATCATCGTTTAGATTAGATCTAAATCGTGACAACTCGTAATACCTACCATGCCGTGATACCTACCACTACCTCAATCACATGTTGTTGTTGAATCTGCCAAAGCAGAGCAACACATACTATCTTGGTAGGGTACGAAGGGACAATCTTGGTCCCGCCTATCAACGCATGGGTGAGTACAACTCAATTAGATTGAGTAACTAGTTAACTCAATTGAATCAAGTTTAACTATAGGCATTATCCAATGGTTGGTAGATAGGTCAAACTCACATTTATATTAACTCTTGGGCGTATTAGCCAAAGCTAACTCGAGTTTTAATATAAATGCGGATTTTGATCCTATAAACAAGAGTTGCATAGAGATGTAATTGGTAATTAGTTACCTACCAATCATACTAAGTCTTGGGCGTATTAGCCAAAGCTAACTCAAGGGTTAGTATGATATGGATCTTGTCCCACATGAATTATAGAATGCAGTGGGAGCATCATTTAGTTGAAGGCCTAATTGAATGATTTAAAAGAATATGATATTTATTTCTGCATTTATTTCTGTTGTAGAATTTCCATAATGTCAAACACGAACAACTTCTCTCTGCGTTCTATCCTTAAGAAGGACAAGCTCAACGGAGCAAATTTCCTAGACTGGTACAGGAACCTGAGAATAGTTCTCACCCAAGAACGTAAACTGTATGTTTTGGAGCAGCCCATTCAGGAGGCTCCTCCTGCTACTACCACGCGAGCAGACCGAGATGCTTACAAGAAGCATCAAGATAACGCATTAGATGTGTCCTGTCTTATGCTCGCGACCATGAACTCTGAGCTTCAGAAGCAACATGAGTTGATGGGCGCTTACGATATGGTTGAACATCTTTGTCACCTATATCAAGGACAAGCAAGGCACTGGAAGAGGAACTCCAAAGAATACCTGGAAGATCTTAAGAAGAAGAGAAATAAGATTTCTACTTCAGGTATACATGTTATAGAAGTCAACCTCTCTATTTCTTCATCGTGGGTATTAGATACCGGATGTGCTTCGCACATTTGTACTAATGTACAAGCGCTGAGAAATAGTAGGGCATTGACGAAAGGTGAGATAGACCTACGAGTAGGCAATGGAGCACGGGTTGCTGCTGTTGCTGTAGGAACTTATCATCTATCTCTGCCCTCTGGGCTTGTACTAGAATTAGATGATTGTTGTTATGTGCCTGCATTAACTAAGAACATTATATCAGTTTCTTGTTTGGACAAGAAAGGTTTCTCATTTACAATAAAGAACAAATGTTGTTCCGTCTATTTAAACGATATGTTCTATTGTAGTGCACCTCTGATAAACGGACTCTATATTCTAGATCTTGAAAGCCCTATTTATAATATAAATACCAAGAGGTTCAAGTCAAATGACCTGAACCAAACCTATCTCTGGCACTGTCGCTTAGGTCATATAAATGAAAAGCGCTTATCCTAGCTCTATAAGGATGGTTTGCTGGACTCATTTGATTTTGAATCTTATGAGACGTGCGAGTCATGCCTACTAGGCAAGATGACCAAGACACCCTTTAGTGGGCACAGCGAAAGAGCGACTGATTTGTTAGGACTTATACATAGTGATGTATGTGGCCCTTTCAATGTCGTGGCTAGAGGCGGTTATAGGTACTTCATCACATTTACTGATGACTTCAGTAGATATGGTTATGTGTACTTGATGACACATAAGTCTGAATCCTTTGAAAAGTTCAAAGAATTCAAGAATGAAGTACAGAACTAGCTTGGCAAGAGTATAAAGATACTTCTATCAGATCGAGGTGGAGAATACCTTAGCCATGAGTTTCATGACTACCTAGCTGAGTGTAGGATTCTATCCCAACTCACTCCTCCTGGAACACCACAGTGGAATGGTGTATCCGAAAGGAGGAATCGTACCCTATTAGATATCGTACGATCTATGATGAGTCACACAGATCTTCCGACATACCTTTGGGGCTATGCTCTAGACACGACAGCTTTTATACTCAACCGAGTTCCATCCAAGGCCGTGATAAAGACACCATATAGGATATGGACTGGGAGAGATGTCCAGGTGTCTTTCATGAGGATTTGGAGTTGTGAGGCTTATGTTAGACGTCAAGTCTCAGATAAATTAGGACCCAAATCTGACAAGTGCTACTTTATAGGATATCCCAAGGAAACTAAGGGATATTACTTCTACATTCCCAATCAGCACAAGGTAGTTGTGGCAAAGACTGGGGTCTTTCTAGAAAGGGACTTTGTTTCTAGAAAGACTAGTGGGAGCATGTTCGATATTGAAGAAGTTCAAGATGCGAACAATAGCACTGATGCCTCGATGGAAGTTGAACTGGAACCACAAAGTGTTGTGGATGATGTTGTTCCACAAAGAGTTGAGGAACAACAACCAGTTCAAGTAGACCTACCTCTTCGCAGGTCTGATAGGGTACGTCGTCAGCCTGAGAGATACTCATTTCTCTTGTCTGACCATGATGACGTTGTGCTCATAGAGGATGACCCTACCACCTATCAGGAAGCTGTGATGAGACCAGATTCCGAGAAATGGCTAGAGGCCATGAGATCCGAAATGGAATCCAAGTACACCAACCAAGTATGGACTTTGGTTGATCCACCTGAAGGGGTAAAACCCATAGGGTGTAAGTGGGTCTTTAAGAGAAAGACTGATATGGATAGACTTATCTATAAGGGTCGCTTGGTAGCTAAAGGTTTCAAGCAGATTCATGGTATTGACTATGATGAAACCTTTTCTCCAATAGCGATGTTTAAGTCCATTCGGATCATGCTTGCTATTGCAGCTTACCACGATTACAAGATCTGGCAGATGGATGTCAAAATCGCGTTTCTGAATGGAAACCTACTCGAGGATGTGTACATTGCACAACCTGAGGGTTTTGTAGATCCAAAGCATACTAGCAGAGTATGCAAGCTGCATAGGTCCATTTATGGACTAAAGCAAGCTTCTCGGAACTGGAATCTTCGATTCGATGATGCAATCAAATAGTTTGGTTTCATCAAGAATGAAGATGAACCTTGTGTCTACAAGAAGGTTGTAGGGGACATAGTTGTCTTCCTCATATTGTATGTGGATGACATACTACTCATTGGGAAAGATATCCCTTTGCTACAGTCTGTCAAGACTTGGCTAGGGATATGTTTCTCAATGAAGGACTTAGGTGAGGCATCCCACATTCTAGGGATACAGATCTATAGAGATAGATCTAAGAGGTTGCTTGGCTTAAGTCAGAGTACATATATTGACAATGTATTACTACGGTTTGCCATGCAGAACTCCAAGAAGGGATTTCTACCGATGTCACATGGCGTAAGTCTTTCAAAGGCTCAAGGTCACTCTTCTAGAGAGGAGAGAGACCGCATGGATCAGATCCCTTATGCCTCAACCATAGGATCTATCATGTACGCCATGCTATATACTCGACCTGATGTCTCGTATGCTTTGAGCATGACGAGCAGATACCAGTCAGATCCAGGTGAAAGTCACTGGATAGCGGTTAAGAATATTCTTAAGTACTTAAGAAGGAATAAAAAATATTTCTTGATATATGGAGGCAATGATGAACTAGCTGTAAAGGGTTACAGTGATGCTAGCTTCCAGACCGACCAGGATGATTATCGATCGCAGTCAGGGTTCTTATTTTGCATTAATGGTGGTGCTGTGAGCTGGAAGAGTTCGAAGCATGACACAGTAGCTGATTCTACAACAGAGGCCGAGTACATTGCTGCATCAGAGGCAGCAAAGGAGGTAGTTTGGATCCGCAAGTTCATCACTGAACTTGGGGTGGTTCCTAGCATTGCCAACCCCATTGAGCTCTATTGTGACAACAATGGAGCTATAGCACATGCGAAGGAACCTCGCTCACACCAGCGGACCAAACACATACTACGACGCTTCCATCTCATTCGAGAGATTATCGAGAGAGGAGATGTGAAGATATGCAGAGTACCTACAGAAGCTAACATCGCAGATTCCTTGACCAAGGCTTTGCGACAGAGGAAGCATGATGGTCACACTAGGTCATTGGGGCTTAGAGCCTACACTGATTGGCACTAGTGCTAGTGGGAGATTGTTAGTTAGAGCCCTAGAGCCAATCATTTGATGATTGTATTATGGACTTGTTGTATCATATTCTTATATAAATAAAGGCATTTGTTTTGGTTATTATACTTACTTGTATTGGTGCCAAATAAACTAAGTATAATAGTGTCCTTGAGTAGAAGGTTCTCACCTATATCAATCGGTTAGTTGAACCGATAGTGAGATGATATAGGGAACACTACTCTTAATCATTCCTAGTCGAGTATTAACATTCAGGGACAATGTTAATGCAATAAGACTAGCATGTAGGTCAACTCAATGACTTGATCTCACAAGTCATGGATATAGATATATCAAGTTGACACATGGGTATGCATTGGAGAATGTATACTGAATGACCCGCCATGAGAAAGTATCATGGATCGTTATATGAGTGTCATATACTTTCTCATGTGGCTATTAGTATGACTACTAGTCCTTAGACCTGAAGTCACCATGGATCCCTACATAAGGAGTTATGTACTTTAGTTTCGTCAAACGTCACCCGTAACTGGGTGGACTATAAAGGCGATTACTGGGTATGTAACAAATTATGCGGAGGGATGTGAGTGATGTAGATGGGATCTATCCCTCCTATATGACGGGAGTGACATTGATATTCTTGATAGAGTCAATATGAGACCACGAAGTGCATGGCCATGCCCAAATGAGTCAATATGAGATATTAAGCTCATTTGATTGAGTGAGTATACTTGGAGTTCAAGATTTAGATTGATCAGAGGATGACACGGTCTATGCCTCACATTGATCAATCTAGATGTCTAGGATAGAAGGACATTTGTCATATATTTTGAGGAGTCACAATTAGTAGTCACAAGGTGATGTTGGATCTCAACATTCTTGTAACTTGGGTAGTAATGATGTATTGCTAGATACATCTCATTACTTGTGATCCTAAATGAGTTTAGGGGCATTGTCAACATTACAATAACCTATTGGGTCACACACAAAGAACAAGTGGATGGAGATTAGGTTCATATGATGAACCAAGAGGATTAGATTCATGTGATGAATCAAATTGGATTAAAAGTAATCCTAATTGGGCTAATTGATTTGGACTCAAGTTGATTCATGTGTCCAAGAGGATTAGTCTAGCAGTTAATGGAAAATAGTACACCACTTTCCAAGCAATTTTTTCTTCTCCTGCCCTAGTATACGAGTACCATGCTTATAACGAGGGTGTGTATAGATTTTGCATTCATGTAGATCATTGTCTTCATTCCAAAAAATCATGTAGTTGTTTATACAACAATCAATCTTCTCTACAGGCAAATCTAAACCTCTGACCAATTTCTTTGTATTGTAAAAACTATCAGTCATTATGGTATCAGTAGGAAGCAATTCTGACATCAATTGACATATGTCATCATAACATCTTTCTGAAAAATGATGTTCTGCTTTCATATTCAATAACCTAGGCAATAGCTGATAACTGAGAATGACCAGAGGGAATGCCTTCCCACACTTCTCTTTCACTAGCCTTTAACATTTCATATAGTTGGTGATATTCAGGTGTTGGTGTTTCGTCTACATTGGAATAATTAACTACAGCATTCATCGCATCGTGAACCATTGATTGCATTGCAATATCATTAGTTGATATTTCAGGAGCAGTAAAAGTTGGCAGATGACGTCCCGCCAGAAGATCCAATTGATTCATACACATAAGGCTCTCTATGATAATACCAATTATAGTAATTTGGTACAAAATCATTTCTGTATATGTGTACTTTCACGGTATCCTCATCACGAAATGCTCTATTCCTACATTTCTTAAGATTACATGGACACTGTAACTCAGTACCATTCATACATTCTGGATGACTCTTAGCAAAGTTCACAAATTCTTCAACTTCAGCAATAAAATCATCTCTAATAAATCTATTTTATAATCGATTGTACATCCAAGCTTTGTTCATAGACATTTTCACCTTAAATTAATAAATTAAGAATTAGAAATCAACAAATATTAATGTACAAACACAAAACAAACAAAAGAACTATTTTATGTTACAGATTAATATAAAAACATAACATATATCTAAATTAAACCATGCTAAATAATATAAAATATTATTTATTAAATTATACCTGAAGATGTGTAGGTCAACTGGAGAAGAGCAGCAAACGCCATCTGTTTACAAAATAAAAACAATTTAGTACAAAATTTTTCAAAAAAATAACCAGTACAAAAAAATAACATATCTCACCAGCATTCGACACAGTGAACAATGGGCCGCTGGTGGCCGACACAAGGGTCGCTGGCAGCTGACGGGCCGTTGGCAGCCGGTACAACGACCGACGGGCCCCTGACGACTATCACATCACTGGTGGGCGGCACAACGGCCATCATAGCGGCTAGCTGGCCGCTGGCAGGCGGCACAGCGGCCAACATAGCGGCCAGTGGGCTGCTGGCGGGTGGCACAATGGCCAGCGGGCCGTTGGCGGCCGGGACAGCGACCGGAGGGTCGCTGGCGGCTCGGCAGAGCGACCAGCGGGCCGCTAGCAACTTGGATAGCGGCCAGCGGGCCGTTGGCGGGCGACACAACGGCCCGCTGGCCGAGGGAAGAGGGAAGAGACAGAGAGATTCGACTTACTGGCGAATCGGAGGAACCCTAGCCGCCGTCGTCGTCCGCGTGCGTGGAAAGAAAGGGAAGGCCCGCTAGGTTTAATTTAGGCACATTTACCGACGAAAATAATTTTCCGTCGGTAAACATTAATATTACCTACGGAATTGTATATTCCGTCGGTAAACTTATGAGTTTTTAGACAAAATATACAATTCCGTCGGTAATATTAATGTTTACCAATGGAATTGTTATTCCGTCAGTAATTCCGAACATTACCGACGGATATTATTATCCGTCGGTAATTCCGTCTGTAAAATTGTATTTTTTTTGTAGTGTCAAATGGTCCTACTCAATACACACATTGTGTACTAGTGTAATTTTATAGTCATGATAAACTAATACCAAATTACACTACAACCATTCTAATGTTTGTCCCAATCCATCTTGTTTGTGAGCTACTATTTATAATTTATAAGGAACTGATAACATGATCTTCTGTGTGACACCACACACCATGTTATCTACAATATAAATTAAATAGACAACTACATTTTACTTAAATGCAGACATTTGACCAATGTGATTCTTATTACAGAATAATTGTTCATTCAATAAATGTTCATACAAAAAGCTAGACTTTTAGTATACATCCTAACATAGTGAAGAGAAGATTGAGTTTCATAAGAAATGGGTCAGGGCAGATGAGATGGCGCGGTGTTACATTTTGGCTTCTATGTCAAATGTGCTACAACATCAACATCAGGCCATGCCTACCACTTATGGCATGATGCATAATCTCAAGAACCTCTTCGTACACTAGAATCGGGCTGCTAGGTAGGAAGCTATGAGAAACTTGATGACAACCACCATGACTGAGGGGACACCCATAAGGGATCATATCCTCAAAATAATAGCTCTTTTTAATGAGATGGAAGTCCTTGGAGTAGAAATCAATGGGGAAACGCAGGTCGATATCATTCTCCAAACGCTGCCTAAAAGTTTTGAGCAGTTCCGCCTGAACTACAACATGAACAAAAGGATTTATTCGTTGGCGGAACTTCTGATTGAACTTTAAGCAGCAGAAGGGCTATTTCATCAAAGTTCTCAAATTCACATTGCTGAAAATGTTTCTGCTTCTAAGCTGAAAGGCAGAAAGAAGAAAAAGAAACAAGTTGGTTCAGTAAAGAAAGTGAATCGATCTTTAGGGACTGGGCCGCATGCAGGTCTGAAGTCGAAGGGCAAGTGCTTCACATGCAAGCAGTCTGGACATTGGAAAGTGGGATGCCCTCGTAGAAAGGAGAACAATAAAGGTATATCTTATTCTCTAGTAGTTGAAACATGTTTAGTGGTGTTATTTACCGGTACCTGGTGTGTAGATACAGGAGCTACTGATCATGTCTGCAATTCATTGCAGGGGTTCAAGAAACTCGATGAGTACATGAAGGGGAGATTACCGTCTACATGGGCAATGCTACAAAAGTGGTGGCTGTTGCAGTGGGAGATGTTTATTTATCTTTTAATAGAAATAAAATATTGATTTTGAGAAATTGTCTTTATGTACTATGTTTTAGAAAGAACTTGATTTTAGTTTCTAAACTATTTATGGATGGATATTCTGTTTCTTTTGATGACAAAGTAGTTGCCAAGAAAAATAGGGTAGTTATCTGTTCTGGTACGTTGGTTGGTAATTTGTATCACTACAAGAAAAAAGCTAATAGACAACGCTTTTAAAGTGTTGTCTTTGTGTCTGAAAAGCGTTGTTAAAGGCACTGTTGTTAAAAGTCTGCTCAACGACAACGCTTTTAAAGCGTTGTCGTTTGTAGCGAATACAACGCTTTAAAAGTGTTGTGTATTTTTTTGCAAAAACATCATCTTTGCAATGCTTTAAAAGCATTATTTTTTTTGGCAAAGACAACACTTGTGCAATGCTTTAAAAGCGTTGTCTTTTTAAAATAAAAATAAAAAAAATTTATTTACAAAATCATTTTTTTTATATTTACAAAACTATTAATTTTCTTTTACCATGTCTAGATTTGAATTTGACATATAAAATAACATTAATTAGCTCAGCTAATGATTTCAAACTCATACCAAAACAATAGAATTCAATTACAAAGTATTAGTATTCATAGGAGAATTCAACTATGCACAAAGACTAAATAGTTCTGTTTCAAAGTAGATAGTGACATTCAAATTTAAAACAAAAAAGCACAAAATAGCTAGTCGGTCTCGAAGACAACGATCTACATGCTTACTTCTACTAGATATACTGATAAAAAAGGATTGTTGGTTTGAGACTGGGACAAAACACCTACCACTGTATATCTGCCACAGAAAACAATACCATCAGTATTATGTAAAAGAAATTTTCACTCTTAAAGTTGAAAACAAAGGTCACAGTTCACACCATACAACAATGAGAAAATTTGGATTGAGAAAGACAGAAGAAAGAAATGGATCTTTGGCAGGTAAATTAGTGCACAAGAAAAAAGGCAACCAAAGCCACACATGATTCTATACATAGAACCTAGAATGATATCTTGGATTGGTTTTATATTTTACTGGCTACATTTCTTTAACAGACATATTAATGCTATAAATCACATAAATATATTCTTCTCGCATTACTGAAATTCCTTCTCATTGTCAAATGTTTGACAAGATAATAAGTATTCCTCGTCTATTGAAAAAGCAACAGTAACATACATCTACAGACTATATTATTTGTCATTCATTGCATATCATTCTTTGTTTGGCAAATCATATAGCATAAAACACATTCTAGTACATTCACCAGCCATGCTCACTAGGCATCCATCAATACAAATTGTTCTGAACATATGGTAAGGTCTCACAATGCATAAAAAAGCGTTGTTTTCTTAGTAGAAGATAAGAAGTTTAAACTATTGTTTTTTAATACCAAAGACAAATAAAAGATGAATGAAAATAAATATATTTTCATTATAGATGAGATAATCATCCAATGACAAACTATATATGCATGTCAACAATTTGCAAGGAAAAGTAGGAAACTCACTTATTCGTAGTCTGGATTTTTGATCCAATCTAAGCTAGAGCATGGAAAGTAAAAACACATCAAGTAAACATCTAGTGAAACAAAATCTAGAGCATGTAACAAAACCTAAACTAATTGCATTCAAATAAAGAACAAACATCATAGGAACATAAATCACTAAACTAACAAGCATTATATGGAATTAGACTAAAGAAAATGTATCAACTAAAATCTATATAATGGAAGAGACATTTAATTAAACAATTGATGGGCATGAGTCAATGAAATCATAATGTGTGCAAATTGAAACATAGGAGGTCAAATTAATACAAGCACTTAACATTCACATAAAACATTACTCAATATGAAAGAAAACATGAAGAAAAACATAGAACGAAACCTAAAGCATGAAATGAAATCTACATAAAGCTCTAAAATAGCAAAGACTCAATCAGAATCTAATGATTTTATCATTTTGAGTTCTCACTAAAAGAACTACATATGATATAAATCCAACTATCTAAGCTATAAACATCCTGCTATTGTAATTTAGAAACGTGAATTCTATTGCAGGATCAAGAAGAACAGGAGCAAATCTCCTTCATTTAAAGCCAATAAGAATACAAACTAATTTTCGAATTACCATCATAAGAAAAACTTTACACTTCTCAATGTGTACTGAGTCAATATCTCAGCAAGCAGTCAACTCAAGCACAATAAAATGAACGTCCTATGATGAACAAAGATTTCCTACGAGCACAGATGGTGTAGATAACTAACTTCCTAAGAAGCAAGATAACAAACATATCAGCATCAGGTGAACATGCATGGATTCTAATTCGCATAGCACATCTTACTATATCAAAGGAAACATTGCATAGTAGTCATTGTTATACCCCGAACACCAAAAGGCAGGGGAATTAGTTTTGACTTCACTTACCAAACAAGCAGGCATTAAAAATCATGGGTAAGATTCACAAACACCAAAAATCAGTCTTGCTAATACCATAATTCAGAATATGTAATCACACAGACAGAGAACACACACCAAAGAAAGGAAAACAAAGGGAATGTCAAGTACCTTGCTCCATTATCACCTAGGCCATGAAGCCACACGACAGTGGCCAAATGCCTTCCCTTGGGTCGAACCACATGGGTCCTTCCGAAATCAAATGCCTTGGCAGAAGCCTTAGCAGCTTGATTTCAATCCAAAAGCATAAGATCAATCAATCCCCACTGAAAACAAGAGATCGAAAGTGGAAGAAACACAGGGAAGCAAACCTGAAGAAATCAAACTGCTCCCGTAGTTCATCTCTCTGACAGCCCGAAAATCCCCTCTCCTGCCAAGCACTCCCCGGATTCTATTAACTGTTGGGTTTTTCGGGCCGCGAAAATCACGTTTTCGCGTCGCGGAAACCCCGAATCACCCTAGCCATTGGATCTCGTGCGAAGAAAATTTTCCGAAAACACGAGTATGAGTTTTAAACTACGATCTACAGTAGATCTACAAAGGAAAAGCATTTTACCTTCGAAGCGTGCCCTCGCAAATCCCGCTCGTCCAATGATACGCCGGATCTCGAAGTTGTCAACGTAGACAACTCTCTAGTGATATCCACACAAACAAGGTGTGTTCTCTAACACACAAGGATGGAGAAGAGAGCACCCAAGTGTGCTAGCACTTTCTAGGGCTCTCGGGTAGGATTTAAAAAGGGTAGAAAGGAGAGAAAGAAAAAGGGATCTCACATAATCCACTAGGTACCCTCCTTTGTGACCTTCACTTCACCCTTTTCATGGAACACAACTCACACACCTTCTCATTTTCTTGAAACCCATGACAACAACAAGAGAAAAAAGGAAGAGAGCTAGGAGGAAGGAGAAGCATTCAACACCACTTGAATGACACAAAATGAAACCTCCTACACCATTAGTGTGGCCGGCCACACACATGTAACCTCCCCATTTAATGTGGCCGGCCACATTAAATGGAATGGGAGGTGTAACCTCCATGAGGTGGCACACCTCATGAGGTGGAGATGATGTGGCTGCCATGTAGGATGAGTCATCCTCCGTGAAGTGGCAATTCATCAAGTCAAACTTAATGTTTCAACTTCCCATTTTGGTCAAGTCAAAATTGACCAAATCTCTTCCATGTTGAGTTGAATTCATTCTTTGATTCAAGCCAATTTCAATCTAATGAATCTCAATTCATTAATATAAATTGACTTAATGAATCAAATTTAAATTAGACTTATTCAACAATTGAATCTAATTGAGTCTAACTCAATAAGTCTAATTTAAATCAATCCGAATCCAATTGGTTCATCATATGAAACTAATCTCCATCCACTTGTTCTTTATGTGTGACCCAATAGGTTCTTGTAACGTTGGAAATGTTTCTAAACTCCTTTAAAAACATAAGCAATGAGTGGCATCTAGCAATACATCATTGCTACCCAAGTTACAAGAAATGTTGAGATCCAACATCACCTTGTGACTACTAATTATGACTCCACACAATATATGACAAGTGTCCTTCTATCCTAGACATCTAGATTGATCAATGTGAGGCATTGACCGTGTCATCCTCGGATCAATCTAAATCTTGAACTCCAAGTAGACTCACTAAATCAAATGAGCTCAATATCTTATATTGACTCATTTGGGCATGGCCATGCACTTCGTCGTCTCACTCTATCAAGAATACCGATGTCTCTCCCGTCATATAGGAGGGATAGATCCCATCTACATCACTCACATCCCTCCGCATAATTTGTTACATACCCAGTAATCGCTTTATAGTCCACCCAGTTACGGGTGAGGTTTGACGAAACCAAAGTACATAACTCCTTATGTAGGGAACCATGGTGACTTCAGGTCTAAGGACTAGTAGTCATACTAATAGCCACACGAGAAAGTATATGACACTCATATAACGATCCATGATACTTTCTCATGGCGGGCCATTCAGTATACATTCTCTAATGTATACCCATATGCCAACTTGATATCTCTATATCCATGACTTGTGAGATCAAGTCATCAAGTTGACCTACATGCTAGTCTTATTGCATTAACATAGTCCCTGAATGTTAATACTCGACTAAGAATGATTTAGAGTAGTGTTCCCTATATCATCTCACTATTGATTCAACCAATCGATTGATATAGGTAAGAACCTTCTACTCAAGGACGTTATTATACTTAGTTTATTTGGCACCAATACAAGTAAGAATAATAACCAAAAACCAAATGCCTTTATTTATATAGAATATGATACAATAAGTCCAAAATACAATCATCAAATGATTGGCTCTAGGGCTCTAGCTAACAATCTTCCACTAGCACTAGTGCCAATCAGTATAGGCTCTAAGCCCAAATGACCTAGTGTGACCATCATGCTTCCTCTGTGCCAAAGCCTTGGTCAAGGGATCTGCGATGTTAGCCTCTGTAGGTACTCTGCAAATCTTCACATCTCCTCTCTCGATGATTTCTCGAATGAGATGGAAGCGCCGTAGTATGTGTTTGGTCCGCTGGTGTAAGCGAGGTTCCTTCGCCTGTGCTATAGCTCCATTGTTGTCACAATAGAGCTCAATAGGGTCAGCAATGCTAGGAACCACCCCAAGTTCAGTGATGAACTTGCGAATCCAAACTGCCTCTGATGCAGCAATATACTCAGCCTCTGTCGTAGAATCAGCTACTGTGTCCTGCTTCGAACTCTTCCAGCTCACAACACCACCATTAACGCAAAATACGAACCCCGACTGCGATCTATAGTCATCCTGGTCGGTCTGGAAGCTAGCAACACTGTAACCCTTTACAGCTAGCTCATCATTGCCTGCATATATCAAGAAATATTCTTTAGCACTTCTTATGTACTTAAGAATATTCTTGACCGTTATCCAGTGACTTTCACCTGGATCTGACTGGTATCTGTTCGTCATGCTCAAAGCATACGAGACATTAGGTCGAGTACATAGCATGACGTACATGATCGATCCTATGGCTGAGGCATAAGGGATCTGATCCATGCGGTCTCTCTCCTCTCTAGAAGAGGGACCTTGAGTCTTCGAAAGACTCACGCCATGTGACATCGGCAGAAATCCCTTCTTGGAGTTCTGCATGGCAAACAGAAGGAGTACCTTGTCAATGTATGTACTCTGACTTAGGCCAAGCAATCTCTTAGATCTATCTCTATAGATCTGTATCCCTAGAATGCGGGATGCCTCACCTAAGTCCTTCATTGAGAAGCAACTCCTTAGCCATGTCTTGACAGACTGAAGCATAGGGATGTCCTTCCCAATGAGTGGTATGTCATCCACATACAATATGAGGAAGACAACTATGTCCCCTACAACCTTCTTGTAGACACAAGGTTCATCTTCGTTTTTGATGAAACCAAACTGTTTGATTGCATCATCGAAACGAAGATTCCAGCTCCGAGAAGCTTGCTTTAGTCCATAAATGGACCTATGCAGCTTGCATAATCTGCTAGTATGCTGTGGATCTACAAAACCCTCAGGTTGTGTCATGTACACATCCTTGAGTAGGTTTCCATTTAGAAACGTGGTTTTGACATCCATCTGCCATATCTCATAATCATGGTAGGCTGCAATAGCAAGCATGATCCGAATGGACTTAAACATCGCTACTGGAGAAAAGGTTTCATCATAGTCAATACCATGAATCTACTTGGAACCTTTAGCTACCAAGCGACCCTTATAGATAAGTCCATCCATGTCAGTCTTTCTCTTAAAGACCCACTTGCACCCAATGGGTTTTACCCCTTCAGGTGGATCAACCAAAGTCCATACTTGGTTGGTGTACATGGATTCCATTTCGGATCTCATGGCCTCTAGCCATTTCTCGGAATCTGGTCTCATCACAACTTCCTGATAGGTGGTAGGCTCATCATCTATGAGCACAACGTCATCATGGTCAGACAAGAGAAATGAGTATCTCTCAGGTTGACGACGTACCCTATCAGACCTGCGAAGGGGTATGTCTACTTGAACTGGTTGTTGTTCCTCAACTCTTTGTGGAACAACATCATCCACAACACTTTGTGGTTCCAGTTCGACTTCCATCGAGGCTTCAGTGCTATTGTTCGCATCTTGAACTTCTTCAAGATCGAACATGCTCCCACTAGTCTTTCTAGAAACAAAGTCCCTTTCTAGAAAGACCCCAGTCTTTGCCACAACTACCTTGTGCTGACTAGGAATGTAGAAGTAATATCCCTTAGTTTCCTTGGGATATCCAATAAAATAGCACTTGTCGAATTTGGGTCCTAATTTGTCTGAGACTTGACGTCTAACGTAAGCTTCACAACCCCAAATCCTCATGAAAGACACCTGGGCATCTCTCCCAGTCCATATCCTATATGGTGTCTTTATCACGGCCTTTGATGGAACTCGGTTGAGTATAAAAGCTGTCGTGTCTAGAGCATAGCCCCAAAGGTATGTCGGAAGATCTGTGTGACTCATCATCGATCGCACCATATCTAATAGGGTACGTGTTACGCTCCGCAAGTGTACGGAAATGTCGCAAGTAATATAAAAGATTATCGTATCCATAGGGACTGGAATAAGCACTAGAAATGTCTCAATGCGAATTAGCTAAACAACTATCCAATCGTTTCAAATGCAAAGTGAAGGTAAACAAATCTAATATTAAAGATCAACAAACAAGAGTTTAGTGTTTTGGGTTATGATAAAGGGAGATTCTAGGAGTTTCGGTTTCTTTGTAAGGTTTCTTGAATGTAAATGGTTAACCAATTCTTATCCCTCAATTGCCAAACACTTGTAGAAAGTTGCCGGTTCTCTCTTGCAATAGATAACCGGCTAAGGACTGAGAAATATATCTAAATATAATCAATTAGACGTGAACCTACGTTGTCCTTACACAGAAGCGCACCTATTACTATGCCTTCCTCGGATATCAACATAGAAGCCCACAACTTATTAATCTATCAAGATACAAGAAACTAATCACAAAATCCATCCTACTCTCTTAAATATTCCTATTTCCTCTTCAAGATTATCTCTCAAACGTCCTTACACGGGCTTGCACCTGTCACGTGGATCCCTCGGATGATCGAGTGAGAGTTTATCTTTACAAAGTCCACAAGAAATCCAAACAATCAATCAAGAATGAGAATTAAGCACAAATCACCATTAATCATTCAAGATCTAATTGATACAAGCAAGACAATGTCATTGAAACAAGAAAATGGCAAATCCATATGAGATTACATCAATCCATCATACAAATTGTAATACCCCGGTTCTGAGATTCTGATTAAGTATGACTTAAAAGGTTAGATGATACTATCCATATCACAAAGGTGCACCTTCCTTTTCGGAAGCCCAAACTTAAGAACTCCAAAGTTAAGCGTGCTTGGCTTGGAGAAATCTGAGGATGGGTGACCTCCTGGGAAGTTTTTCAGGGTGCGTGCGAGTGAGGACAAAGCATGCTGAAAGGACCTCCGGTGGTCTGTGGAGCTAGTCATCAAACCGATAGGTAATTCTGGTGTCGTTCCTGGTTCGGTCCGGGTGGGGCCCGCCCGAGCCGAGGCGTTACAGATGGTATCAGAGCAACCTTGCGACCGTGAGTGTGCCTGTGGCAGGAGCACCCTGGGCACCACCTAGCAAGGGAGATTCTGGGATTTGTCTGTGGTGTGATTCGTTGTTACACAACGAGGACGTTGTGTCTTTAAGTGGGGGTGATTGTAATACCCCGGTTCTAAAGATTCTGATTAAGTATGGCTTAAAGGTTAGATGGATCCATATCACCAAGGTGCACCTTCCTTTTCGGAAGCCCAAACTCAAAGAACTCCAAAGTTAAGCGTGCTTGGCTTGGAGAAATCTGAGGATGGGTGACCTCCTGGGAAGTTTTCCAGGGTGCGTGCGAGTGAGGACAAAGCACGCTGAAAGGACCTCCGGTGGTCTGTGGAGCTAGTCATCAACCCGATGGGCAATTCAGGTAGCGTTCCCGGTTCGGTTCGGGTGGGGCCCGCCCGAGCCGGGGCCTTAAATACCTAAGTTTAATTCCTCAATCAACTCCCACTAAAGCGTATTCCAAACAGGCTTTCTCTAAACCCAATAATTGATCCCCTTAAAATACGTCATACGAGCTCCGATTAAATCCCAGAAAATTCCTAAAAATTCTTGAAAAATCCAATAAGATTATTTGTCAAATAACATTATTATTTAACTATTATTTGGGTACCGTATTTTACACAAATACTCCCTTAATCCTAGAATACAAGATCTACTCCATGAATCGAGGAAGAATACCCGAAGAAATAAAGATTACAAGCATTTCTTAAATCCCCAATCCAAGAAACCAAGAAAAGGGGAAGGAGAAAACTTATCTAGGAAGAAGCCTCGTCTTCGGATCCAATCCTCGCTTCGGAGTCGAAATCGTCAAGAACTCCCTTAGAATCGCCCAGAAATCCTCCCAAGAATGGGAGGAAACCACCAAATCTTGCCTTCTCCCAAAGGGGGAGAGATCCCCTTTCAATTCATGAAGGAGGGTTTAAATAGAGGAGGAAATCGGGCGCCACACACGACACTAGTGTGAGATTCACACGCCATGTCCAGCCTTCTCTACCAAAGCTGCAGTGTGGTTCACACCCAAGACCCTTCGCTCTCGGAAATGCTACAGTGGTGCACACGCCACCACCGCTTGGTCTTTGAAACTTCACACGCAGTGATGCACACGCCACCACCGCTGACCTGAAACCTTACACTACTGCAGATCCACACGACCATGTAAGGCATCTGCTCTGATTTCTTCAAATCAAGACACGGCCGTGTGAGATTCACACAGCCATGTCCTCTTCCCTTCCTGTTAAGACTACACGACCATGTGTGGTACACGGCCTGATGCTCTCTCCCTTCAATTACTTCCAAGCTTGCCCGAGGACGCATAATCTTCACCAATTTCGACTCCTGTGTACAGAAAATGCACAAAAAGCAGATCTTCGAACCAAAAGAGTAAATATGCTAAAAGGAAAGCTGGAAGTATAAAAATGCATAGATCAAGCATGCTCAAAGTATGTAAATGTGCGTAAAAACATGCATAAAAGACTATATAATCTACGCACATTACACCCCCAGACTTAAACCTTTGCTTGTCCTCAAGCAAAATGCTGCAGTCTAAATTCATATGTTCTACAACACATTCATAAAACCTAGTGCACTTTCCTAATTCTATCAAAAAGTTTCATTAACAAGTATGATCATGGAAACAAGTAAAGTATGGTTCAAGCATAAGAATCTTGTGCACAGTGTAAAAATAACTCAACACCCTTCAAGTTTCAATCCATGTCCTAGTCAAGTCGTCATCAAATTTGAATTCCTAATGTTTCCAGTGAAAGACAAGTAACCAGTGATAGACACTTACTCACCATTCACTTGGTTCATATTTCTCAACTAACCCAAGGTCTTAAAGGTGTGCTCAATCTCAAGGGAAGCTAAGCAGTCATTTCCCCAGTAACCTAACTCAGTCTCAAAGGGGTGACTTGCTAGATTCCACTCATGACAACTGTTTTTTATATCCCTTTTTTTTTTTTAATAAGTGTTTGCATTGTGCAAAACTTATTCACAAATGTACTTTTAGCACACATGTTGGGATATTTTGATTTTTCCAAATGAGCTTTAATGATTTGAGCCTCATCCAGTAACCAAAATGAAAGTTGAGAAATCACCATAGAAACCAAGTACTAAGCAAACAAGATGAATCATGACTATTTCAATGACATTAACTATTCAAGCATCAAGCACAAGTGTAGTGAAGATAAAATCCTTAAGGTTGAACCAAAACTAAAACTCATCACCATAAGATTCTTAGCTTATTAATGCTTCCCAAGATAGAAAAAAGAACTACACAAAGTTTACTACTAGCATCATTTGAACATCATGAATCTAGACAATAATCGTGCTAACATTTCACTTGAATCCAAGAAAGCATATAAGCGAAGATTTGATATTCTCAAAAAAATTTTTTTGCCATGATTATTTCAAAAACAAGCAAAATAAAGAAACAAGCAATGAAAATAAGAACCAACATGAAAAACTAACAAAAACTAAAAACTGAAAACCAAACTAAACAGTACATGACACCATACATGACACCCCCCCAGACTTAAACTTTTCATCGTCCCGATGAAATCAATATGGTGGAGGAGGTGGAAAATCAGGAAAATCAGGGAAGGAAGATGCAAAATCTTTAACAAACCATTTAACTTCGTTTCTGAAAAAATTATGATACTCAAACAATTTATCAATATCATCCTGCACAAATCTCATAAAACCTCTAAGATCTTCATGAAATTCCATTTTAGCCCTATAAGCATTCATCATTTTAGAAATCTTATCACACAATTCTCTTTCACTCTTGAAACAATCTTGTAGCTTTTTAAATAGTTCCTCCTCCATAAGCTTCTTATCTTCAAGAAATTCATTAGTTGAATCTAAATCACTATGAATATTCTTTAAAGCAAAATTAAGTTCTTGAAACATAAAACTATGAATCTCTTGGTTACCCTTAGAAACATTTCTTGGAGTAAAAGTTGACAAAGCTCTAGATGCCTAGCTAACTTTAAACACCAATTCTCTTTATTATGAATTGTAGTAAAATCATGATTGGGCAATTTTAAAGGGAAACCATTATTAATGACTAAACTAAATCCATGCTCTTCATGCTTAATCATTTTCATTGCTAAACATGAGTTGAAATCCAATGTACAAGAACTCTCCACCATCTCTAATTCACTCAAATCACATCCTAATACTAAGGCCAATTGAGTAAGTAATCCTCCCAAAATAATAGGTGTGGTAGAATTTGATTTCCCTAATTTTGCCAAATGTCTAAGAAAGAAATAACCAGAATTAATTTGAACATTTTCGACCATTTCCCACAAACAATACAAATCTATAAGTCTTACTGATCCCTCTTTGTCCTCCCTTCCAAATATAGTGTTTTTCATGACTAAGTAAGCATATTTAAAAATAGGATTGATAATTTGGAAAACTCTAGAATTATGAGGATCAAATAGCGGTTGTTCAGAAATTTGTTGCCAAAAATGTGAATTCTCAAATTGGGGCAAAATCACACACACATCATTCTTTGGCAATTCATAACAAGTATTAAAATCTCCCAACGTCCATTCATAACTTTCATTAAACAAACGAAATTTACACTTCCCCCCACCTTGAACATTATCAACCTCTATTGAGCTTAAAAATTCAAAAACAATTCTAGGATAAGTAGGATATTTCATGTTCACTAAACCACTCCATCCTATCCTTTCAAATAGCCAAACTAAATCATCCTTAAACCCCAAAGTTTCTAAAGTTTCAACATCAAGAAACCTAGTGCCTAAAAGAGGTCGTTTACATAAAGAAGAATATCTATACCGTTGCTCATCACTAGAGAAAACAATACCAAAGTCATTAGAAATACCTTTAAAGCAAACATTCCTCTCCTTTCTTGCAACCACCTTCTCCTTCCCTTTTCTTGTGGCCGAAGTCTCCTCAATCACGTTTTCCATGGAAGAAAATCAAATCTCGGCGGTACACGGCCGTGTGCCGCCCCCACCCCGTGCCCTAATTCCTTAAGAAGATGTGGATCAGGCCGTGTGATATCACACGACCATGTTCATTTCTCGTCGCACGGCCGTGTCTGTGACACGGCCCCCTTCCCTTTCTTCTCTGGATTCCAGACACGGGCCGTGTCTGGGACACGACCTAAACCTCTTCTTTCACGGGTTTCTTCGCACTGTCGTGTCTGGGACACGGCCTCTCCATCTTTCTCCTCGGGATTCTTTACACGGTCGTGTTTGGGTGACACGGCCCAAGCACTTCCCTTCCCTGCAACCTTTGCCTGGCCGTGTATAGCACACGGCCGGGCTTTGTTTTGCACCTAACCTGAAAACAAAATCAAGAACAAGTAAAAACCAACAAAATGAATTTATACTAGCTAAAAGAATTCAATATGGAGGGCGGGGTTCAGAAAAATACAACCTTTGTACCTCTTCTATTTTCGTACCATGAATATATTTTTTCAGACGTTGACCATTTACCTTAATTATCCCAAAATCTTTGTTCCAAATATCTACAGCTCCAAAAGGGTAAACCTTCTTTACCTCATATGGACCCATCCACCTTGACTTAAGCTTCCCAGGAAAAAGTTTTAATTTTGAATTGAACAACAAAACCAAATCTCCTACATTAAAGTCTTTACGAAGAATGTGTTGATCGTGCCATTTCTTCGTCCTTTCTTTGTAAGATTTAGCATGCTCATATGCATCCATCCTTAATTCATCAAGTTCGTTCAACTAAAGCTTCCTTTTCTCCCTTGCTTCCTTTAAATCCATATTCAAATTTGCAATTGCCCAATAAGCCTTATGTTCTAGTTCAACTGGAAGATGGCAAGGCTTACCATAAACTAATCAAAATGGGGTCATCCCAATAGGAGTTTTATAAGCAGTTCGATATGCCCATAAAGCATCATCTAATTTCAACGCCCAATCCTTTCTTGAAGTGGATACAGTCTTTTCCAATATGGACTTAATTTCCCGGTTAGATATCTCAGCTTGCCCATTAGTTTGAGGATGATAAGGTGTTGCTACTTTATGCTTCACTCCATATCTTCTAAGTAAGTTTTCAAACTGTTTCTCTATAAAATGTGATCCTCCATCACTAATGACTGCCTTTGGCACCCCAAATCTTGGAAAGATAATACTCCTAAATAATTTGATAACTGTTTTCGCATCGCACGTAGGAGATGCCACAGCTTCTACCCATTTGGACACATAATCTACTGCCACAAGAATATACCTATTCCCATATGAAAGAGGGAAAGGTCCCATGAAATCAATTCCCCAAACATCAAATAACTCAACCTCAAGAATGTAATTTAACATCGTTTTATTTCTTCTAGTTATATTCCCAGTTCTCTGACATTGATAACAAGACTGAACAAACAACTTAGCATCCTTGAATAAGGTTGGCCAATAAAATCCTGCTTGAAGAATTTTCGTAATCGTTTTTGAACTACCCAAATGTCCTCCATAGGACGAAGAATGGCAATGAAACAAGATATCTCTAACTTCTTCTTCAGGTATACATCTTCGATAAATCACATCATTGCATTTCTTATATAGGAGAGGTTCATCCCAAACATAATTCTTAACTTCTGAAAAAAACTTTTTCCTTTGTTGATGAGAAAAATCCGGAGGTAACACTCCACTAGCAAGGAAATTCACAAAATCTGTGTACCAAGGAGTTTTCACACTTGATAAGGCTAATAAGTGTTCATCCGGGAATATGTCATCAATAGGCAAATCAAAATCAACCTCATTTTCTGACTTTTGAGCTATTCTAGACAAATGATCCGCTACTACATTTTCAGCTCCTTTCTTATCCCTAATCTTAAGGTTGAACTCTTGCAAAAGTAAAATCCACCTGATTAACCTAGGTTTAGCGTCTTTCTTTCCAAGTAGATACCGGATAGCTGCATGATCAGTATATACTATTACTCTTGATCCCACTAGATAAGATCTAAATTTATCAATAGCAAATACCACTGTCAATAATTCTTTTTCTGTAGTAGAATAGTTTACTTGGGCTGCATCAAGTGTTTTCCTTGCATAATGGATCGCATGTAAAATCTTATTTCTTCGCTGTCCCAAAACTGCTCCTACAGCAAAATCACTAGCATCACACATTATTTCAAAAGGAAGATCCCAATCAGGTGCTTGAATGACTGGAGCTGTTGTAAGAGCACTCTTGATTTTATTGAAGGCTTCAATACATTCGCTATCAAAACAAAACTCAACATCTTTAATCAACAGATTAGTTAATGGCTTGGAAATCTTTGAAAAGTCCTTAATCAAATGTCTATAGAAGCCAGTATGTCCTAAAAAACTCCTAACTCCTTTTATATTGATGGGTGGGGGTAATTTGTCTATTACTTCCACTTTTGCTGGATCTACCTCAATACCACGCTCTAAAATTTTATGCCCCAAAACTATTCCTTCCTTAACCATAAAATGATATTTTTCCCAGTTCAACACTAGGTTTGTATCTTCACACCTTTTTAGAATAGTAGAAAGATTTGACAAACAAGAATCAAAGTCATTCCCATAGACTGAGAAGTCATCCATGAAAACCTCCATAATTTTTTCTATTAAATCTGAAAAAATTGCCATCATGCATCTCTGAAAAGTGGCTGGAGCATTACAAAGCCCAAATGGCATCCGACGATAAGCAAAGGTACCATAAGGACAAGTAAAAGTAGTCTTCTCCTGGTCTTGAGGATGAATTGGAATTTGAAAAAATCCAGAATATCCGTCCAAGTAACAAAAGTAGGAATGTTTAGCCAATCTTTCAAGCATTTCATCAATAAATGGTAAAGGGAAATGATCCTTCCTTGTTTCTTTATTCAACTTCCGATAATCAATGCACATTCGCCACCCCGTCACTGTTCATGTTGAAATTAGCTTATCTTCTTCATTCTTGATAACAGTCATTCCTCCTTTCTTTGGAACCACGTGGACTGGACTCACCCATTCACTATCCGAAATTGGGTAAATAATCCCTGCATCAAGAAGTTTAATCACTTCCTTCTTTACTACCTCTTTTAAATTTGGATTTAGTCTCCTTTGATGCTCAATTGAGTTCTTGTACCCCTCTTCAAGTAAAATTCTATGCATACAGAGAGATGGACTAATCCCTTTTATATCATCAATTGTATATCCAATGGCCTTTCTATGCAACCTTAACTCATCCAACAGTCTCTTTATTTCAAACTCATTTAACTGAGCATTAATTATAACTGGATAAGTAGAATTCGGCCCAAGAAATTCATACTTAAGATTTGGTGGTAATGGTTTAAGTTCAAGTTGAGGTGGTACTATTCTGGTAAAACTGGCTCTTGTTCTATCAACATAGTCTCCCCCTTAGCCAAGCTTTCTTCTAACAACTCTTCAATGTCTAAAGACAGATCATCCTCCTTATGATCACCAAGACATACCCCCTTTTCTGTTGAAAATGCTTTTTCACCAAACATTTTTTATAATGATTCACAACACCAAGGAAATAATGTTTGGAAATCATTTTGATTCAAGATAAGCCCTTTTTCAACATCATCCTTTTCTCTAATGATATCCATTGTTAAGAATGAGCTATCTTGCTCTGCCCAATCATTGGAATTTTGCGTAATTCTGCCAACTATCTCAAAAGTTTCTTCTAGACTTTTTTTCAAAAATGATCCTCTAGATGCTAAATCCAGTTGATTCTTATTTGAGAAAGAAAGCCCAACATAGAACAAATGCATAATTAACCATTTCTCAATTCCATGATGTGGACATAACTGCAGAAGAGAATAATATCTTTCCTAGGCTTGGTATAATTTTTCTCCATCTAATTGCTTAAAATTTAAAATTTGACTTCTCAAATAAGTAGTTTTCCTTGGAGGAAAATATTGGTCAAGGAATTTTTGCTCTAACTCATCCCATGTTCTGATACTTTGAGACTTTAGAGAATCGTACCATCTTTTTGCAGCATCCTTCAGACTAAAAGAAAAAGCAAGCAGCTGAACAATATCAGATGAAACTTCTTCACATTTCAAAGTATAACAATATCTATAAAACTCCATCAAATGGGAATAAGGATTTTTAATCTCCAATCCTCCAAACTGAGTTTTCTGAACCATGGAAACAAAAGATGGTTTGAGTATAAAATTTCTTGCTTGTATGTTAGGGTAAAGAATTGCTCCCATTTGTTTTGCAGACTTCGGAGCTCCATAATCTCCTAGTGACTTGCACATCATGTTCAGATATTCTTGTTCTTTGATTTGCCTTTGCAGAATTCTTCTTTTATGGAAAGTTCTGTCAATCTAGGGGTCAAAAGGAAAGAATTCCCCTGCAAAGTTAGATCTTCGCATACACAAGAACAAGATAGCAAATGACAATTCAACAGAAAAAGAAAAATAAAAGAATAAAAAATACAAAATTGAATTTGTACAAAAAGAATTAACAAGATGTAAAAGTTATACAAGAGAGTAAAAACAGAAATCTAATGATTAGTTACAACTATGCAATATGAAAGGAAAACAAATGTTATGTTTAGTCTAACTCAATTGATAATTCCTAATGTTATAGCGCAGTCCCCGGCAACGGCGCCAAAAACTTGTTACGCTCCGCAAGTGTACGGAAATGTCGCAAGTAATATAAAAGATTATCGTATCCACAGGGACTGGAATAAGCACTAGAAATGTCTCAATGCGAATTAGCTAAACAACTATCCAATCGTTTCAAATGCAAAGTGAAGGTAAACAAATCTAATATTAACGATCAACAAACAAGAGTTTAGTGTTTTGGGTTATGATAAAGGGAGATTCTAGGAGTTTCGGTTTCTTTGTAAGGTTTCTTGAATGTAAATGGTTCACCAATTCTTATCCCTCAATTGCCAAACACTTGTAGAAGGTTGCCGGTTCTCTCTTGCAATAGATAACCGGCTAAGGACTGAGAAATGTATCTAAATATGATCAATTAGATGTGAACCTACGTTGTCCTAACACAGAAGCGCACCTATTACTATGCCTTCCTCGGATATCAACATAGAAGCCCACAACTTATTAATCTATCAAGATACAAGAAACTAATCACAAAATCCATCCTACTCTCTTGAATATTCCTATTTCCTCTTCAAGATTATCTCTCAAACGTCCTTACATGGGCTTGCACCTGTCACGTGGATCCCTCGGATGATCGAGTGAGAGTTTATCTTTACAAAGTCCACAAGAAATCCAAACAATCAATCAAGAATGAGAATTAAGCACAAATCACCATTAATCATTCAAGATCTAATTGATACAAGCAAGACAATGTCATTGAAACAAGAAAATGGCAAATCCATATGAGATTACATCAATCCATCATACAAATACTCCCTTAATCCTAGAATACAAGATCTACTCCATGAATCGAGGAAGAATACCCGAAGAAATAAAGATTACAAGCATTTCTTAAATCCCCAATCCAAGAAACCAAGAAAAGGGGAAGGAGAAAACTTATATACGAAGAAGCCTCGTCTTCGGATCCAATCCTCGCTCCGGAGTTGAAATCGTCAAGAACTCCCTTAGAATCACCCAAAAATCCTCCCAAGAATGGGAGGAAACCACCAAATCTTGCCTTCTCCCAAAGGGGGAGAGATCCCCTTTCAATTCATGAAGGAAGGTTTAAATAGAGGAGGAAATCGGGCGCCACACGGCCCCACGACTCGGCCGTGTGAGATTCACACGGCCATGTCCAGTTCCTTCTCTGCCAAAGCTGCACGGCCGTGTGGTTCACACGACCAAGACCCTTCTGCTCTCTGGAAATGCTACACGGCCGTGTGGTGCACACGACCACCACCTGCTTGGTCTTTGGAAACTTCACACGGCCGTGTGATGCACACGGCCACCACCTTCTTGGCCTCTGGAAACCTTACATGGCCGTGTAGATCCACATGGCCATGTAAGGCATCTGCTCTGATTTCTTCAAATCAAGACACGGCCGTGTGAGATTCACACGGCCATGTCCTCTTCCCTTACTGTTAAGACTACACGACCATGTGTGGTACACGGCTTGATGCTCTCTCCCTTCAATTACTTTCAAGCTTGCCCGAGGACGCATAATCTTCACCAATTTCGACTCCTGTGTACAGAAAATGCACAAAAAGCAGATCTCCGAACGAAAAGAGTAAATATGCTAAAAGGAAAGCTGGAAGTATAAAAATGCATAGATCAAGCATGCTCAAAGTATGTAAATGTGCGTAAAAACATGCATAAAAGAGTATATAATCTACGCACATGAGTACGATTCCTCCTTTCAGATACACCATTCCACTGTGGTGTTCCAGGAGGAGTGAGTTGGGATAGAATCCCACACTCAGCTAGATAGTCACGGAACTCATAGCTAAGGTATTCTCCACCTCGATCTGATCGAAGTATTTTAATACTCTTGCCAAGCTGGTTCTGTACTTCATTCTTGAATTCTTTGAACTTTTCAAAGGATTCTGACTTATGTGTCATCAAGTACATATAACCATATCTACTGAAGTTATCAGTAAACGTGATGAAGTACCTATAACCGCCTCTAGCAACGATATTGAAAGGGCCACATACATCACTATGTATGAGTCCTAACAAATCAGTCGCTCTTTCGCTGTGGCCACTAAAGGGGGTCTTGGTCATCTTGCCTCGTAGGCATGACTCACATATCTCATATGATTCTAAATCAAATGCGTCCAGCAAACCATCCTTATGGAGCTGGGATAAGCGCTTGTCATTTATATGACCTAAGCGACAATGCCAGAGGTAGGTTTGGTTCATGTCATTTGAATAGAACCTCTTGGTATTTATGTTATAGATAGGGCTCTCAAGATCTAGAATATAGAGTCCGTTTATCAGAGGTGCACTACAATAGAACATATCGTTTAAATAGACGGAACAACATTTGTTCTTTATTATAAATGAAAATCCTTTCTTGTCCAAACAAGAAACTGAAATTATGTTCTTAGTCAAGGCAGGCACATAACAACCATCATCTAATTCTAGTACAAGCCCAGAGGGAAGAGATAGATGATAAGTTCCTACAGCAATAGCAGCAACTCGTGCTCCATTACCTACTCGTAGGTCTATCTCACCCTTCGTCAATGCCCTGCTATTCCTCAGCGCTTGTACATTAGTACAAATGTGCGAAGCACATCCGGTATTTAATACCCACGATGAAGAAATAGAGAGGTTGACTTCTATAACATGTATACCTGAAGTAGAAATCTTATTTCTCTTCTTCTTAAGATCTTCCAGGTATTCTTTGGAGTTCCTCTTCCAGTGCCTTGCTTGTCCTTGATATAGGTGACAAAGATGTTCAACCATATCGTAAGCGCTCATCAACTCATGTTGCTTCTGAAGCTCTGAGTTCATGGTTGCGAGCATAAGACAGGACACATCTAATGCGTCATCTTGATGCTTCTTGTAAGCATCTCGGTCTGCTCGCGTGGCAGTGCCGGAATGGGCTGCTCCAGAACGTACATTTTACGTTCTTGGGTGAGAACTATTCTCAGGTTCCTGTACCAGTCCAGGAAATTTGCTCCGTTGAGCTTGTCCTTCTTAAGGACAGATCGCAGAGAGAAGGTGTTCGTATTCGACGTCATGGAAATTCTACAATAGAAATAAATGCAGAAATAAGTATCATATTCTTAATCATTTAATTAGGCCTTTAACTAAATGATGCTTCTACTAAATTCTATAATTCACGTGGGACAAGATCCACATCATACTAACCCTTGAGTTAGCTTTGGCTAATACGCCCAAGACTTAGTATGATTGGTAGGTAACGATTACCAATTATATCTCTATGCAACTCTTGTTTATAGGATAAAATCCGTATTTATATTAAAACTCAAGTTAGCTTTGGCTAATACGCCCGAGAATTATTATAAACGTGATTTTGTCCTACCTTTCCAACTATTGGAAGAATGCCTATAGTTGTATTATGAATTACAACACAATTGTCCAATCGAATTGGGTCTTTGGGCCATGACTATCACAAAAAATAATATATAATTCAAAATTTTATATTTTTCATAATTTTTCTGTAATTTTTCATAATTTTACAGATTTTATGAATAAATTTTCCCGGCGGTCCCGATTACCGATTTCGGGCGCAATCGCGGAGCAAATCCCCTTGCGGGGTTAGGGGCAGTACCCCTACCCGCGATCTAAACATCACGAGTTGCTCCTAAGAGATCCAAGAGCGCCTTAGTCCGCTGTCCCAAAATAATTTTGGTCGAAACATTGCCGTTTCGGAAAATTCTTCTCGGTAGTCGAAGCCTACAAGTGTAAAAACACTTGTGCTTCGCTTCTACGAGAAAAATACCCATAAAATCATAAAAATTAAGAAATTCACAGAATGTTACTGTTAGTTCGAGCCCTAGAGCCAATCATTTGATGATTGTATGGACTCATTGTATCATATTCTTGTATATTAATAAAGGCATTTGTTTGGTTATTATACTTATTTGTATTAATGCCAAATAGACTAAGTATAATAGCGTCCTTGAGTAGAAGGTTCATACCTATATCAATCGATTAGCTGAATCGATAGTGAGATGATATAGGGAACACTACTCTAAATCATTCCTAGTCGAGTATTAACATTCAGGGACAATGTTAATGCAATAAGACTAGCATGTAGGTCAGCTCGATGACTTGATCTCACAAGTCATGGATATAGAGATATCAAGCTGACACATGGGTATACATTGGAGAATGTATACTGAATAACCCGCCATGAGAAAGTATCATGGATCGTTATATGAGTGTCATATACTTTCTCATGTGGCTATTAGTATGACTATTAGTCCTTAGACCTAAAGTCACCATGGATCCCTACATAAGGAGTTATGTACTTTGGTTTCGTCAAACGTCACCCGTAACTGGGTGGACTATAAAGGCGATTACTGGGTATATAACGAATTATGCAGAGGGATGTGAGTGATGTAGATGGGATCTATCCATCCCATATGACGGGAGCGACATCGGTATTCTTGATAGAGTGAGACCACTAAGTGCATGGCCATGCCCCAATGAGTCAACATGAGATATTGAGCTCATTTGATCGAGTGAGTCTACTTGGAGTTCAAGATTTAGATTGATTATGTTGGGTTCTTCGGGCCGCGAAAACCGCTTTTTTGCGTCGCGGAAACCCCGAGTCACCCAAAGCCGTAGATCCGTGCAAAGATTCGTAAACAAAAACTTTTCGAAAAACTTTTTCTTGTACGTGTTTGTAAAAACTTTAGATCAACACTAGATGAGAGTTATACCTTCGAAGCGAAGCCCTTCGCGTTCCCGCTCGTCCAAGAAGTTGCCGGATCTCTAGACCGTCAAGCGCCGGTCCTCTAGAAGTATCCACACGGACACGTAGGTGGAGAAAACCTCACACAAAGGTGTGCTAGCACCTTGGTGAGATTCAGCCAAGCAAGGAGAAGTGGGAGAGGGAGAGCTTGAGAGGAAGAAGGAGGAAGATTCACCACACTTGAATGAAATGAATGAAAATCAATTACCATTCAAAAGTGGCCGACCACTTCTCATCAAGTGTAACTCCCCATTAAATGCAATTAATGTGAAGTTAATAAGAAAATGGCTTTGTAACTTCCATGAGGTGGCACACCATGATGATGTGGAACATCATCATTGGTCCACCTAATGCCAACTCACCAATGAGGTGGCAAAAGGTCAAGTCAAAATTGACCTTTGGTCTTCCTTCTCTAGTCAAGTCAAACTTGACCCAATCTCTACCATGGTTGATCTAATCCAACCATTTGATTCGAGTCAACTTAATATAATGAATCTAATTCATTAAATTAAATTGATTTAATAAGTCATAATCTAAATTAGACTCATTAAATACATGAATCAACTTGAGTCGAACTCAAGTTAGCCCAATTAGGATTACTCTTAATCCAATTTGATTCATTAAATGAATCTAATCCTCTTGGTTCATCATATGAACCTAATCTCTATCTAATTGTCCTAAGTGTGTGACCCTATAGGTTCTTGTAATGTTGGCAATGCCCTAAACCCATTTAGGAGCATAAGTAATGAGTGGTATCTAGCAACACATCATTACTACCCAAGTTACAAGAATGTCGAGATCCGACATCACCTTGTGACTACCAATTGTGACTACTCACAAAATAATGACAAGTGTCCTTCTATCCTAGACATCTAGATTGATCAATATGAGGCATAGACCGTGTCATCCTCTAATCAATCTAAATCTTGAACTCCAAGTAGACTCACTCGATCAAATGAGCTCAACATCTAATGTTGACTCATTTGGGCATGGCCATGCACTTAGTGGTCTCACTGTATCAAGAATACCGATGTCGCTCCCGTCATATGGGAGGGATAGATCCCATCTACATCACTCACATCCCTCTACATAATTCGTTATATACCCAGTAATCGCCTTTATAGTCCACCCAGTTACGGGTGACGTTTGACGAAACCAAAGTACATAACTCCTTATGTAGGGATCCATGGTGACTTCAGGTCTAAGGACTAATAGTCATACTAATAGCCACATGAGAAAGTATATGACACTCATATAACGATCCATGATACTTTCTCATGGCGGGTCATTCAATATACATTCTCTAATGCATACCCATGTGTCAGCTTGATATCTCTATATCCATGACTTGTGAGATCAAGTCATCGAGCTGACCTACATGCTAGTCTTATTGTATTAACATTGTCCCTGAATGCTAATACTCGACTAGGAATGATTTAGAGTAGTGTTCCCTATATCATCTCACTATCGATTCAACTAATCGATTGATATAGGTATGAACCTTCTACTCAAGGACGCTATTATACTTAGTCTATTTGGCACTAATATAAATAAGTATAATAACCAAACAAATGCCTTTATTAATATACAAGAATATGATATACGTGAGTCCATACAATCATCAAATGATTGGGTCTAGGGCTCTAACTAACAATCTCCACTAGCACTAGTGCCAATCAGTATAGGCTCTAAGGCCTAAAGACCTAGTGTGATCATTATGCTTCCTCTGTGCCAAAGCCTTGGTCAAGGGATCTACGATGTTAGCCTCTGTAGGTACTCTGCAAATCTTCACATCTCCTCTATCGATAATCTCTCGAATGAGATGGAAGCGCCGTAGTATGTGCTTGGTCCGCTGGTGTGAGCGAGGTTCCTTCGCCTGTGCTATAGCTCCATTGTTGTCACAATAGAGCTCAACTAGGTCAGCGATGCTAGGAACCACCCCAAGTTCAGTGATGAACTTGCGGATCCAAACTGCCTCCTTTGCTGCCTCTGATGCAGCAATATACTCGGCCATTGTAGAATCGCCATCGATCCGCTTGAACTCTTCGGTGGCACCATTCATGTAATCCGAACCATCGCGATCGGTAATCATCCTGATCGGTCTGGAAGCTAGCATCACTGTAACCCTTTACAGCTAGCTCATCATTGCCTCCATATATCAAGAAATATTCTTTAGTCCTTCTTAAGTACTTAAGAATATTCTTGACCGCTATCCAGTGACTTTCACCTGGGTCTGACTGATATCTGCTCGTCATGCTCAAAGCATACGAGACATCAGGTCGAGTACATAGCATGGCGTACATGATCGATCCTATGGCTGAGGCATAAGGGATCTGATCCATGCGGTCTCTCTCCTCTCTAGAAGAGGGACCTTGAGTCTTCGAAAGACTCACACCATGTGACATCGGCAGAAATCCCTTCTTGGAATTCTGCATGGCAAACCGAAGGAGTACCTTGTCAATGTATGTACTCTGACTTAGGCCAAGTAATCTCTTAGATCTATCTCTATAGATCTGTATCCCTAGAATGCGAGATGCCTCACCTAAGTCCTTCATTGAGAAGCAACTCCCTAGCCAGGTCTTGACAGACTGAAGCATAGGGATGTCCTTCCCAATGAGTAGTATGTCATCCACATACAATATGAGGAAGACAACTATGTCCCCTACAACCTTCTTGTAGACACAAGGCTCATCTTCGTTCTTGATGAAACCAAACTGTTTGATCGCATCATCGAATCGAAGATTCCAGCTCTGAGAAGCTTGCTTTAGTCCATAAATGGACCTATGCAGCTTGCATACTCTACTAGTATGCTGTGGATCTACATCCTCGAGTAGGTTTCCATTCAGAAATGTGGTTTTGACATCCATCTGCCATATCTCATAGTCATGGTAGGCTGCAATAGCAAGCATGATCCGAATGGACTTAAACATCGCTACTGGAGAAAAGGTTTCATCATAGTCAATACCATGAATCTGCTTGAAACCTTTAGCTACCAAGCGACCCTTATAGATAGGTCCATCCATGTCAGTCTTTCTCTTAAAGACCCACTTACACCCAATGGGTTTTACCCCTTCAGGTGGATCAACCAAAGTCCATACTTGGTTGGTGTACATGGATTCCATCTCGGATCTCATGGCTTCTAGCCATTTCTCGGAATCTGGTCTCATCACAGCTTCTTGATAGGTGGTAGGCTCATCCTCTATGAGCACAATGTCGTCATGGTCAGACAAGAGAAATGAGTATCTCTCAGGCTGACGACGTACCCTATCAGACCTGTGAAGAGGTATGTCTACTTGAACCGGTTGTTGTTCCTCAACTCCTTGTGGAACAACATTATCCACAACACTTTGTGGTTCCAGTTCAATTTCCATCGAGGCATTAGTGCTATTGTTCGCATCTTGAACTTCTTCAAGATCGAACGCGCTCCCACTAGTCTTTCTAGAAACAAAGTCCCTTTCTAGAAAGACCCCAGTCTTTACCACAACTACCTTGTGCTGACTGGGAATGTAGAAATAATATCCCTTAGTTTCCTTGGGATATCCGATGAAATAGCACTTGTTGGATTTTGGTCCTAATTTGTCTGAGACTTGACGTCGTACGTAAGCCTCACAGCCCCAAATCCTCATGAATGACACCTGGGCATCTCTCCCAGTCCATATCCTATATGGTGTCTTTATCACGACCTTTGATGGAACTCGGTTGAGTATGAAAGCTGCCGTGTCTAGAGCATATCCCCATAGATATGTCGGAAGATCTGTGTGACTCATCATAGATCGTACCATATCTAATAGGGTACGATTCCTCCTTTCGGATACATCATTCCACTGTGGTGTTCCAGGAGGAGTGAGTTGGGATAGAATCCCACACTCAGCTAGGTAGTCACGAAACTCATGGCTAAGGTATTCTCCACCTCGATCTGATCGAAGTATCTTAATACTCTTGCCAAGCTGGTTCTGTACTTCATTCTTGAATTCTTTGAACTTTTCAAAGGATTCAGACTTATGTGTCATCAAGTACACATAACCATATCTACTGAAGTCATCAGTAAATGTGATGAAGTATCTATAACCGCCTCTAGCAGCAACATTGAAAGGGCCACATACATCACTATGTATGAGTCCTAACAAATCAGTTGCTCTCTCGCTATGCCCACTAAAGGGCGTCTTGGTCATCTTGCCTCGTAGGCATGACTCGCATATCTCATATGATTCTAAATCAAATGAGTCCAGCAAACCATCCTTATGGAGCTGGGATAAGCGCTTGTCATTTATATGACCTAAGCGACAGTGCTAGAGGTAGGTTTGGTTCATGTCATTTGACTTGAACCTCTTGGTACTAATGTTATAGATAGGGCTCTCAAGGTCTAGAATATAGAGTCCGTTTATTAGAGGTGCACTACAATAGAACATATCTTTTAAATAAACAGAACAACATTTTGTCTTTTATTATAAAAGAGTATCCTTTCTTGTCTAAACAAGAAACTGAAACTATGTTCTTAGTAAGAGCAGACACATAACAACAATCATCTAAATCTAGTACAAGCCCAGAGGGCAGAGATAGCTGATAAGTTCCTACAGCAACAGCAGCAACCCGTGCTCCATTGCCTACTCGTAGGTCCACCTCGCCCTTTGCCAATGCTCTGCTATTTCTCAGCGCCTGCACATCAGTACAAATGTGAGAAGCACATCCAGTATCTAATACCCATGATGTAGAAATAGATAGATTGACTTCTATAACATATATACCTGAAGTGGAAGTCTCACTTCGCTTCTTCTTAAGATCCTCCAAGTATACCTTGCAGTTCCTCTTCCAGTGCCCGGTCTGACCGCAGTGGAAGCAGGTAGCATCCTTGGTGACCCCTCCTTTAGGCTTCAGTGCCTTGCCTTTGCCCTTGGTTTGGGACTTTCCCTTACCTTTGGGCTTGCCCTTGCCCTTGTGCTTCTGGACCATTAGTGTAATGCCCGAAAATTCTCGAAACTGCATTATAAATATTCTATGATTTTTCTGAAATTTTTAGATATTTTTCCAGAATTTTCTGAGTAGCGGAAGTAGCAAAAATAATTAGAACCGCAAAATAGCTTAGGCGGGAATCGAACCCGAGACCTATGGCTTAGGGATAATGTTGGGAACCAGTTGAACCCAACAGGGCCGTGCTGAAAGGAAAGGGAACCAATTATAACTATAATTGGGTTGGCCAAATTAGTTACTTAGTATAAATAGGAGGGTCAAGTTGGGGGTTGGTTTATTTGGAGAACTTGGTTCGGCAATATCAAATTTCACCGTGACCTATCCCTCTCCCAAAAACCTTCACCGCCGCCCACTCCTCTTCCTCCTCCTCTCTCGGCACCCAAGCCCCAAGGGCTCTCGGATCACCTTCCGGCAACGACTCCAACACGAAAGAGGTTCTTCTCCGCGAGAGGAATGCATAGACGTGAGTGAATCATCGAGAAGTCGTCTCCACCGGAATTTCTAGCGAAAGGAATTGTAAGAAAATTAGCGTACGAGGTAAGAAACCCCTCACTTGCAGTATAATAGCTTCCGTTTGAGTTTTTATGCTTAGCTAGGATGTATGCAGATTTTTATCGATATCTAGGGTGTATTTAACTCTCTTCGCAGATTAGGGATTTAGTTGAGCACCTCTAGAAGGGCCAGGCACGTTTTCCCTCTTCAGATAGGAGGTTAGACGTTGTCGGGTGCCTAGGGGTGGTCTCCCTAATGGGGAGAAGAGTTAGAGCATCCTAGGTGCTCGATTAAAGGTCTAACTCAGTAATAGACAGTTTAAATTAACTTATTAAATGCACTAGAAACATTTAAAATAGCAAATTAGATTTATTTCAACTTATGTAGGACTACGGTCCAATGGGTGGGCTCCCACAGTCGCCTCTAGGTTCAGACAACCTAGCTCTAGGTTCAGATAACCTAGAAAGAGCAATTTAGAACAGTTTAGCTATACTCAGTATTTTACTTTTCAGTTGGCACTGTACTGGATTAGATATCCATTGGGCTGGGCTCCCATAGTCGGTCCCTAGGTTTAGATAACCTAGTAGCTCTACTAAATTCGGGACTTGCAACCCCGGGTTTAGTTAGGGATGCGCGCACAGCAAGTACAGTTGCCAGGGCCCTACAGCAGCATGTTTAGTATTTTTATCTATTAAATATAATAGTTTTTCCAAATCAGTTTTAAAACATAATGGAATTCAGTATTAGCTCAGCTCACTTTTGTATCAGCTCAGCTTATTTCAGTTGTTAAATATGATAGCTTCATATACAGTTCTAGACATGTTATGATCAGTTTTATTTTATGTTCAGTTTATGTTATGCCATGCTTTGCATGATACCATGCCATGCCATGCTTGCATATTCAGTATGTTTTTCAAACAGCATGATTTAAAAGGCATATTTGCATCGTGTGCATGATTTAGTGAGGTAGATGGTTTCTTACTAAGCTTTTTAGCTTATAGATACTATTTTCCTTATACTGCAGATACAGGTAAAAGGAAAATGGACTAGCAGAGGAAGCTGGAGGGCAATGCAAAGATGGTGTGTGTGGCAGGAACTGGAAAAAAGACCCTCTGGGGATCTAGCATTTACTTTAGCACTTTACAATTTATTAGTTCTAGTTTTCATGTTTTATGCACTCTTGAACCTTAGCAAGTTTAAACAATTAGAACTTTTTGAAATTTATACTTCCATGCACTTTAAGTTGTTAAAATGTGTTTTAGTGAGTAAAATGCCATGAACCAGTTTAGAATTGTTACTACATGTTATTAGAATAGTTCATTATGCATTAGGTAGTTGTTGTATGAGGTTTTGGCACGAAGTAGTGCTGAAATCAGAGTTTCTGATTCGAAATCAGAAACTCCTGATCGGTCCACAGACCGATCAGAGCTGGTTCGTGTCACTGATCGGTCAGTTGACCGATCCAGGTGCGAATAGAAAGTTGGCGTCGTTTATGGATCGGTCAGCCGACCGATCCAGCGGCGAACAGAGGGTTCAGAAACTCACTGATCGACTCCTGGATCGGTCGGTAGACCGATCCAGCAGCATACAGAAGCGATGCAGCTTCTGGATCGGTCAGCTGACCGATCCAGGGTGTTCATCCGTGCCAGTAGCAGCCTGGATCGATCCGTGGATCGATCCAACGGAGAGCAATCGATCCAGTTCAGTTTGGATCGATTGGGAAGCTCAGTTTCGACCAAGAAACTCAGTAGATCAACTTCTAGTCCATGGGGGATGTAGGATACGCTTTGTGTTCCTCAGATTACATCCTTTAGCACATGTAGAACCAAGAACAGTCATCAATTAGTAGAAAAGTTTAAATTAGATCAGTTTTCCGCACAGTCAGTACAGTACAACTGTAGCGATTCGCCTTACAGCCTAGTAGTTAGAAGGCGGGTCGTTACAATCAGAATGGGCTTAACCTTCTTAAGGTTAATCTCAGCAGTTCGTAACATACTAAGTAACTCGGGCAGTGGCTTGTCAATCTCGTTCATGTTATAGTTGAGAACGAATTGACTATAGCTATCTGGCAAGGACTGCAAGATCAAGTCAGTGGCCAGCTCTTGGCCAAGTGGGAACCCGAGTCTTTGTAGGTTCTCTATGTACCCAATCATCTTGAGTACATAAGGACCTACAGGAGCCCCGTCTGACATCTTGCAATGAAACAGTGCCTTCGAGATCTCAAATCTCTCATGCCTCGCTTGTCCCTGATATAGTTGGCGAAGATGCTCAACCATATCAAAAGCGCCCATCAACTCATGTTGCTTCTGAAGCTCTGAGTTCATGGTCACGAGCATTAGACAGGACACATCTAATGCGTCGTCTTGATGCTTCTTGTAAGCATCTTTGTCGGCTCGCGGGGCATTGGCAGGAGGAGCCTCCGGAATGGGCTGCTCCAGAACGTACAACTTACGCTCCTGGGTGAGAACTATTCTCAAGTTCCTGTACCAGTCTAGGAAATTTGCTCCGTTGAGCTTGTCCTTCTCAAGGACAGATCGCAGGGAGAAGGAATTCGTGTTCGACGTCATGGTTATCTACAACAGAAAATTTGCAGAAATAAATATCATATTCTTTAAAAATCATTTAATTAGGCCTTTAATTAAATGATGCTCCCACTGAATTCTATAATTCTTGTGGGACAAGATCCACATCATACTTTAGCTTTGGCTAATACGCCCAAGGCTTAGTATGATCGGTAGGTAACGATTACCAATTACATCTCTATGCAACTCTTGTTTATAGAATCAATATCCGCATTTATATTAAAACTCGAGTTAGCTTTGGCTAATACGCCCGAGTGTTAATATAGATGTGATTTTGACCTATCTTTTCCAACTGTTGGAATAATGCCTATAGTTGACTCGATCCAACCGAGTAACTAGGAATACCCAATCTAATTGAGTTTGTATTCACCCATGCGTTGATAGGCGGGACCAAGATTGTCCCTCCGTACCCTACCAAGATAATATGTATTGCTCTGCTTTGGCAGATTCAACAATACATGTGATCGAGGTAGTGATAGGTATCACGGCACGGTTAGACATTTAGAGTTGGTTCGATCTAGATCTAATCTAATCGAGAAGGATGCATCTTGTGCACGACTTAGATCTAATTTAATCGCAAGGGTGCATCATGTGCACGACTTAGATCTAATCTAATCGTTAAGGCACTAATTAATTAATTAATTATTAAACATGCATCAGATACATAACAATTAATTAATTAATCTATTTGTGATTTAGTCATGGCCCTACTACGATCTTCTCAAGCCAATGAGAAGATCGAATGGTCAACCTAGGGTCAACAGCTTCTCCAAGCTCCTCCCTTTGACCACCTTGTGTTGCTCATGCCCGTCTCGGAACTCCGTCTCGTGTGGACCCTCCACCACTCCAATTTGTACATTACAATTTGAAACTCGAGTTACATTCGAGTCTAAATCTAATTTACAACCAGAATAAGAGAAAGGCATGACGCGCAGGTCAGGAAAAATAAAATAAAATAAAATTACAAGCACGCACAACACAAATCCAAGCTTATTGGATATTTTGGGCCATGACTATCACAAATTAATATATAATTCAAAATTATATATTTTTCATAATTTTCTATAATTTTAAAATTAATTTTTACAATTTTTATGAGTAAAATTTCCCGGCGGTCCCGTTTAGCGGTTTCGGGCGCAATCGCGGAACGGATCCCCTTGCGGGGCCCAGGGGCAGCGCCCCTACCCGCGATCTAACCATCGCGAGGGTTCCTTTGCGATCCAACAGCACCTAAACCCGCTGTCCCAAAACGATTTGGGTCGAGACATTGCCGTTTCGGAAAAATCTTCCCGGCGGGTTCGTTTTTAGCGATTTCGGGTGCAATCGCGGAGCAAATTCCCTTGCGGGGTTAGGGGCAATGCCCCTACCCATGATCTAACCATCGTGAGTTGCTCCTTTGCGATCTAATGGCACCCGACCCCGCTGTCCCAAACGGATTTGGGGCAAAACGAAGCCGTTTAAAAGAAAACTTTCCGGTAGCCGAAGCCTACAAGTGCCGAGACACTTGTGCTTCGCTTCTACGGAAAAATTAATCATAAAAACTCTAAAAACTCAATTTTTACAGAAAATCACAGAAGGTATATTTTTCATAAAAATACAAACGAACTCGTACAAGTCTTTGCACGTGGCTCTGATACCACTGTTGGGTTCTTCGGGCATTCGCGTCGCGGAAACCCCGAGTCACCCAAAGCCGTAGATCCGTGCAAAGATTCGTAAACAAAAACTTTTCAAAAAACTTTTTCTTGTACGAGTTTGTAAAAACTTTGGATCTACACTAGATGAGAGTTATACCTTCGAAGCGAAGCCCTTCGGGAAGTTGCCGGATCTCTAGACCGTCAAGCGTCGGTCCTCTAGAAGTATCCACACGGACACGTAGGTGGAGAAAACCTCACACAAAGGTGTGCTAGCACCTTGGTGAGATTCGGCCAAGCAAGGAGAAGAGGGAGAGGGAGAGCTTGAGAGGAAGAAGGAGGAAGATTCACCACACTTGAATGAAATGAATGAAAATCAATTACCATTCAAAAGTGGCCGGCCACTTCTCATCAAGTGTAACTCCCCATTAAATGCAATTAATGTGAAGTTAATAAGAAAATGGCTTTGTAACTTCCATGAGGTGGCACACCATGATGATGTGGAACATCATCATTGGTCCACCTAATGCCAACTCACCAATGAGGTGGCAAAAGGTCAAGTCAAAATTGACCTTTGGTCTCCCTTCTCTAGTCAAGTCAAACTTGACCCAATCTCTACCATGGTTGATCTAATCCAACCATTTGATTCGAGCCAACTTAATATAATGAATCTAATTCATTAAATTAAATTGATTTAATAAGTCATAATCTAAATTAGACTCATTAAATAAATGAATCAACTTGAGTCGAACTCAAGTTAGCCCAATTAGGATTACTCTTAATCCAATTTGATTCATCAAATGAATCTAATCCTCTTGGTTCATCATATGAACATAATCTCCATCTAATTGTCCTAAGTGTGTGACCCTATAGGTTCTTGTAACGTTGGCAATGCCCTAAACCCATTTAGGAGCATAAGTAATGAGCGGTATCTAGCAACACATCATTAATACCCAAGTTACAAGAATGTCGAGATCCGACATCACCTTGTGACTACCAATTGTGACTACTCACAAAATAATGACAAGTGTCCTTCTATCCTAGACATCTAGATTGATCAATATGAGGCATAGACCGTGTCATCCTCTAATCAATCTAAATCTTGAACTCCAAGTAGACTCACTCGATCAAATGAGCTCAACATCTAATGTTGACTCATTTGGGCATGGCCATGCACTTAGTGGTCTCACTCTATCAAGAATACCGATGTCACTCCCGTCATATGGGAGGGATAGATCCCATCTACATCACTCACATCCCTCTACATAATTCGTTATATACCCAGTAATCGCCTTTATAGTCCACCCAGTTACGGGTGACGTTTGACGAAACCAAAGTACATAACTCCTTATGTAGGGATCCATGGTGACTTCAGGTCTAAGGACTAATAGTCATACTAATAGCCACATGAGAAAGTATATGACACTCATATAACGATCCATGATACTTTCTCATGGCGGGTTATTCAATATATATTCTCCAATATATACCCATGTGTCAGCTTGATATCTCTATATCCATGACTTGTGAGATCAAGTCATCGAGCTGACCTACATGCTAGTCTTATTGCATTAACATTGTCCCTGAATGTTAATACTCGACTAGGAATGATTTAGAGTAGTGTTCCCTATATCATCTCACTATCGATTCAGCTAATCGATTGATATAGGTATGAACCTTCTACTCAATGACGCTATTAGACTTAGTCTATTTGGCACTAATATAAATAAGTATAATAACCAAACAAATGCCTTTATTAATATACAAGAATATGATATACATGAGTCCATACAATCATCAAATGATTGGCTCTAGGGCTCTAACTAACAGATTAGAGGATGACACGGTCTATGCCTCATATTGATCAATCTAGATGTCTAGGATAGAAGGACAATGTCACATATTGTGAGGAGTCACAATTAGTAGTCACAAGGTGATGTCGGATCTCGACATTCTTGTAACTTGGGTAGTAATGATGTGTTGCTAGATACCGCTCATTACTTATGCTCCTAAATGGGTTTAGGGCATTGCCAACGTTACAAGAACCTATAGGTTCACACACTAAGGATAATTAGATGGAGATTAGGTTCATATGATGAACCAAGAGGATTAGGTTCATTTAATGAATCAAATTGGATTAAGAGTAATCCTAATTGGGCTAATTTGAGTTCGACTCAAGTTGATTCATGTGTTCAATGAGTCTAATTTAGATTTTGACTCATTGAATCAATTTAATTAAATGAATTAGATTCATTATATTAAGTTGGCTTGAATCAAATGGTTGGATTCGATCAACCATGGAAGAGATTTGGTCAAGTTTGACTTGACTTGAGAGGAAGATTAAACGTCAAGTTAGACTTGACTTTATGCCACCTCATTGGTGAGTTGGCATTGATGTGGACCAATGATGTTACTCCACATCATCATGGGTGCCACCTCATGGAAGTTACAAAGCCATTCTCTTTAATGGCTTCATATTAATTGCAATTAATGCAATTAATTTGGGAGTTTCACAATGTAGAGTGGCCGGCCACTTTGGTTTGAATGGGAATTCAATTTTCATTCAAGTGTGCTTCTTCTTCCTTCTTCCTCTCAAGCTCTCCCTCTCCCTCTCCTCCTTGCTTGGCCGAATCTTATCGAGGTGCTAGCACACCTTTGTGTGAGGTTTTCTCCACCTACGTGTCCGTGTGGATACTTCTAGAGGACCGACGCTTGACGGTCTAGAGATCCGGCAATTCCTTGGACGAGCGGGAACGCGAATGGGCACGCTTCAAGGTATACTTCTCAACACATAGATCTAGGAGTAGATCTAAAGTTTTTGAAACTCGTACTTGTATTTCATTCAGTTTTCCTTGCACGGATCTACGGCTTTGGGTGATTCGGGGTTTCCACGACGCGAAAAGCGGTTTTCGGGGCCCGAAGAACCCAACAGTGGTATCAGAGCCACGTGCAAGGCTTGTACGAGTTTAAATTTTTGGTTTTATGATAACTAAACCTTCTGTGATTTTCTGTAAAATTTAGTTTTTTTATGTTTTTATGGGTAATTTTTCCGTAGAAGCGAAGCACAAGTATCTCGGCACTTGTAGGCTTCGGCTACCGGGAAGTTTTTCCTTAAACGGCTTCGTTTTGCCCCAAATCCGTTTGGGACAGCGGGCTTGGGTGCCATTAGATCGCAAAGGAGCAACTCACGATGGTTAGATCGTGGGTAGGGGTACTGCCCCTAACCCTGCAAGGGGATTTGCTCCGCGATTGCACCCGAAATCGCTAAAAACGAACCTGCCGGGAAGATTTTTTCCGAAACGGCAATGTCTCGACCCAAATCGATTTTGGGACAGCGAGTTTAGGCGCTGTTGGATCGCAAAGGAACCCTCGCGATGGTTAGATCGCGGGTAGGGGCGCTGCCCCTGGCCCCGCAAGGGGATCCGTTCCGCGCGCCGGGAAATTTTACTCGTAAAAATTGTAAAAAAAATTAATTTAAAAATTTTAG